>NC_069500.1:1101436145-1101764895 GCF_027579735.1 Bombina bombina
TTCATCACCCATTTTTTTAATTTTTTTGGTTTTGATTGACTTATTTTTGTTCTTCACTAACATTTGTTGATCAACTTTTTGGAACACTTTTTTGGAATATATTTTTTATGTTATTGCATATTGTGTATTTTATTTAATTATATCTTTACCTCACTGGATTAGTAGCTAGCATTTGTTATATCCATTTGCACTCACTTACTATTTGACCCTCTTTTTGCACTGCAGTGCATTTTTCTATTTTTTTGACACACTATTTTTTGAGCAATATTGTTTGTACTATTGTTTATTAATTTCTTGCTTGATGCACTTGTTATAGTTGTACTTAGGCTTATTCTGTTTCACTAGTTTACACTCTTAATCTGGTGTACCACTCACACTGATCACCTGTGATTATCTCTGTTTTTATTGTAATTATCAGCTTTAGCTGCTCCTGCAAGATATTCCTGTTTTTGTAATTTTATCTATATGTGTTTTTTACATTTTTTACTGATGCTTTTTAACATGGTTCATTAAATAATCTTCTTTTATCTCTCTGTGAGTATATTTATCCCTTGGCCTCTTGTTGGCGCTGTATTCACTTCTTACTATTTGTGCATATTTTTTGGAGGTTGGTTAGGATCTCTGTTTGGATACAGCTTGGGGATTACCTTAGCGCTTGTACACTACCCCCTTTTAGAGTATAACAATAAGACATGTGGTCTGTGACCCGTGGTGTGTAAAGTAGTACTATTCTTAACATTTTACTACAACCTGTTACTCCCCCTATCGGATGAGGTCTATATGGCCTTCATTTTTGGAACCGGGAGATGGAAGAAGATGATTGTTCTGTCCTCCTACTTCAAATCTTTCAGAAACACAAATGGCTGTCTCAAAACAGTCCGGACAGAAGATAGATCGATCCATAGGATAGATAGATATACATAGATTGATAGTTAGATAGACTCGATAGAAGATAGATAGATTTTTTAGATATATAATTACCCTGATAAAGTATAATAATTAAACATGCGGTCTTGGACCCAACTAGGTTGTGTTAAGTAGTACTATTCTTCGCACTTTCAGCCCTGTAACTCCCCCTATTGGTGGAGGTCTATATGGTGGTTATGATTACCCTGACAAAGTATAACAACAAGACACGCGGTCTGGGACCCATGGTAATTTTGTTGTGTTAAGTAAAACTTTTCTTATCACTTGAATCCCTCTTACCCCCCGTTTTGTTGGAGCTCTATATGGCCTGCATGATTAGCCTGACAAAGTATAATAAGAAAACATCTGGTTTGGGACCCATGTTAATTAGTGTGTTTAAGTAGTACTATTCTTATAACTGTAATCCCTGTTACTCCCCCTATCAAGGGAGGTCTATATGGCCTGCATGATTACCCTGACAAAGTATAACAACAAGACACACGGTGTTGGACCCATGGTAACTAGCTTGTGTTAATTAGTACTTTTCTTAGCACTTTAATGCCTGTAACTCCCCCTATCGGGGGAGGTCTATATGGCCTGCCTGATTACCCTGAAAAAATATAATAATAAGACATGCGGTCTGGGACCCATGTTAACTAGGTTGTGTTTTAAGTAGTACCATTCTTAGCACTTTAATCTCTGTAACTCCCCCTATTTGGGGAGGTCTATACGGCCTGGATGATTACGCATACAAAATATAATAATAAGACATCTGCTCTGGGTCTGTGACCCATGGTAACTATGTTGTGTTAATTAGTAATGTCCTTAGCATTTTAATAGCTGTTACTCATACTCACCCTATCGGTGGAGGTCTATATGGCCTGCATGATTACCCTTACAAAATATAATAACAAAACATGCGGTCTGGGACCCATGGTAACTAGTTTGTGTTAAGTAGTAATTTCCTTTGCATTTTAATACCTGTTAGGGGAGGTCTATATGGCCTGCATGATTACCCTTACAAAATATAATAACAAAACATGCGGTCTGGGACCCATGGTAACTAGGTTGTGTTAAGTATTACTCTTCTTAGCATTTTAATACCTGTTACTCACTCTATCGTGGGAGGTCTATACGGCCTGCATGATTACCCATACAAAATATAATAAGACATCTGCTCTGGGTCTGTGAGCCATGGTAACTAGGTTGTGTTAATTAGTACTGTTCTTAGCATTTTAATACCTGTTACACCCTTTTGGGGGAGGTCTATATGGCCTGCATGATTACCCTGACAAAGTATAACAACCAGACACGCGGTGTGGGACCCATGGTAACTAGCCTGTGTTAATTAGTACTGTTCTTAGCATTTTAATACCTGTTACTCACCCTATCTGGGGAGGTCTCTATGGCCTGCATGATTACCCTTACAAAATAGAATAACAAGACATGCGGTCTGGCACCCATGGTAACTAGGTTGTGTAAAGTAGTACTCTTCTTAGCATTTTAATACCTGTTACTCACCCTATCGGGGGAGGTCTATATGGCCTGCATGATTAACTGAACAAAATATAATAATAAGACATATGCTCTGGGACCCATGGTAACTTTGTGTTAAGTAGTACTGTTCTTAGCATTTCAATACCTGTTACTCACCCTATTGGGGGAGTTCTATATGGCCTGCATGATTACCCTTACAAAATAGAATAACAAAACATATGCTCTGGGACCCATGGTAACTAGTTTGTGTTAAGTAGTACTGTTCTTAGCAGTTTAATACCTGTTACAACACCGAATGGTGGCAGGTCTATCTGGCCTTCATGATTAGCCGCACCCAAACCCAAAAAAAAGCCAAGCGGTCTTAGACTAACACCCATGGCTAACTCTGTTGTTTCAATTAGTACTATTCTTAGCACTTTCATCCCTGTTACTTTCAGGCGTCTTGGGGGTGGTCTACATGGCCATCATGATTAGCCTAACAAAATACTACAATCCAAACTTTGCTCAGTCTTCATAGGCCCTTCATTGGCTGTATTTTGGTAGTACTGTTCTTATTAGTTTAATAGCTGATACAACACCGAATGGTGGCAGGTCTATATGGCCTGCATGATTAGCCGCACCCAAACCAAAAAAAAGCCAAGTGGTCTTGGATTAACACCCATGGCTAACTCGGTTGTTTCAAGTAGTACTATTCTTAGCACTTTCATCTCATCCCTGTTACTTCCAGGACTCTCGGTGGTGGTCTACATGGCCATCATGATTAGCCTAACCAAATACTACAATCCTACCTTGGCTCAGTCTTCATAAGGCCCTTCATTGGCTATATTTTGGTAGTTCTGTTCTTATTAGTTTAATAGCTGATACAACACCGAATGGTGGCAGCTCTATATGGCCTGCATGATTAGCCACACCCAAAGTCCAAAAAAAGCCAAGCAGTCTTGCACTAACACCCATGGCTAACTCTTTGTTTTCAAGTTGTACTATTCTTAGCACTTTCATCTCATCCCTTACTTCCATGTCTCTCGGGGGTGGTCTACATGGCCATCATGATTACCCTCACCAAAATATAACAACAATACGTGCGTGCAGGGAACCATGGTAAGGTTACTTCCTTTTGCAAAATCGAGTATAACAGTTGCAGGCAGAGGTTCTGACCCTGCATTATGGCTGCACCTCTCCCTAAAAGAGGCATGCGTTACAGAGTCTGTGGCCATATATGCAAAGAGTTTGCCTGCCTAAAAGGAGCAGCAAGGCAGTACAGGTCGTTCTCCTTCAGCCGTTTTATACGCTGTCCCACGGCCACGACCCTCAACAGCCACAACAGAATGAAACACCACATATGCCATCCTTTTGAACAATAGAGTACAGGTATGGCATTGATTTTAGTTACACGGCAATATTTATTATGAACCGTGAAATTGAAAACAAAAACATGATTGGACACCCAGTACAGTACAGGTCGTTCTCCTTCGGCCTTTTTAGAAGAGTGTTCCGGACCCTCAACAAAAACAACAGCAGGAAAGAGGACATATGGCATCCTTTTGAACAATAGAGTACAGGTACATCATTGATTTTAGAAACCCAGAGATAATTTTTGGCAAATGGGAAATAGAAAAAAACATTAATTGGACACCCAGTACACTTCTTTATCCTTAGGCCTTTTTATAAGAGGGTCCAGGACCCTCAACAGAAACGACAGTAGGAAAGAGGACATATGGCATCCTTTTGAACAATAGATGACAGGTAAGGCATTGATTTTATAAACCCATAGATAATTTTTTTGCAACTGGGAAATAAAAAAAAACATTGATTGGACACCCAGTACACTTATTTTTCCTTAGGCCTTTTTATAAGAGGGTCCCGGAGCCTCAACAGAAACAACAGCATGAAAGAGGACATATGGCATCCTT
This sequence comes from Bombina bombina, assembly GCF_027579735.1. NCBI lineage: Eukaryota > Metazoa > Chordata > Amphibia > Anura > Bombinatoridae > Bombina > Bombina bombina. The sequence goes on from NC_069500.1 coordinate 1,101,440,459, forward strand.
TTGAACAATTGATTAAAGTTAAGGCATTGATTTTAGAATCCCTGAGATAATTTATATGAACAGGGAAATAGAAAAAAAAGGATTGGACACCCAGTACACTTCTTTATCCTTAGGCCTTTTTATAAGAGGGTCCCGGAGCCTCAACCAAAACAACAGCATGAAAGAGGACATATGGCATCCTTTTGAACAATTGATTACAGGTAAGGCATTGATTTAAGAATCCCTGAGATAATTTATATGAACCGGTAAATAGAAAAAAACATTGATTGGACACCCAGTACACTTCTTTATCCTTAGGCCTTTTTATAAGAGGGTCCCGGACCATCAACAGAAACAACTGCAGGAAAGAGGACATATGGCATCCTTTTGAACAATAGATGACAGGTAAGGCATTGATTTTAGAAACCCAGAGATAATTTGTTGCAACAGGGAAATAAAAAAAAACATTGATTGGACACCCAGTACACTTCTTTATCCTTTTGCCTTGTTATAAGAGGGTCCCAGACCCTCAAAAAAAACAACAGCAGGGAGCTGGGCATAGGAGTACAAGGGAGTGTGACAATAATAATGTGAAGGGGAAGATTGCGGAGTTGTGGCATTTTGAATTTGTTATCGTGGGAAGTACTTGCAATGACCTTGCTCTGGTGAATCCATATCGCAAATGTCTTTTTTAAAGGCACTGTTTGTCTATTTTTTTGAATATCAGCCATTGGTAAATGAAGCGTGACTTAAGGCTGGTGAGAACCGACCTTTCTTCTGACTGTTTGAAAATGTTGTGGCTCTGGACAAACATGTGAATAAGGGGCCATCTGCCATATTCTGCACGCAACCCCTTTGATGATTGACGCTAAACATGTGTCACCTGCAAGCAGAGATCATTACTTCTGTCTAAATCTTCCTAGTATGGACAGGCCACTGTTTCCCACAGCAAGTCATGAGCTTGAACTACAAGATTGTCTTGAGTATGGTAGGAAATCAAAGTTTATTAAAGTCTGTACTATCACCACTATCATGTCAAAATGCTGCATGGAAAATGGCAGTGTGCAAAGTCATAATCTTAGTGAACCTATAAGTGGATTAAATTTTCTAAAATAAACAAAAATGCAGAGAAATTTTTTTTTAAAAAAGGAAAGAGGACATATGGCATCCTTTTGAATAATAGATTACAGGAAAGGCATTGATTTTAGAAACCCAGAGATAATTTGTTGCAACCGGGAAATCTAAAAAAACATTGATTAGAACACCCAGTACACTTATTTATCCTTAGGCCTTTTTATAAGAGGCTCCAGGACCCTCAACAAAAACAGCAGCAGGAAAGAGGACATATGGCATCCTTTTGAATAATAGATTACAGGAAAGGCATTGATTTTAGAAACCCAGAGAAAATTTGTTGCAACCGGGAAATCTAAAAAAACATTGATTAGACACCCAGTACACTTATTTATCCTTAGGCCTTTTTAGCAGAGGCTCCCAGAGCCTCAACAGAAACAACAGCATGAAAGAGGACATATGGCATCCTTTTGAATAATAGATTACAGGAAAGGCATTGATTTTAGAAACCCAGAGATAATTTGTTGCAACCGGGAAATCTAAAAAAACATTGATTAGATACCCAGTACACTTATTTATCCTTAGGCCTTCTTAGCAGAGGCTCCAGGACCCTCAATAAAACCAGCAGCAGGAAAGAGGACGTATGGCATCCTTTTGAAAATTAGATTACAGGAAAGGGATTGATTTTAGAAACCCAGAGATAATTTTTTGCAACCGGGAAATCTAAAAAAACATTGATTAGACACCCAGTACAATTATTTATCCTTAGGCCTTTTTATAAGAGGCTCCAGGACCCTCAACAAAAACAGCAGCAGGAAAGAGGACATATGGCATCCTTTTGAATAATAGATTACAGGAAAGGCATTGATTTTAGAAACTGAGAGATAATTTGTTGCAACCGGGAAATCTAAAAAAACATTGATTAGACACCCAGTACACTTATTTATCCTTAGGCCTTTTTATAAGAGGCTCCAGGACCCTCAACAAAAACAGCAGCAGGAAAGAGGACATATGGCATCCTTTTGAATAATAGATTACAGGAAAGGCATTGATTTTAGAAACCCAGAGATAATTTGTTGCAACCGGGAAATCTAAAAAACATTGATTAGACACCCAGTACACTTATTTATCCTTAGGCCTTTTTAGCAGAGGCTCCCAGAGCCTCAACAGAAACAACAGCATGAAAGAGGACATATGGCATCCTTTTGAATAATAGATTACAGGAAAGGCATTGATTTTAGAAACCCAGAGATAATTTGTTGCAACCGGGAAATCTAAAAAAACATTGATTAGACACCCAGTACACTTATTTATCCTTAGGCCTTTTTAGCAGAGGCTCCAGGACCCTCAACAAAACCAGCAGCAGGAAAGAGGACATATAGCATCCTTTTGAAAATTAGATTACAGGAAAGGGATTGATTTTAGAAACCCAGAGATAATTTTTTGCAACCGGGAAAGCTAAAAAAACATTGATTAGACACCCAGTACACTTATTTATCCTTAGGCCTTTTTATAAGAGGCTCCAGGACCCTCAACAAAAACAGCAGCAGGAAAGAGGACATATGGCATCCTTTTGAATAATAGATTACAGGAAAGGCATTGATTTTAGAAACCCAGAGATAATTTGTTGCAACTGGGAAATCTAAAAAAAAACATTGATTAGACACCCAGTACACTTATTTATCCTTAGGCCTTTTTAGCAGAGGGTCCCGGAGCCTCAACAGAAACAACAGCATGAAAGAGGACATATGGCATCCTTTTGAATAATAGATTACAGGAAAGGCATTGATTTTAGAAACCCAAAGATAATTTGTTGCAACCGGGAAATCTTAAAAAACATTGATTAGACACCCAGTACATTTATTTATCCTTAGGTCTTTTTAGCAGAGGCTCCAGGACCCTCAAGAAAACCAGCAGCAGGAAAGAGGACATATGGCATCCTTTTGAATAATAGATTACAGGAAAGGCATTGATTTTAGAAACCCAGAGATAATTTGTTGCAACCGGGAAATCTAAAAAAACATTGATTAGACACCCAGTACACTTATTTATCCTTAGGCCTTTTTAGCAGAAGCTCCCGGAGCCTCAACAGAAACAACAGCATGAAAGAGGACATATGGCATCCTTTTGAATAATAGATTACAGGAAAGGCATTGATTTTAGAAACCCAGAGATAATTTGTTGCAACCGGGAAAGCTAAAAAAAACATTGATTAGACACCCAGTACACTTATTTATCCTTAGGTCTTTTTAGCAGAGGCTCCAGGACCCTCAACAAAACCAGCAGCAGGAAAGAGGACATATGGCATCCTTTTGAAAAATAGATTACAGGAAAGGCATTGATTTTAGAAACCCGGAGATAATTTGTTGCAACCGGGAATTTGAATCAAACAAATGATTTGATGGACACCCAGTACACTTCTTTCTCATTAGGCCTTTTTATAAGAGGGTCCAGGACCCTCAAACAAAACGCCAGCAGGAAAGAGGACATATGGCATCCTTTTGAAAAATAGATTACAGGAAAGGCATTGATTTTAGAAACCCAGAGATAATTTGTTGCAACCGGATATTTGAATCCAAAAAAATGATTTGATTGACACCCAGTACACTTCTTTCTCCTTAGGCCTTTTTATAAGAGGGTCCAGGACCCTCAAACAAAACACCAGCAGGAAAGAGAACATATGGCATCCTTTTGAACAATAGAGTACAGGTACAGCATTGATTTTACAAACCCAGAGATAATTTTGGGCAAATGGGAAATAGAAAAAAACATTGAGTAGACACTTAGTACACTTCTTTCTCCTTAGGCCTTTTTATAAGAGGGTCCAGGACCCTCAAACAAAACACCAGCAGGAAAGAGAACATATGGCATCCTTTTGAACAATAGAGTACAGGTAAAGCATTGATTTTACAAACCCAGAGATAATTTTGGGCAAATGGGAAATAGAAAAAAACATTGAGTGGACACCCAGTACACTTCTTTCTCCTTAGGCCTTTTTATAAGAGGGTCCAGGACCCTCAAACAAAACACCAGCAGGAAAGAGAACATATGGCATCCTTTTGAACAATAGAGTACAGGTACAGCATTGATTTTACAAACCCAGAGATAATTTTGGGCAAATGGGAAATAGAAAAAAACATTGAGTAGACACTCAGTACACTTCTTTCTCCTTAGGCCTTTTTATAAGAGGGTCCAGGACCCTCAAACAAAACACCAGCAGGAAAGAGAACATATGGCATCCTTTTGAACAATAGAGTACTGCTACAGCATTGATTTTAGAAACCCAGAGATAATTGTTTGGAAACGTGAAATTGCCCACAAAGCCATGCTTGGACACCCACTCCAGGTCGTTCTCCTTCAGCATTTTAATAAGAGGGTCCAGCACCCTCAACAGAAACAACTGCAGGAAACACCACCACATATGCCATTCTTTTGCACAAGCGAGTACAGGTATGGCATCCATTTTAGAAACCCGGAGATAATTGAGAGGAACCGGGAACATTTTTTTAAAAATTTGCTGGGGCACCCATTACAGGTCGTTCTCCTTCAGCCTTTTTATACCATGGGCCACGACCCGCAACAGGAACAACAGCATGAAACACCACATATGCCACCCTTTTGCACAATAGAGTACAGGTATGGCATAGATGGAACACAGAGATAATTTAGAGCAACCAAGAGACGGATAAAGATGCTTGGTCGGTCCTCCTCCTTCAAATTTGGGGCACTGCGCGTTCAATTTAATGGTCCACCAGATATGAGTGGTGTGCTAAGTTGTACTATTCGTAACAGTTTAATCACTGTTATGTGCCTTATTTTTTTTATTTGAGTTTTGTACCCACAGAGCAGCAGCAGAGGCCAGAAAAATTAGGAATGTACAAATGACTGAAAAATTTGGGTATTGTTGTAGCAACTGCTGTAGCAGCGGCCAGAAAAATTGATGTTTGTAAAGCATTTATAAAGTGCCCTAAAAGCTTGTGGCTTGAACACTAGTTGTTGGCGGATAAGTCAAGAAAGTCCTCCGGCTTTATAACAAAAAATAAAGGCCAGCCTGTGTACCAGTTGTAGCCCAAGCCAGCTCATCTCATCATCAGGCCTTTTTTAATCAAATGTATCGCCCAATGTCAGTCCCTTCGGGATCCATCCCTCATTCATTTTTATAAAAGTGAGATAGTCAAGGCTTTTTTGACCTAGGCGACTTCTCTTCTCAGTGACAAAACCTCCTGCTGCACTGAAAGTCCTTTCGGACAGGACACTTGAAGCGGGGCAGGCCAGAAGTTCCATTGCAAATTGGGATAGCTCAGGCCACAAGTCAAGCCTGCACACCCAGTAGTCAAGGGGTCCATCGCTCCTGAGAGTGTCGAGATCTGCAGTTAAAGCTAGGTAGTCTGCTACCTGTCGGTTGAGTCTTTATCTGAGGCTGGATCCCGAAACTTGGCTCTGGTGATGCATGGGAGTTAAAAAGCATGTCCTCCATCAACAAGACGTCAGGAAAGCGTCCTGTCCTTGCCGCCGTGGTCGTGGGAGGAGGAGGATTAATTTCATCTCTTCCCCTGTTACATTCCCGTGGTGCTGTGACATCACCCTTATACGCTGTGTAAAGCATAGTTTTTAATTTATTCTTAAAATGCTCCATCCTTTCCGACTTGCGGGAATTTGGTAACATTTCAGGCACTTTATGCTTATACCGGGGGTCGAGGAGCGTGGACACCCAGTACAGGTCGTTCTCCTTCAGCTTTTTTATACGAGGGTCCCTCAACAGGCACGACAGCATGAAAGAACCCATTTGAACAAGGTTGGATGGCGATCTAATCATGTCCCATTCCTCGTCCTCACTGATCTCACTGAGGGTATCTTCTTCCCCCCAGCCACGTACAACACCATGGGTACCAGAGAGGTGACAACAACGAGCACCCTGGGATGCCTGTTGTGCTCTGTCTTCCTCCTCCTCCTCCTCCTCCTCCTCAAAGCCACATTCCTCCTCTGACTCCTCATCCTCACAATCCTCTTCCTGCGTTGCCGCAGGTCCAGCAAGCGATGCTGATAAGGCTGTTTATGGGGGTGATGGACACCACAACTCTTCCTCTTCCTCTTCACGCTCATCTACTGCCTGATCCAGCACTCTTCGCAGGGCACGCTCCAGGAAGAAAACCAATGGTATGATGTCGCTGATGGTGTCTTCGGTGTGACTGACAAGGTTTGTCACCTCCTCAAAAGGACGCATGAGCCTACAGGCATTGCGCATGAGCGTCCAGTAATTTGGCAAAAATATCCCCAGCTCCCCAGAGGTTGCCCTAGCACCCTGGTCATACAAATACTCATTAACAGCTTTTTCTTGTTGGAGCAGGCGGTCAAATATTAGGAGTGTTGAATTCCACCGTGTCGGGCTGTCACAAATCAAGCGCCTCACTGGCAGGTTGTTTCGACGCTGGATATCAGACAAGTGCGCCATGACCAGGTAGGAACGCCTGAAATGGCCACACACCTTCCTGGCCTGCTTCAGGACGTCCTGTAAGCCTGGGTACTTATGGACAAATCGTTGTACAATTAGATTACACACATGTGCCATGCACGGCACATGTGTCAACTTGCCCAATTTCAATGCCGCCACCAAATTACTTCCATTGTCAGAAACAACCTTGCCAATCTCCAGTTGGTGTGGAGTCAGCCACTGATCCACCTATGCGTTCAGGGTGGTCAGGAGTGCTGGTGCGATGTGACTCTCCGCTTTCAGGCAAGTCAACCCCAAGACGGCGTGACACTGCCATACCCGGGATGTAGCATAGTACCTGGGGAGCTGGGGGGGTGCCATAGATGTGGAGCAAGACACCGAAGTTGAAGAGGACTCAGCCGAGGAAGAGGTTATGGAAGAGGATGGAGTAGGAGGAGTAGAGGAGGTAGCAGCAGGCCTGCCTGCAAGTCGTGGCGGTGTCACCAACTCTTCTGCAGAGCATTCCATGCTTGTCAGAAGTCAGCAGGTTTACCCAATGCGCAGTGTAGGTGATATACCTGCCCTGACCATGTTTTGCAGACCAGCTATCCGTGGTCATATGGACCCCTGCCCCAACGCTGTGTGCCAGACATGCCATAACTTCCTTTCTCACAACAGAGTACAGGTTTGGGATTGCCTTTTGTGAAAAGAAATTTCTGCCAGGTACCTTCCACTGCGGTGTCCCAATAGATACAATTATTTTGAAAGCATCAGACTCCACCAGCTTGTATGGTAAAAGCTGGCGGGCTAAGAGTTCAGACAAGCCAACTGTCAGACGCCGGGCAAGGGGGTGATTTTGAGAAATTGGCTTCTTACGCTCAAACATGTCCTTGACAGACAGCTGACTGTGGGCAGATGACCAGGAACTGCTACGTAAGAGACTCAGTGGAGGATGGTTGAAAGGGGGCAAGGAGGACAACACTGGTTGACGTGGCTGAAGATGCTGGAGCAGGAGGAGGAGGGCGGCTTTCACTTTGTGTGCTGCTTCTAATCATGTGTTCTTTCCATCGGCCTTTGTGATGGGAGACCATGTGCCTTCGCAAAGCAGTTGTACCTAGGTGGGTGTTGGACTTCCCATGAGTTTCTTTTGGCACAGGTTGCAAATGGCATCGCTGTTGTCAGAGGCAGACACACAAAAAAATGCCACACTGCTGAGCTCTGCGATGACGGCATTCTGGTGGTGGCAACAGCATGCATTGATGGGCGTCGGCGTGCTGTCTGGCTGACCCTGGGTGCCGATGCATGCTGTCTGACTGTGCCACTAGCTCCTTGAGACGACCTCCCCATGCTTCCAAATCGTCTCCTCCTCCTCCTCTCTGTCTCCCCATCTGAACTTTCCCCCTCTTCTTCTCTTCTAGCAGGCACCCACGTGACATCCACCGACACATCATAATCAACCTCTTCACTTGTATCTGACACATCAAGAAAGGAAGCAGCAGCGGGTACAACATCATCCTCATCACACCGTACCTCCATGTCGGTAATGCTTCCTGACTGAGACTGATCACTATTATCTACATCCTCTGTCAATGATGCTTGCGCATCACTCATTTCTTCCAACTGATGTGTCAATAACTCCTGTGACAGATCAAGTGAAGTAGCTGTGGTGCTAGTGTTGGTGGTGGCGACAGGCGGGCGAGTGGCACTGGTCACTTGAGACCTGCCCAAAGCACAGCTGGACGTAGATGGTGCGTCAAGGTTAGGAGGACTAGCAGCGGAAGCTGAAGAAGATTGGGTGTCCTGTGTTAGCCATTCAACTAGGTCCTCCTCAGAACTTTTCGCGTCCCCCCTGGCACCCGGCGTCTGAACAATGTGCATATTTGTAGGGTCTAAAGGAATCACAGCACCACGACCATGACCACGGAACCTGCGGGGTGGCCTGCCTCTGCCTGTCATTTTTTTTTAAAATGGACACTAACAATACTATTACACCAATTATATGAGTGGTGGCACTGTGCAAGTGGGCACAGTATACGCTGTGAGACTGACAACAACAAAAAAGACAGATGTTTTAAAAATCACAAATTGTTAATTTTTTTAAATATTAAAAGTACTGTGACAACAAATATGATTGTTGGCACTAGTTGGCAAATGGGCCTGTCTGGCACACATGCTGGGAGAAAGGAAACTGCAATTCAATGGCACTAGGAGACTGAAGAATCACAGTCAAAACAGTTATGATTAACAAAAATTCCAATCCTGTTACAATAAATATGATTGGTGGCACTAATTGGCTAGTTGGGACTGGCACACAGGCAGGCAGGCAGGAGGAAAATGCAATTCAAGGGCACTAGTAGACTGCAGATTGACAGTCAAAATAATTTTTACAATACTGTTAAAAGAAATATGATTGCTGGCACTAATTGGATAGTTGGGCCTGGCATACAGGCTGGCAGGCAGGAGAAAAGTGCAATTCAATGGCACGAGCAAACTGAGGATTCAGAACAACAATCAAATTTTTTTTAATTTTAATTAGTAACAATACTGTGACAACAATTATGATTGGTGTAAATAGTTGGCAAGACGGCCTAGAACACAGGCTGGCAGGCAGGAGGAAAGTGCAATTACATGGCAAGAGCAAACTGAGGATTCAGAATAATAAAAAAAATATATTTTTAATTAATAACAATAATGTGACAACAAATATGATTGCTGGCACTAATTGGCTAGTTGGGCCTGGCACACAGGCTGGCAGGCAGGAGGAAAGTGCAGTTCAATGGCACTCGCAAACTGAGGATTACGAATAACAATCCAAACATTTTTATTTTTAATTATTAAGAATACTGTGACAACAAATATGATTGGTGTAAATATTTTCAAAGTCGGCCTGGCACACAGGCTGGCAGGCAGGAGAAAAGTGCAATTCAATGGCACGAGCAAACTGAGGATTAAGAACAACAATCAAAAATGTTTTAATTTTAATTAGTAACAATACTGTGACAACAATTATGATTGGTGTAAATAGTTGGCAAGACGGCCTGGCACACAGGCTGGCAGGCAGGAGGAAAGTGCAATTCAATGGCACTAGGAGACTGAATATTTCCAGTCAACAAAATTATGATTTAAAATTGTTTATATACTGTTAGAAGAAATATGATTGGTGGCACTAATTGGCTAGTTGGGCCTGGCACACAGGCTGGCAGGCCGGAGGAACATGCAATTCAATGGCACTAGGAGACTGAATATTTGCAGTCAACAAAATTATGATTTAAAATTGTTTATATAATGGTACAAGAATTATGATTGGTGCCACTAATTGGCTAGTTGGGCCTGGAATACACGCTGGCAGGCAGGAGGAAAGTGCAATTCAATGGCACGAGCAAACTGATGAATCACAAGCGAACAATTTGGATTTTTAAAGATTAACAATACTGTTACAACAACTAGGATTGGTGGCACTAATTGGATAGTTTGGGCCTGGCACACAGGCTGGCAGGCAGGAGGAAAATGCAATTCAATGGCACTAGGAGACTGAATATTTGCAGTCCAAAAAATTATGATTTTTTATTTTTTATATACTGTTACAAGAATTATGATTGGTGCCACTAATTGGCTAGTTGGGCCTGGAAAACAGGCTGGCAGGCAGGAGGAAAGTGCAATTCAATGGCACAAGCAAACTGATGAATCACAAGAGAACAATTTTGAATTTTAAAGATTAACAATACTGTTACAACAACTAGGATTGGTGGCACTAAGTGGCTAGTTTGGGCCTGGCACACAGGCTGCCAGGCAGGAGGAAAATGCAATTCAATGGCACTGGGAGGCTGAATATTTGCAGTCCAAAAAATTATGATTTTTAATTTTTTATATACTGTTACAAGAATTATGATTGGTGCCACTAATTGGCTAGTTGGGCCTGGAAAACACGCTGTCAGGCAGGAGGAAAGTGCAATTCAATGGCACGAGCAAACTGATGAATCACAAGCGATCAATTTGGAATTTTAAAGATTAACAATACTTTTACAACAACTAGGATTGGTGGCACTAATTGGCTAGTTTGTGCCTGGCACACAGGCTGGCAGGCAGGAGGAAACTGCAATTCAATGGCACTAGTAGACTGAATATTTGCAGTCCAAAAAATTATGATTTTTAATTTTTTTGATACTGTTACCAGAATTATGATTGGTGCCACTAATTGGCTAGTTGGGCCTGGCACACAGGCTGGCAGATATGAGTCGTGGCTGGTAGGTAGGGAAGCAATTTAACACGGTATGCTGTGTAAGTGACAAAAACACAGGCCTGATAGAAAATTAAGTTAGATTACACTAGCAAAATATTTTAAAATTTTAGATTTTAATATTAATATAATGTTAAGAAGTGCAATGCACATATGAGTGGTCGCACTGGCTGGCTGCTACGTAGGGCAGCAATTAACAACAGTATGCTGTGTAAGTCAGATAGACAGTTAGACACAGGCCTGATAGAAAATAAAATTAGATTACACTAGCATAATGATTTAAATACTTTTTTGGGGGAATTTAAAGAAAAAGGTTAAGCACATATATATGAGTTGTGGCTGATAGCCTTGGAAGGGCAGCTATTAAAAACAGTAGGCTCTGTAAGTCAGATACACACACACCTGATAGAAAATACTATTAGATTACACTAGAAAAATGATTTAAATTATTTTTTTGGGGGGGGGGAATTAAAAAAAGGTTAAACACATATGAGTCGTGGCTCATAGACTAGGGAGGGCAGCAAGTAAACACAGTAGGCTCTGTATGACAGCAAAACACACAGGCCTGATAGAAAATGATATTAGATTACACTATCAAAAAAATGTAAACTTTTTTTTTATATTTAAATTACTGTGAAGAAGATATGAGTGGTGGCTGCCTGGCACAGACCAATTAACCAAAAGACTGAAAAAAATGAGGTATATTAATGCTGTGTGAGCCTGACAGACACAGGCCTGATAGAAAATGTAATTAGATTACACTAGCAAAATTATTTAATTTTTTTTTTTTTTTAAATTTAAAAATAATGTTATAAACGGATATTAACACTGGTGGCTGGCACAGAGCAATGAACCAGAGTATATGCTGTGTGACACAGGCCTGATAGAAAATGAAAAAAATTACACTAGCAAAATAATTAAAATTTTTGGTTGGTTAAATTTAAACTAATGTTGTTCGGGAGATATCAGTGGTGGCAGTAATCACAGCATATGCTGTGAGCCTTAAACACACAGGCTGAAAGCCAGGCAAATGCTAATAAAAATACGAAGAAAAAAAAAATGGCTCAAATTATAGCCCTAAAAAGGGCTTTTTGGGGTGCTTTCCTTGCAGCAGAGATGAGTGGAGTCCTTCTGGACTGTAGTGGACACTAAATACACTAGCCTAGCTATGTATTTCCCTATAATGTCAGCAGCACAAACACAACACGTCCTCTCACTAAGAAAGCAAGATCATTATGAGTCTAAAATGGTGGCTTCCGAGTAGCTGGGAGGGTCTGTGAAGGAGTGTCTGATGTTGATTGGCTCTAATGTGTCAGATGGCTGTGACATACAGGGTCAAAGTTTCCTCAATGATGACACATAGGGGGCGGATCGAACATCGCATGTGTTCGCCCACAGCCGCGAACGCGAACAAGCTATGTTCGCCGTGAACCGTTCGCATGCGAACAGTTCGGGACATCACTAATTTGCGGTTGACGGCTTGATAACTAGAGGCCATTGTATGCTGGACACGATAGATAGATAGATAGATAGATAGATAGATAGATAGATAGATAGATAGATTATAGGTGGCCATACCTTGAATTCCCCAATCAGAATACACATATATAGTATTTAAGCTATACTGAGGAAAAGTAAATATGTTTTGTAATGAAATTTTCAGTGGAAATAAGTAAAATTATCTCAAATAAATCTGTAATCTTTCTCTCTACGTCATTTTAAATACATGATAGAAAAAGTGCTTACTTTTTACATATATTTTGAAGAACACTATAATTTAACACAATATATAGCAAGAGCTGTCTCAGTGTAACAATAAAGGTATGCTGCTTCTGCTATTAGACTTTGGAGGCATTATATCAACTTTGGGCAGAGAGCCATATCCTAAGTGATTACTCTTGTGAAACAAGATATTGGTAAACCTCCACACCAATTAATTTCCTATTACACTGCAAACTGATTAAACTAATATACTATAAAGTTGTTCCATTAATTTTGGTTAATATGGCTTTTTCATTAAAAACCGAATACATTTAACAGGCTACATAATAAGAACACTTTCTTGCAAGTACAGGAAAAATAATATATAATTTCTTATGTATAAAATGATTCATTTTTAAAGCAAAGTAGGTAAGAAGATTTACTGTCCTGTAAATGATGAATGGATTCTAATTGCAGTTTTTATTCAGTCGTCTTAAAATGGCATACAAGATCATTAATAAAATCCTGTAAGGTGCACCCCTGAAAAAGCATATAGTTTAAATTAGTTCTAGACTGCAAATGCACTTACAATCTACAGCTAAAAACAGCCAGTAACTGCCAGCTATGCACATATGCGTACCCACTCCAGTAGTCTTTTGCCACTCTGAAGCTCATTTTAACTAAGTGTTTAACACATTTGCAGGAGTTAACCATATAGTGCTTTGAAATAGTATAATAACGAAAGAGAATAATTTTATTGTTGATCTTTTGTTGTCCCTTTAGCTATTGAATATTTGGAAATAAAGATAAGGTTTATTGCAAGAAAATAATGTTACAGTCAAAGCAATAAGGCCTTTATTACAGTACCAAGATACCTCTATAATAATCTGTCTTAGATTCGGGGTAAAGGTTAAATGGTGAAAAGATCAGGGTTAAGGTTCAGAGAAGAGGGGAGTCAGAGTTGGGGATGAGTAATGTCTGTTTTGTTCATTTGCATCCTCCATGTTAGAGGAAAAAGCACAGCATGCTGGGAGTTTCACAGTTGTTTACTATTCACTGTCAGTAATGTGCCACTACAGTTCTGGACTATGTTTCCCAGCATGTACTACATGTCCAGTCTGATCTACCGGGACACTGAGAAATTCCCAGGTAGGCTGCAGATGCTTAGAATGGCAGGCCTTTATTATTAATAGAGTTCCTGCTGTTGGTCCTTGTGGCTACTCATGCACGCACCAGACAATCCTTAAGGAATTATTTACTTTTTTGTGGATTAAGTTGCATCTTTGTGCACAGTAAGTACCCTGAGCTGCACTGCCTGCCCCTCCCAGACCACTGCTGCCCAGAGGAGGCTGCACATAGTCACTGACTGGGGGGCAACAGGGCTATTTCTCCAGATTCCAACCCATGAATATCATGCAAATTATGGTAATGTTGAGAGCTCTGAAATCAGCTCACACTCCACATGCAAACTCCATCCAAGATCCTCCATTGTGCCCTACACCCCAAACCCGGTCCTGGATCTTACAGTTTAAAGGTTAGAAGGCATGCATTTTATGGTAACTTTAAATAATGAAACATATAAAATATATTACCTAAATCAGACCCCCCCTGATCCCCTGGTACAATTTGAGGACTGGCTGTTGGTGGTATGGAGCAGGATGCCTTGAGACCGTGCATCATGAATAGTAGTATAAGGTAGCCTGTGAACTTCAGGAAAATAAAGACCCTAGTGGAAATGAAAAACCTAGTAGGGTTTTATGTGTTGCACCTATGTTGTGAGTTTGTGGGTGGGTTTTTACTCATCTGATTTAAGCCCAGGGAGTCAGGATTCAGTCTCTTTCTCCTTTGGATCCTCTTCTGTGAAGTTTCCCTTACCACCCACCCTCCTTTTTGTTCTTTGCAGGTTTGTGATAGACATTTACGGCTAGATTTAGAGTTTTGTCGGTAAGGACCCGCGTAGCTAACGCCGGCTTTTTTCTGGCCGCACCATAAAAATAACTCTGGTATTAAGAGTCCACATAAAGGCTGTGTTAGGCTCCAAAAAAGGAGCGTAGAGCATATTTAACGCAGCTTCAACTCTCGATACCAGAGTTGCTTACGGACGCGGCCAGCCTCAAAAACGTGCTCGTGCACGATTCCCCCATAGGAAACAATGGGGCTGTTTGAGCTGAAAAAAAACCTAACACCTGCAAAAAAGCCGCGTTCAGCTCCTAACGCAGCCCCATTGTTTGCTAGGCGTAAACACTTCCTAAGTCTGCACCTAACACCCTAACATGTACCCCGAGTCTAAACACCCCTAACCTTACACTTATTAACCCCTAATCAGCCGCCCCCGCTATCGCTGACCCCTGCATATTATTTTTAACCCCTAATCTGCCGCTCCGTAAACCGCCGCTACTTACATTATCCTTATGTACCCCTAATCTGCTGCCCCTAACACCGCCGACCCCTATATTATATTTATTAACCCCTAATCTGCCTCCCACAACGTCGCCTCCACCTGCCTACACTTATTAACCCCTAATCTGCCGAGCGGACCGCACCGCTACTATAATAAAGTTATTAACCCCTAATCCGCCTCACTAACCCTATAATAAATAGTATTAATCCCTTATCTGCCCTCCCTAACATCGCTGACACCTAACTTCAAACATTAACCCCTAATCTGCCGACCGGAGATCACCGCTATTCTAATAAATGTATTAACCCCTAAAGCTAAGTCTAACCCTATCACTAACACCCCCCTAACTTAAATATAATTTTAATCTAACGAAATAAATTAACTCTTATTAAATAAATTATTCCTATTTAAAGCTAAATACTTACCTGTAAAATAAACCCTAATATAGCTACAATATAAATTATAATTACATTGTAGCTATTTTAGGATTAATATTTATTTTACAGGCAACTTTGTAATTATTTTAATCAGGTACAATAGCTATTAAATAGTTAAGAACTATTTAATAGTTACCTAGTTAAAATAATAACAAAATTACCTGTAAAATAAATCCTAAACTAAGTTACAATTAAACCTAACACTACACTATCAATACATTAATTAAATACAATATCTACAAATTACTACAATGAAATAAACTAACTAAAGTACAAAAAATAAAAAAGAACTAAGTTACAAAAAATAAAAAAATATTTACAAACATAAGAAAAATATTACAACAATTTTAAACTAATTACACCTACTCTAAGCCCCCTAATAAAATAACAAAGCCCCCCAAAATAAAAAATGCCCTACCCTATTCTAAATTACTAAAGTTCAAAGCTCTTTTACCTTACCAGCCCTGAACAGGGCCCTTTGCGGGGCATGCCCCAAGAAGTTCAGCTCTTTTGCCTGTAAAAAAAAACATACAATACTCCCCACCCAACATTACAACCCACCACCCACATACCCCTAATCTAACCCAAACCCCCCTTAAATAAACCTAACACTAAGCCCCTGAAGATCTTCCTACCTTGTCTTCACCATACCAGGTTCACCGATCGGTCCAGAAGAGCTCCTCCGATGTCCTGATCCAAGCCCAAGCGGGGGGCTGAAGATGTCCATGATCCGGTAGAAGTCTTCATCCAAGCGGGGCAGAAGAGGTCTTCCATCCGATTGAAGTCTTCATCCAAGCGGGGCAGAAGAGGTCTTCCATCCGATTGAAGTCTTCATCCAGGCGGCATCTTCTATCGACATCCATCTGGAGCGGAGCGGCAGCATCCTGAAGACCTCCGACGCGGAACATCCATCCTGACCGACGACTGAACGACGAATGACGGTTCCTTTAAATGACGTCATCCAAGATGGCGTCCCTCGAATTCCGATTGGCTGATAGGATTCTATCAGCCAATCGGAATTAAGGTAGGAATATTCTGATTGGCTGATAGAATCAGCCAATCAGAATCAAGTTCAATCCGATTGGCTGATCCGATCAGCCAATCAGATTGAGCTCGCATTCTATTGGCTGATCGGAACAGCCAATAGAATGCAAGCTCAATCTGATTGGCTGATTGGATCAGCCAATCGGATTGAACTTGATTCTGAAAAGAGCTGAACTTCTTGGGGCATGCCCCGCAAAGGGCCCTGTTCAGGGCTGGTAAGGTAAAAGAGCTTTGAACTTTAGTAATTTAGAATAGGGTAGGGCATTTTTTATTTTGGGGGGCTTTGTTATTTTATTAGGGGGCTTAGAGTAGGTGTAATTAGTTTAAAATTGTTGTAATATTTTTCTTATGTTTGTAAATATTTTTTTTATTTTTTGTAACTTAGTTCTTTTTTATTTTTTGTACTTTAGTTAGTTTATTTCATTGTAGTAATTTGTAGATATTGTATTTAATTAATGTATTGATAGTGTAGTGTTAGGTTTAATTGTAACTTAGTTTAGGATTTATTTTACAGGTAATTTTGTTATTATTTTAACTAGGTAACTATTAAATAGTTCTTAACTATTTAATAGCTATTGTACCTGGTTAAAATAATTACAAAGTTTCCTGTAAAATAAATATTAATCCTAAAATAGCTACAATGTAATTATAATTTATATTGTAGCTATATTAGGGTTTATTTTACAGGTAAGTATTTAGCTTTAAATAGGAATAATTTATTTAATAAGAGTTAATTAATTTCGTTAGATTAAAATTATATTTAATTTAGGGGGGTGTTAGTGTTAGGGTTAGACTTAGCTTTAGGGGTTAATACATTTATTAGAATAGCGGTGAGCTCCGGTCGGCAGATTAGGGGTTAATAATTGAAGTTAGGTGTCGGCGATGTTAGGGAGGGCAGATTAGGGGTTAATACTATTTATTATAGGGTTAGTGAGGCGGATTAGGGGTTAATAACTTTATTATAGTAGCGGTGCGGTTCGCTCGGCAGATTAGGGGTTAATAAGTGTAGGCAGGTGGAAGCGACGTTGAGGAGAGCAGATTAGGGGTTAATAAATATAATATAGGGGTCGGCGGTGTTAGGGGCAGCAGATTAGGGGTACATAGCTATAATGTAGGTGGCGGCGCTTTGCGGTCGGCAGATTAGGGTTTAATTATTGTAGGTAGCTGGCGGCGACGTTGTGGGGGGCAGATTAGGGGTTAATAAATATAATACAGGGGTCGGCGGTGTTAGGGGCAGCAGATTAGGGGTACATAAGTATAATGTAGGTGGCGGTCGGCAGATTAGGGGTTAAAAAAATTTAATCGAGTGGCGGCGATGTGGGGGGACCTCGGTTTAGGGGTACATAGGTAGTTTATGGGTGTTAGTGTACTTTAGAGTACAGTAGTTTGGAGCTTTATAAACCGGCGTTAGCCCAGAAAGCTCTTAACTACTGACTTTTTTCTGCGGCTGGAGTTTTGTCGTTAGATTTCTAACGCTCACTTCAGACACGACTCTAAATACCGGAGTTAGAAAAATCCCATTGAAAAGATAGGATACGCAATTGACGTAAGGGGATCTGCGGTATGGAAAAGTCGCGGCTGAAAAGTGAGCGTTAGACCCTTTTTTGAGTGACTCCAAATACCGGAGTTAGCCTAAAACCAGCGTTAGGAGCCTCTAACGCTGGTTTTCACGGCTAACGCCAAACTCCAAATCTAGGCCTTAATTAGGCCAAAATGACTCCCTTAGGGTGGCTGTTTTAGTGCTAGAAGCAGGGATTGGGTTAGTTGGCCTATTCTAAGTAAGCGTTTGGCTCTTAGTTTTTGGAGCTCCCTGGGCAGTAATTTGCTGTATGCCTTAAAGGTTGGAGTGACCGTATTTCTGATATCTCCTTGTAGAGGAAGGTTGTGGCATGTCAACTTTGGTGAGTACGATCTTTGTGGTTTAGTGATAGGATTTTGTTGTGAGGTTTTTTATGTTTTTTATGCAATGCCCAGCCAAATGCGCAGTTTCAGGGAAATTTTTGAATAATTTTTTTTTTTTAGATAGCCTTTTTGGGGGTGGGGGGTTAATTGTAGAATGGAGTATTTTTTTTGTGTTTGTAAAATAGCTAAATCACGACCCAGTTGTACACGTTTGTTATAAACAGCTTTAACATAACTGTATTTTTGTACAAAAATACATGTTATCGCATATTTAAATAGTGTTCTTTCATATTAGATTTTACTGCTCATTTAAGAAAATGACAAGAGGACCTACACATTTTAATCACAACATATTGAAAAGTTATGTATGAAGTTATTACTTTAATGTCTTTTAAAAGGTCAGTAATAATGCATAATTCTGCCTCATGGAGTTTAAAATCAATAAGCTTACACAAAGCATAATAAGTACTTCATATGTGATCCATTGAAATTTTGCTATATTACATAAGATTATATTTTTAATTGAACTCTGCATAATGTACTTGTAATGACAAAGAAGCAGGCACAATTAGTTATCAGTTCACCCTCTGCTTTCCTCTGCAGCTGAGCTAAATAATGTGAGTACACAGGAATTCTTGTCGGCAGTGAAGCATTACCAGAGTTATTAATCCCTTTGCCAGTGTTCTTTGCTGTCTATAAAACACTAAACCCCATGCTATTTGTCCTAACGAAATATTGAAGAAGTTGCTGATATTTCTTCAGAACATTCATCTCTCTTGCTGGTAATAATAGAAACATTGTTTGCATTTTTCCTGACAAACTATCTGGTGTTTGTTAGTCAAGTAATAAATTAAGAAAGATGTACTCCCTTGGCCTGTCCTTACCTGCATTGTGATTCTGAGTGTTTGCCTACAACTGTCACTGCCCACTCTAGGGTGCCGTGAGTTAACACTGACAAGGAGCAACAGCAATTTTTCTTTGCTAATACAAAATTGAATCAAAGCCACAATTCCCTTTCACATGCTATTTTCTCTTTTCAATAAACAATGTGCTGTTTATGAATGCATAATAATATTGAGTGGACTGAATGGAAAATTGTATTCACTGGCTTTTAAGAGGGTGCAATAGCCTAAATTCTATATTATTTTCCTCCAGGGACACATCTAATGTTATGTTAACCTAAGGAACTGCTTCATTTTAAAGGTACACGTTCTTCAAATTTCAGAAAATCATCTAAGGAAATGCTTCATGTAAAGTTCTTCAAATCTTAATGAACTATCTAAGGAACTGTTTTATTTCACTGTGGAAGCTCTTAAAATATCTGTGAATCATCTTTGCTCCATAGGATAAAACAGGTGTATATTCAAATTTGTTAGAACAAGATGCTCAAAATCATAATTAGCTATGTTAAAATTCACTATATTAAAATTCCAGAACATCTGGTTGTTCTACATTCAGACTGTGTGCACATGAAAAAAAATATATTCAGGCTGTTACAGCTTTAATGCTTGCCCTTCAGGCAGGGCGATAGGGGCACCTACCCAAGTCAGCACACTTTGGTGGGCCTGCAATGTCAGGGGTGAGGTTATGAGAAGGTGCAATGTACATCCTGTATTTGGTCTATGAAGAAGTGTTTATGGTATCAGGAGGTGTAATATTTAGTGTTATTCTTTATGAAGGTAACACTGAATGTTGGGACAGGTCAGGTGTGGAACATTCAAAGGGGAGGCTATAGAGGAGGAGAGGACAAAGGGAGTTGGGCTGATGGGCCTCACAAATGTGTCATGTGAAAACTACTAGAAAACATGTTTATTTAGTGGGTTGGATGGATTCAGTTTTGAAAATGGTTTATTCCACTTTGACCTGTGTTTGGGGAAGGAAAAAAAACCAAAACTTTCATGTAGAGGTTGTGGCGATTTAGAGGTTAATAGTGTAGTGGGGACTTTGCAGTGGACTTGGTTTTAAAATAGACTTAACTTTTTTTTTTTTTTTTTGTTAATTTGTTATTTTTTTCCGTAATAGTAGTTTTTTTCCGTATTGGTAGTTGTATTTTTCCATGTAATGTTATTTGGGTTTTTTTCCAGTAAGGTTAGGTTTTGTTTTTTTGATAATGTTTGTTTTTTGGGGGGATAACTAAGGCAGTGTTAGGTTGGGGGGGTTAGCTGGCTAGGGGGTTTTAATGATAGTGGGTATTTTGTGGTGGGGGTTCTGGTGGTTTAGGGGTTAATAGTGTAGTGGGGACTTTGCAGTGGGCTATTTGGTGGGTTGGGGTTAATAGTGTAGTGGGGACTTTTTGGTGCGCTATGTGGTGGGTTAGGGTCAATAATATACTGCAAACATTGCGCTGGGCTATGTGGTGGGTTAGGGGTTAATAGTGTAGTGGGGACTTTGCAGTGGGCTATGTGGCGGGTTAGGGGTTAATAGTGTAGTGGGGACTTTGAGGTGGGCTATGTGGCGGGTTAGGGGTTAATATAGAAGGGGGCTTATGGTGATTCAGGTTAGTACGCTAGTTGTTTTTTTTTTCCACTTTTCTCTCTCCATTGAAATCTATGGGGTGTACGTTAAAGCGGTTGTGATATTCTAGCGTATGCTCTTTGCGCGCATCAGGTCAGCACACGAGTGAAAAACATTTATCAGAGTTCGAGCGGAGATAGCTTGTGAGCGGGATCGGTAATTACTCGTTCTCCACTCTTTATCTAGCCCATAGTTATCCATTAAGTTCCCAGTGAAAGACTAAAGAGAATGTAAATTCCAAAATTAACACCTTAACCAAAAAGGACACATTTATATTTATATATAGCTTCTCGACAGACTCTCCAGACTCTACATAGCAATAACCTAGGGTGCGGCAAACAGTTTGAATATTAAACAAAGAAGCGCACTCCAGAGGTAATTAATTTTGCAAAAGGTGTCACTTTAATGTGATCTGACACAAATTGACTTTCTAGATGTGCGACTATACAAGAGGGATGGTAAAATACAGTCCAGATTGTATCGCAAAGAAACTAATCGTAATGCCTTGCTACATTTTACCAGCTGCCATCCCACTGCACTTAAGAAGGCTCTCCCCAAATCCCAGCCACAGAGGGTCCTAAGAAACAACACTGAGATGGTGAATAGGGATACCCAACTGACTGAGATGGAGTGCCACTTCCAACAGTGAAACTACCCACCAAGACTTCTAAGAGAACAACGGGAGGCTCTCCTAGACTCTCCAACAACTGGACGAGAAAAGGATATTGATAGGATGACTTTTGTTACCACTTACACTGGGGACAAGAGGGGGATAGGACTGTCACTTCAAAAACACTGGGAAATCCTCAGTACAGATGAAGCATTACATTTGGGTAATATGCCCCCACCTTGCATAGGTTACAGGAAGGCTAGATCACTAAGGGATATCCTAATTAAAACAAATCCCCAACAATGTTATGCAAGATCTACTTGGCTGGACACAAAGAAACCGTGTGTCTATTGTTGCCTGGGGTGTACTACCTGTGGAGGCATTATCACAGTTCCTTCTTTTTCACACCCACACAGAAGAAAAAGGTTTAAACACAAATATTGCCTAATCTGTACCACTACACATATTGTATATTTGCTTCATTGCACTTGTGGCCTTTTTTACGTGGGCAAGACCTGTGATGATCTTCGGACACGCATGATAAACCATCAGTCCACCATCCATACAGCTATTAACAAAGGGTCCCCTGAACAACCTGTTGCTCGACACTTTCAGCAATTCAATCATAGTTTGATGGATCTAAAGTATACTATTATAGATTATGCCCCCTCTAAATAGAGGGGGTGACCGCAACAGGTTACTTCTACAAAAGGAAGCAAGATGGACCTACAACCTGGAGATGCTAATCCCAAAGGGATTGAACACACATCTGGACTGGCATGCGTTTTTCTAATTTCGAGAGAGCATTATTAATCAGATAAGCTTAATGCAATGGGATCCCCATGGATCCAATGAGGGTCTCACTTTACATTTTGTGTGTGTATATATTCAATGTGTGTATATATTCGCTTGTGTACATATCTGATTCAGTGTGTATATTTAATTCATTGTTTTCTATGCAGTACAACTAAATGTCATTATATATTCTATTGCTGCCTCCTAATCCAAAATGTGATATGGACTTTGCCTATGTAATTATACAATGTTAGAGTTTGGTTTGACTACATGCAATAATAATAATAATAATAATTTGCGATTTTTATAGCGCTTTTCCCCCTGTGAGACTCAAAACCCTTTACAAATATACAAACATAAGACATAAAAGTTAGGAGTTTCTGAAGGTTAGATAAGTGGACTGAATGCCTGATGAAAGAGATGGGTCTTTAGCTTTTTGTAAAAGTCTGTAAGGACGGTGCTACTCTGATTGGGCACGGTAAAGAGTTCCAGAAGGTAGGGGCAGCGTGGCTGAATGCCCTGGAGCCTGAGTTTGTCTTTACTCTTGGCACTGACAGGAGGGATTTGCTGGCTGACTGAAGTGAGCGGGAAGGGATGTAGGGTGTGAGGAGTAACAGTTGTCAATTGTACTGCTCTGTTATGGCTTCTTCTGCATCTGTTTCCAAGTGAGCACACTCACAGAACTGTCAGCTCTGAGAATAAGTTGTGTTCAGTTCCCATAGTTACACGCAACTGAGGAGCTGTACTATTCTATCGATCAGCAGAAAATGTGATAACAGGAACTAAGCTGTCTAAATATGGCGTTGCTGCAGTGTAGTGCTATGAAATATCCCCTAAGTTTGGTCATATTTGTATTATTTAATGTATAATTTAATGTATATTTCTTTTAGATGGGACTGGCCCCACGTTGCCCGGGATGATGATGTCATCGGAAGGAGCTTGTCTACCTGGGAGAGCGTGGAGACCGGCAACTTGATACACAATATATCTGTAAGGGAGAGGGTAAGTTCTTGTTACACTTTGTATGTCTGAGGACGGACTTTTGGGTCCGAAAACTTTACATTAAAGTGACACCTTTTGCAAATGAATTCTCATTGGAGTGTGCTTCTTTTGTTTAATTAATATATATATATATATGCCATTAAGTACTTAGCCTATTGTACAACATGACATATCTATAATTCCAATCTGCAGGAAGCTCCAGCAGTCTCGGCTGCATATGGAACTGGAGTACGATCAGTGTGCTAATCATTTATAATGTGTGTGTCACCATTTGTAATGATTATCTGCTGGTGCCAGGGGGAGGTGTGGGAGGGAAACCGGGTGAGCGGTCCAGCAGCGGAGGGAGAAGGTAGGATGAGGGAGTGGGATGGCCCTACACAGCAGAAGAATAAATAAAGGGAGAGGGAGGGATGGGGAGCTATGTTGGAGAAAAAAAAGGTGGGGTGGGGGCGCTAGACAACAATTGCCTAAGGGGTGAGTTGAGTGACCACTACACTAAAGAAAATGTAAAAACATTAATAAATAAATAAAAAAATAAAACAATATATGTATTTTATTGGTACTAGAAGCAGCTGCCAGTACTAAAGATGGCTGCACATAGTGAGTGGGGTTATAGAGCTATTTATAATTCTGTATGTTGCTGGATCATAATCTTGTTGTATAGTGTGATATGTTGGTTGTTGCATAGCTACTCCAGCAGCATTTGTTAAATTTAGATAGATTAAACTATACCTAGCTCCTGGCCCCCATTGTCCATTTTAAATTTCTAAAGCAATATTCGCATCATGCCTAACATCTCAACTATTCTGCACATTAAACATATCATTCAACTTTTAAAAATTCTGTAAGTTATGATCATCCGTGATATTTCAGTACCTTCTCTTACGTATAAGAGGACTTAGGTATAATTATTTTTCAAAATATCATAAAATTGTTTCCTCTCAGTCCCATCTTGGTTGCCATATTGAAGCGCTATTCTTAAATTAGTATTAAAAATACACAGTGTTAAATCTAATTAAGCTTGCTTAAAATGAAACAAAAAAAAACTCAGAACATAACGTGACAAATAATGACCTTGTCAGCAACCAAGCAATCTTCATAGTTAGCGCTCTCTGTCTGTATTGAGACATATTTATACTCTTACATTCTAATCTGATGACATCACTAAGTATAAAAAATGTCTTAACCTTGAGCCTAAGCACAATGCATGTATATATAATTTATACTATTATATTTATTCATTGATGTAAAATTAATATTTTTTTACCAAAAATGTTATAATAAAGCAATACAATGAAAATTCTTTATTCAGAATTACATTAAAAAAAAACGCTTTTTCTTTTGTTAAACTATCGATAACAATATATTATGAAGCAATGCAAAGGTAACTTCTTTATTCAGAAATACAGAAGAACACTTTTATCTTTCTTTTGATAAACTACTCATAACCATTTACCCTAATAACTAATAACAGCATAAGAACTAGAATAAATGATATGCCTGCAACAGCAGCAGGCTTGAAAATTAGATCTAATTTTATTAAAAGGACAGAGACTCCTATTTTGCATAAGCCTTTTCCTTTTACTGCTCAACAGCCATTCAAAGTAACAATTAACATATTTAAATATTTAACATAGAAAACAAAGAAATGAATATGGTAACCAATGAGAAGAAACCCTCAAAGGTGTGATCTAGTTCAGACCAATCAAAAACGTTCATCTTGCTATAAACTGTCCAAATTGTATCCCAACTGCCTCTTTTCACTGCTCTCAAAGATAAGTATTTTGCAGTGTGTCAAAATATTGTGTTTGCAGTATGTTTTGGAATAAAGCTTCAATTTTTTTCTGTGTTATTTAGATTATTATTTTACATTTTTCTCTTGTTTTTCTCCCTTCTCTCTCTTGTTTTTGTTCTTTTAGAACTTATTTATTTCTATTGTTTCTCTTGTTATCTTATTCTTTGCTTATTTCTCCAACTTATTTATTATTACTTTGTTTTTTCTTTTTCATTCTATATTATTCCTTTTGCTTTACCTTACGGTTTTTAATTGTCCCCTTTTTGTCTCTTGGAGCTTCTGTCTGCTCCTTCATTTTCTATCTCCCTATGCTCTGCTGCCTCCAGACCGGCATCCATTTTCTTTCCTTCTCCCTGCAATCGTAGCCACGCCCCATGGCTGTCATTTCCATTTCCCCTCAGTGTTGTCATCCTGTTTCCCGTCCCTGCTTCTCTTTGTCAGCCAGCCCTCACCTCACAGAAGATTTGGCAACATCTCAGCCTTCTCTTCTGTTTTGTTACGTATTACATTGTTGTTACACTAGCGTTTTTCACACATTTGCTTAGCTTAAACAGTTTTTTCCTGTATTCCATCAGGAATTAGTTTTCATTATTAATGATTACTTTATGTTTAAACTTTATTTATTTTAATTGTTATTTAACTTATATTGGGTATTTTCTCACTGGATTTAATTGAAAAAATATATATTTATTCTGTTGCATTGTGCTTTACTTTAATTTAAAATGCATTCAGAAGAATATAATTCTGTTTCGGCTGAGTCAGTTGCAGATGAATTTGACAGTTCTATTAAAGGAACATTAAAGGGACATTAAACACTTTGAGATGGTAACATAAAATGATAAATTGTATATATAAAACAACTCTGCAATATAATTTCATTATTTATTTTGTACTCTTTGGCTGTATTTCCATTCTGAAATTGTGAACTTTTCAATTCCTGTTAGAAATGGAAGTGCAGAACACTGTTAAATCCAGCACAACCATTGGCTGCACACTCTAGTGACCTATTTATAACTGACCCTAATTGGCCACAGCAGAGAAGGTAACACAAGTTACAACATGGCAGCTGTTTTATAGACACTAAGGCCTAGATTTAGAGTTCGGCGGTAGCCGTCAAAACCAGCGTTAGAGGCTCCTAACGCGGGTTTTTTACGCACTCCGGTATTTAGAGTTTATTTACCGCGACTCAAAATACACCTAACGCTCAACTTTCTACCGCCACCTCAGACCCAGTAGTAAACATATACCGCACAAAAAAACATCCACGAATCACAAAACAAATATTACACAAAGTACACTTACACTCATACAAACACAACACTATCTTTATTTTTCGTATTTTTTATTTTTTCTTTAAAATACAAAGGATTAAAGTTGCGAGATCTCGGGTGTTTGAAAAAAATCCACACAAATCCATTTTCCCATTGACTTACATGGACATACGGGAAAAGACCCTCATATACCTACATCTAACGAATAACATTATCACAAACATACACTCATCGATGCATACAAACAATATACACCACATTACATACACAAAATATTTATTTATTACAAAAAGAACACGATTTAGTTACTTTTTCACACAAGCTCATGACGTCACTCACTTTACGAGGAAAACCAGTCTTAGAAAAAAAAATATAGAAATCTTTGGAGCCTCCATTGACTTCTATTGGGAAGACGTGCTCGTGCACGCGAAACCCTCATTTCCCTAACGCACGCAAATAGCGTAGACTGAAAAACTCCAAATACCAGCGCTAGAAAATACATGATTTCATGCGTTAGACCCAGCTATGATAAATAGATCAAGAAATGACTATTTCCCTATGGTGGACTTATGTTTTTTAATATTAAATATTCACCACACCATAAATATTTTTAACACTTTTAGATTACATCAACTACAAATCCCCATCACTAGTAACACATTATTATTTCAATAAAATTACATTTACAATTAAAATAAAATTCAATACACATTTCTGGATTCACAAACACTACACAATGGGAAACATCTCTCATTTACCTTTATTATTGCATTTCTGTTATTCAACTCATATGCTTGCAGCAACTGCATATCTACATAGGCTTAACACATGATCACTCATGGATGCACATACATTACTTTTAACATTCAATCATACATGTGCATTCAAATGATGGGGGAAAAACACATTACATTCTCTCGAGGAATCACAAAACACAACATATGGATTTTACTGTACTTTTAACATCATGATTCCATCACCAGAAACCATTAGGAATTACGTACAACAAGAACATCATTACACCAGATTACAGATGTCACTTTATGGGAAGGAACAACAATGCCAGACCGCTATATAGAAGTCAGCATATGTGGGACACAATCACAATATATACGTACATGTACATAACACGCATCACCCATCACGCAACCACAAAGCACACATTTAGATTTTATTCAGCACACAATAACAATGTAGCACAATACAACAACACAATGAGGATTTCACAACTACATAGGCAGGTTAATAATATCATGACGTCATTAGAAGATTCAACCATACACATCACAGATTCACCACTGTACCGCCCCTTTAGGAACTTTAACACTCAATACTACAATACAACATATACGTAAAACACACTTTTGAACAGCATTATTATGGAGATTTCAATGGGACAATTCAGAAATATTGTCAGATCGCACATCAATTATATATATAATACTACAGATGACAGCCGGAAGTTATTCAGTATTCGTGCAATTTTTATGGGACGCATACAATATCGTCAGATCGAAAATCACTTATATATATAATACTACAGATGACAGCCGGAAGTTATTCAGTATTAGTGCGATTTGAAAGGGACGCGTACAATATTCACATCTCGGCAATCACTTATATATACAATACTACAGATGACAGCCGGAAGTTATTCAGTATTAGTGCGATTTGAAAGGGACGCATACAATATTGACTGCTCGGAAATCACTTATATATACAATACTACAGATGACAGCCGGAAGTTCTTCAGTATTATTGCGATTTTACAGGGACGCATACAATATTGACATCTCAGCAATCACTTATATATACACAATACTACAGATGGCAGACGGGAAGTTATTCAGTATTAGTGCGATTTGAAAGGGACGCATACAATATTGACAGCTCGGCAATCACTTATATATACAATACTACAGATGGCAGACGGGAATTTCGGAATTATTATTGCGATTTGAAAGGGACGCGTACAATATTGACAGCTCGGCAATCACTTATATATACAATACTACAGATGGCAGACGGGAAGTTCGGAATTATTATTGCGATTTTAATGGGACGCATACAATATTGACATCTCGGCAATCACTTATATATACAATACTACAGATGGCAGACGGGAAGTTCGGAATTATTATTGCGATTTTAAAGGGACGCGTACAATATTGACAGCTCGGCAATCACTTATATATATAATACTACAGATGACAGACGGGAAGTTCTGAATTATTATTGCGATTTTAAAGGGACGCATACAATATTGACAGCTCTGAAATCACTTATATATACAATACTACAGATGTTACTTTATCATTTACAAACAATATTGCAGCAACATTGATCGATCACATTCGATGCACATTATACACAACTATGCACTTTCATTCATGTTAGCCTGGACGTGTGCTTGTTACTATAACATCGCGTTTAGGAAATATTGATTACGCATATGATCAAACATTACAAACATGCACTGTATGTGTGATATTTGACACTTTCACATTGAGAATCATTGTTTGAAACTAACATTTCAGCAAACAACAAATAAACGCCCACTGTGAAAGCATTCGCGCCGCTCACATACAAACAGGTGAATACAATCAGCAATCATTACAAACTCACTACCATTGGACTAATTGTACTATAAATCCCCCAAACAACATGGCCAATGCATCACTTGTGATCCACATCACATCAAGTGCATACCTTGTTACGCTGTTTTGAAAGATGGATGACGATGACATGGTAGACGCTGCTGGTGGTGCTATTGGCGAACTAGCTGTTGGTCGAATCAGGCAGCCTCGGCGGCTCAGACCGAGACGAAGGGGTCGTCTGGTTCGAGGTCCTCGTGTCTACAGGGTGAGACCCACCTTGGAAAACATGAGTGACTTTGAGGTTTTTGATAAGTATCGGCTCGATCGCGAACAGCTCATTGGCCTTTACGATCTTCTTAAACCTCATTTGGAGCCACGTATACAAATAAGGACTGCTGTTCCCCCCATGAGTAAGATGCTAAGCTGTCTATACGTCCTGGCCTCCGGGAGTTTTCAATCCGGAGAACTGTACATGCATGGCCTGGCTCAAGGTACATTCTCTGGGGTGTTTGATAACTTTCTGAACGCCATGGTACGTATCAGTAAGCAATACATAGGATTCCCACAGAATGATGGTGATTGGAGGCGCCTGAAGCGGGAATTCTTTGATATTGCTCAATTGCCCAATGTCTTGGGAGCCATTGATTGTACCCACATTGCGCTGCGTGCTCCAATTGATGACTTGCCCTTCAGAAATCGCAAACATTTTCATAGCCTCAACGTGCAGTATGTTTGTGACGCACGGATGAGGATTATGCATGTGTATGCGAATTTTGGAGGTGCTTGTCATGATGCCCGCATCCTCTCTCTGTCGTCCCTGTGGAGACAGTTTGAGGAAAGACAAATGCCCCCTGGTTATCTCGTTGGTGAGTATTTGTGCACAACATGGTTAATTATTTTGACAATTGCCCCTGTATTTTTTAACTGTTAGCGTCATGTTCAGCTATAGGATTAAATTTAACCATTTGTTATTTACCGACGCTAATGTCTATTTTTATTGAAATGCAGATATGTAGCATGTCTTACCTTAAGTGTTCAGATAGAGAATGCAATGTAAACATGTAGTTAGCATTTTACACAAGGTTTGTTTTAGGAGAAATACGCATATGTAGCATGTCTTAGATGAAATGGCAAGATATTATCTCATGCAATTTAACCCTGTCATTGTCTTTTTCTGCTAATGTCTATTTTTATTGAAATGCAGATATGTAGCATGTCTTACCTTAAGTGTTCAGATAGAGAATGCAATGTAAACATGTAGTTAGCATTTTACACAAGGTTTGGTTTAGGAGAAATACGCATATGTAGCATGTCTTAGATGAAATGGCTAGATACAGATTTATATATAATTTTTTTTATTTTTTTTATGTTTCTGACAACTTTTAATATGGATTATGGTTTTTAAAAAATATATTTATACAACAATATACTAGTTTAAGTATTCTGTTTGAATTATGTTCTGTTCTAAATTTATAGGTGATTCTGGGTACATGAGCCGGCCTTGGCTCATTACCCCCTTGCGTAGCCCAACTGATGTGTCTGAGGAGCGCTACAATAGGGCTCATAAGAGAACCAGGGCGGTGGTTGAAAGGATGTTCGGGCTCCTGAAGATGAGATTCAGGTGCCTGGACCGTTCTGGAGGAGCACTCCAGTACAACCCAAAGAAGGTGGCTAAGATCGTTGTAGCCTGTAGCGTCCTGCATAATATTGCACAGCGGGCTGGGATGCTGCAGGCCGTCCCGGTGGACAGAGACCTCCTCAGAGATGAGGAGGATGATCCTGTTCTAGAGGGGGAATTCCAGGACGAGGGACTTGATGTCAGAGCAGACGTCATCAACCGCCACTTTAGACGGTAAATAATAGAAGTTACACTGGAGTATTTTCAATAGATGTGAACTCTAGGGAAATGACAAGTAGAGAATTGTGCAAACATGTTAGTATTGATCAAATGTTATAATAATATTTATTTCTCATAATATAGGTGATGCTCTGGGCATTGGGTCCTATAGCGAGTCTTTGCCACCTGGTTTTTATAGAGGACATCAGATGGTAAGTAGAAATGTATGGACTGTTGCTGGCATGATTTGTACACAAATACATAATATGGCATACATTTTTAAAAATATAACTTTGTTTACACATTACTTATGTACATAATCAGAAAGGGATACTCTAGAATGACTATGGTTCAATGTCACACAGAGGTTTGTTCTGCTCAATATGACTCATCTTCACACTTGATAGAAAATAACACAGGTTCATACACAGGCTTAGTAAGCTAGTGATAGATATTTATTATGAAATGGGGGGTGGGAGAGGGGTACAGAACTGATTCACACACTTGTATGAAATCTTTATATATAATTTCTTACATTAGGGAGATGACTTAATATAAAGACTGAAAGGGAACAATTTGAAGCCTGACAGTGAAGATTTCCAAGACTGACAGTGGGGAAAAAGCCAAGATTGAAATTGAAGTATACCAATGGGATCATGTCTGGCATATTTAAATTCTGCTGACCTTGAAAACCATACAAAGACATGTTCACATGGTAAGTGCAAACTATTTGATAGAATAAGGCTGTGGAGACATCCTATTGGAGACACTTAGATGATTTTCTATTTTGTAGATGGTATTTCCCAGTCCTCTATTTAATGAACTGATGAATAAGACACCTATTGAAGATCAACTGTTTACCCCTGAATTGACATTCAAAGACCATGCATTGTCCAGGTTGGTGTACCAATGCATGCTAGTGAAGACTGTAGAATATTAGTAGCTTACATACATTAGTCATATTTAGTTCTTAATTAGATATTTAGGGATCACAATCAGACACTTAGATGATTTTCCTTTTTAGATGGTATTTCCCAGTCCTCTATTTAATGAACTGATGAATAAGACACCTATTGAAGATCAACTGTTTACCCCTGAATTGACATTCAAAGACCATGCATTGTCCAGGTTGGTGTACCAATGCATGCTAGTGAAGACTGTAGAATATTAGTAGCTTACATACATTAGTCATATTTAGTTCTTAATTAGATATTTAGGGATCACAATCAGACACTTAGATGATTTTCCTTTTCAGATGGTATTTCCCAGTCCTCTATTTAATGAACTGATGAATAAGACACCTATTGAAGATCAACTGTTTACCCCTGAATTGACATTCAAAGACCATGCATTGTCCAGGTTGGTGTACCAATGCATGCTAGTGAAGACTGTAGAATATTAGTAGCTTACATACATTAGTCATATTTAGTTCTTAATTAGATATTTAGGGATCACAATCAGACACTTAGATGATTTTCCTTTTTAGATGGTATTTCCCAGTCCTCTATTTAATGAACTGATGAATAAGACACCTATTGAAGATCAACTGTTTACCCCTGAATTGACATTCAAAGACCATGCATTGTCCAGGTTGGTGTACCAATGCATGCTAGTGAAGACTGTAGAATATTAGTAGCTTACATACATTAGTCATATTTAGTTCTTAATTAGATATTTAGGGATCACAATCAGACACTTAGATGATTTTACTTTTTTAGATGGTATTTCCCAGTCCTCTATTTAATGAACTGATGAATAAGACACCTATTGAAGATCAACTGTTTACCCCTGAATTGACTTTCAAAGACCATGCATTGTCCAGGTTGGTGTACCAATGCATGCTAGTGAAGACTGTAGAATATTAGTAGCTTACATACATTAGTCATATTTAGTTCTTAATTAGATATTTAGGGATCACAATCAGAAAAAGGAATACATATTATAGTTGATATAGAGGTATTTGAATGGACATGAAATATTACATTTATGTTCAGCATACATATATTGTTTACATGTGATATACATTATTATGTATAAATTTAATTTTTGAAATTTAAATATTATTTTTAATCAACAATATAATGGTGTATGTATTTCATTAATTTAAAATGAATGTAATGATTATCTTTAAAAAATGTTGATCAAAGTTAGAGCATAGACACCATATGATTTTAAATGTATTTTATGAATATTTTACAACGTGTGTATTAACTTTGTTCCATTTTTATTATTTGTCATTTCAGATTGGCATCTGATGACTTCATGGAATATTTAATTATTTTCTATTAAATATATATTTTTTTTTAGCAGATTCTAATATATATCAATATAATCTGTAAATAAATAAAACTTGGACTCCCATGACTGGTAGTTGGCTATTTGACAAGCACATGCATAAGAGAAAATAATGCATTAATAGTAGAAAATAAAATTCTTCAGAGAATATTAAAAGATATATTTTAACATTAATTGGGGAGTCATATTCTTCAATGCTTTTATATTGAAAAAGTATATATTAAAAATATTTAGGATATGTATTAATATTATGATTGTTTTAACATTTAATAAGGTGAAGTGGTTCAATTACATGAAAGTGACAGTGTTGTTGAATGTAAAAAGAATTGTATAAGATCATGTATCTTCCTTAGGTATCTCAAAACATTATTAGAAAATATTTTACAATTATAACATTTATAAATGGTAGGTCATTTAACTTTATAATTTTTAATAATTAGTTATTGGATGCCAGGTTAATCTATGTAATTTTCTAGTGGAGTCATTTAACTATACTTAGTAATATTATGTATTTATTACAATCTTACCTCTTGGGTTAGACATCAAATATCTATATAGAATGTAATTTCCCCTTTAGTTTATTTTGTCAATGTTAAATCAAAATACAATATGTTTGGGTCCTTAAAGGGGTCATTCAAAATGTATATTTTGTATACATTGTTACAAATATCATACAAGAATTTAAACATATTTAGAATGTACTATAGAATTACATTCAGTCTTTAAATATACTTGTTAAAATAAAAATAAATGCACATATCTTAGTCAATGATATAAGGCATCTATATGCAAACAACAATCAGCATCAAAATAGCCTATGTAGAGATGTATTTAATCCACGAATATATATAATTACAATATAATGATTGAATAACAAAACATATTAAGTTGGTCAAATATAAGATTATGATACAAAATGCATACATAACATATAGCTTAATGTCCCTCTACGCTGAAGGCTAAAAAAGACCTCATTTAATAAATATATTTCAGTCAGTGTGTAAAACAATCTAGAAGTTAATCTAAATTTGCTTTACTCATATGTTAGACTCATTTAGCAAAAGGAAGGTGCCTAGGTTTATGATATATTAAGCATTATTGTGAAATGTTTATTTAAAGGGACATGAACTCAAAATATACTTAAAGGTAGCCATTTAAAAAAACAATGATTTATACATTCTGAATGAGTATTCTATTTTAATCAACTTTAAAACTTGTCTCATATTATGAATGCTCATTGTGATGTTGCTATCATTACTTTAGAAATAAGGCAGTAAATAGCTAATTTATTTGCTTCAGTACTCTGGACAGAACTTGATTGTTTGGAATAATTGATGCAACAATCGTCAAGGACAACCCAGGTTTTTATTAAACAATTGTCCGTAATATAAAATATCATTATTGATTTTCAAAGAAACATAACAAGATAACTTAACATTTGATAATCGTATTAAATAATAAAGTTGATTAACATTTCATGCTCAATCACCAATGGTAAATTTGTTTGGACAGTGTCCCTTTAAGAGCTTGAAATAGTGTATTTACTTCTCTTCCTATCTTGACATACTTTGCTTGAAAAGCATATCGAGATAGGCTCAGTAGATGAAGATTGGTGGATGCACAGAGATGCCTTATGTGATTGGCTCAACCATGTGCATTTAAATTTCTTATGTTGAGGATATATAAATACTAAGAGAAAATGATTTACATTTTAAAGTCTAAACAATCTTCTATCTCTACAGATCATTTGATACAATTGTTTGTAATGTCTCTTTAAAACTAAAGACGCCATTGCACAATAACATATATGAGCACTTCAGAGAAATACAAGCTCGAGGTTTATTTGCGAATAACAAAGCTGTAGTTTAACATTTATAAACAGATTATCAAAGTTACTGACATTCTTCCCGGAATTTTAACATTAATAAATATTGCGTGGGAAACGCATCTTCAAACACCAGATTAGCATATTTAAACATTAGTGTAATGTCACGCAATAGCACACAATCAATGTGCATTATAAATACATTTAATAGAGCAATGTCAATACTTCACAATAAATTTATTTAAAGAACAATAAAGACATACAATATTAAATGTGTATTTGTATTAAAGAAACAGACCGTTATTAAACCGAGAAATGTCTACAACATTAATAATGTGACAGGATTAGATTTTAAAGAGTATTTAATCATTAATATTTCACGGATCACGGATATTAAATCTGCGTCACACATATCCGCATGACAGGCCCATGAGTTACAAATAAGTCTACATGAAAAATGAAGTTACAGCACCACCAAGCGGTATGTGTAAGGAAGTTACTAAGATATGAAACATTAAGGAACGGCCAATCAGAGTTCATCACACAAACACAACTTGAGTCAGGATGGTCTCACAGACATTATAACAATATTTCAAACTTTTATCCAATCAGATGTACAGATAAATTGTCCCATGGTGCATCTCATGTTTACTTCACCATATAAAAGTCCATTACACGTTGCCATCTTTGTCAGTTCTCTAATGCCTGCAGGCGTACTAGATATATTTTTATATATATATATATATTTGAGAAGACAACCCAGCAGGCATGTCAGTTCCCAGGTTCACCAAGGAGGAGAGCGCTGCACTGGTCCACGCCGTCAAGGACTTTTATCCCCAGCTGTTTGGGAACAAGAGGAGCTCGACAGATGCGCCTGTTAAGAAGGCCCTCTGGGAGTCTATCACCAATGCGGTTAGATTGGTGTGTGACGTCCAGAGGACCCAGGATCAGATCATGAGGAGATTCGGAGATATGAGGTTGCGTTTATCGAAAAAAGTCAACCTCATAAGGGACTGGGTACAAGCCCGTAAAAGAGGGGGCCAAAGAAAGGCCCCGCGGAAACTGTACCTACTCCCTTATGAGGTGACTTTATGCGAGCTCCTCAATCTCCGGGTCCCCAAAAGATTTAGATCCTCGCCATCCTCGGCCTCCTCTTCTTCCCTCCCAGCTGCGGGATCTGAAAGTCCTGACGCGGGGGGACAGGGCAGATGCTTCTCCGTCCGGTGGCCTGGGAGGACCCGATAGAGAATCTGAACCAGGTAATTATCCAACTTCATATAATATTTATAATGTTAAAAATCCAAAATGTGTATTTAGTCAGATACTAAACCTATACAGATCTCACAACATACACTACATATGATGTTTAGATATCTGATTTTACATTAGTGATACATGAAATTGGAATGATGTTTCTTGCGCTCTACAGAATATGCGTCACAGAGCGGAAATGTAATTTCGCATCCACGTTAACATGGGTTTGCGGAAAGTGGCATTGCTTTATACATGTTGGTCAAATGACGGATGCGTAATTCCGCTTGGAATCATTGCGCAATGATCGCGAAAATGGCATTTCTCATCCACGTTAACATGGGTTTGCGGAAAGTGGCATTGCTTTATACATGTTGTTAAAAATTAAATGGAAAATCTTAGATTAGTGAAGAATACAGTATTCTTATTTTAAATATTATATCTAATAAAAAACGAATAATACTAATAAATTATAACATATGGCCATCAATTGATGATTATGTAATAACAAGCATATATTCTTAAAGATACAGTAAACAACACAACTGATTGAAAATAAGAGTCCAGGATATATTTATCATTCATTTAATTGCGGAAACTATTAACTCATGGGACTACCAAAGGATTAATATTTTTCTATTGATTTGTTATTAATGTAAATATTTTAAACATGGCATGATTAGTATTAATGATATGCAATCCTCATTTAATATATTACAGATATGGATGTGGCTGCTGGATCCTCAAGCCAGGGCTTGTCACAGTATGGTATGTCTCATTTTAATTGACATTTGTCTTAGAAACATGGAATGAACATTACATACTAAATACACATTGTTCTATATTTATATGTAATGTCTATTTAATAGATGAAAATTATATAATTATTCGGATATACTTAAATAACATATTTGATTTTAATTGCATGCTCAATACCATTCATTACATCAACATATGGAGTAGATAATTCATTAACAAACAACAACATTGTGGAATCT
The DNA here is from genome assembly GCF_027579735.1 of Bombina bombina. Lineage (NCBI taxonomy): Eukaryota > Metazoa > Chordata > Amphibia > Anura > Bombinatoridae > Bombina > Bombina bombina. The sequence continues at coordinate 1,101,477,452 of NC_069500.1, forward strand.
ATTTAATTTTAGATTAAAGGGATACTGAACTACAATTATTAATATTGTCTTTCACATACAGTATGCAATATTAATAAACATAAAATATAATACTATCATCATATGTGACATATTCTATTGCTAAATGTATTTTAAAATAAAGAAAGTACGTTTATGTGCATCTAAATATTTGTTGACCAACCTGGGTTTATATTGATGATTGGTGGATACCTTCAACAAACAATATTTATTGAATCCAATATTCCTTATCTGCCTTTAAGATTAATATCGAACAACATTCGAATTATAATAGGAGTCAATGTTAAATCATTTTTTACAGTTTGAACATAGAAATCAATTATTTAAATTAATCATGTCAGTGTCCCTTTAAGACAAAATAGATTCATTCATCATTACATTATTTTTATTAAAAACTATTGATATATAAATCTAATTATCTGTTGGAGTTACTTTATATATATCTGCATACTCTAACAGCACCATGATTACATATTTGTAATAATAAAGTTTGTTATGTATTGTGATAAATATGTGTTGTGTCCTAAACAAGATTACTGTACATTGAAAAAATGGCTCGATGTGACACATGTTTGTTTAGATTTGTCAACAGATGCTCCTCAATATGTGGTTTGTGTGTATTCTTGTAACTTCTTAAGGACATATGACGGAATTATTCCGTCATAAAACAATTGAGCTAAGTGAAAGCTGTGTCCTTAAAGGGTTAAGAACATTGATCATTGGGTATATTTAGATATGCAATAGCAGCATCTGAGATGAATTTGATGTCTAATGTAGTCTGACATTAAACATATGTTGAATACAGATATGTTTACAGAATCCCCTTGATTCAATCAAGCATTTTCTGGTGTAATGACTGCTCTATTCTTCACATTTTAAAGTTGATTAATGTTAAAATTCTAGACAGATGTGATTTAGTGATATCCAAAATGTGTTTAATAATATATATCTATATCATTCATAGAGAGAGTTGGTGTGGGGAGCCCACAGGAATCCAGCAGTGACATAGAGCCGCCTTTGCGGTCTCCTGGTAAGTCCATTGACTCATTTATATGTAATTGAAGGTGTATTGCTAATCAATATTATGATCATGATTCCGATGAAGCATAACATTATAAAAAATCATAGAATTTATCTTCTGATTATATATTTATTTTTTATATTGAGCGATTAATAATTTCTACTTTATTATTCTACACATTTGTTATTCATAAGATGTCTAACATATGTTTTTTTCATTTTTTTTTTTTTTTAACAACAGTCATCAAGTGATACACACATGAGAAATCTTAAATGTTCTATGTACTATGCTTTTATGAATTTAACATTAAGACAAACAATACATTAATATTCTGATTTATTGACAATAACAAATCTATTGTCATTTGTATGCTCCATCAAAATGATGTAAATCATAACTTTGTGTGTGTATATCTTTAATGCAACATTGATGTGCGTATTTGAGCAACAGTAACATATGTTATAATATCTGATCTTAAGGTGTACACAACATGTTATGTTTTACAGAGATTGATGTCACATGTGGGATGGAGGAGGAAGAGGCTGCCTTGGAGTCTGATGGTATGTGAAATATATCTATCATGTTTCCAACATGTTTCTTTTTTTGAAATCATTTTATTGAAGACATTCAAAGTCTACAGCTTTTTCCCTTTAAAAAGGAATATTATTTGTCTGTTCAAATACACTACTGCCCCCTTTCTATATCAGGCAGCATGAAAATCTGCTTGTATATATTTTTTTAAGAATATATAATTCATGCCATCATTATGTCACATGCATATTCCATGCCAAAACACAATAATAAGTTTCACATTGTACAGACAGTCATTGAGATTCATCTGAGTGCCTATATAGATACCATATCCTCATTTCAGAATAGTTTACAGATTCAAACACACTTCGAGGTATATTGAAAACATAATCAATTTTAAATGCGTTGATTTGATGTCAGGATGTATGAGATATTAATATATTTCTTTTACATTTTCAGATGGATCCACCACTTCTGGTCATCTGGATTCCGCCCCTGCCCAGTCACAGACCCCTCCCCGTGCACACACCCCTGACCATGGCCACACCTCTGCACACACCCAGAGCCCTTCCCATCACCAAACCCATGACCATGCCCCGACCACTGCCAGCCCTTCCCATATTTCATATCCTGTCCCTCCCAAAAAACGCCCATACACCCCCCTTCGCCGCTCTCCCCGTATTCTGGCCCGTACAGCTGCCCAGACCCAAACTCCCCACTCCCCAGCTGTACGGCCTACCCTGGAGCAGCAGCTCACCACTCCCCAAGCCATTCCCATCCCTCCCCGAGCCAATCCCATCCCTCCCCCCTGTTTAAACCTTCATTGTCCTGGGTGTCAGATTGTCCTTCCCAGGCACAGCTGTAAGTATCATTCTAAATACACTTTATAAGATACTTAAAGGTACAGTGAAGTTAAATTGGTTAAATTGTGATTCAAATCCAGCATGCAATGTTAAGCCAATGTATAATAGAATACTCTTATGAATTATTCGTCATTCTCTTGATATATTTATTGAAAACAACTTATTCCTATAATTAGTTTAAACAATAAAATAAATGTGGCCATCATTTCTTTATTGTTGGATGAATGTATCCATCAACCAGCATGCACAAACAAGGTTCATCAACAAATATTGGCTTCCATAAAAACCAACATTCTTGCATTCAAAATATAGCTTGACAATTAAAACATATAATGAATATGTGTAATTTCTAAAGATTTGTCATGTCATGCTCTATCTGAATCAGTCCATTAAATATTTAGGTTCAGTGTCCCTTTAATTGGATATCACTACATATACCAAACACCACTACTTGGATCCAAAATTTTATGTCCAAATGTGGATACATTATCTCTTGTCTAACCCAGTGGGAATGTAATTTCTTCTGGTTGCTATGTTTACACAGCTTGTCCTCAATGCCAAAATGTTTAAGGATAGGTGTGCCTACCACAGTCTAAATTGAATTTTTAAATTGCTGATGTAAGTACAATGTAAATCCTTTAACAAGATTTGATACACTCAAGCTGTATAAGTGGATCATCTAAAACCAATTAAAGGGTTCAACATGTTTGAGTAACATGAGCCTTTAATGATTTCTGTCTGTCTGAATAACCTAATTCATGTGTAAAGAATATATGAAAAATAATTGATGTAAATAATTATTTGTCTTTATGATGACAATGTATGTATTAAAATCTTTTATTCTGTTGTGTAATTATCCTTAATATTAATTTTTATTTTATTTTAGGCTGTGACTCAGCATGGCTCATGCTAGAAGGGATAGCAAGAGTAGAGCAGGCCGTGTTGAGGAACGCAGCTGTCCTGAGAGGGATGAACAACACCATGCAGGCCCAGCTCCGGGTTCAGGACTTGACTCTGCGTGAAATTATGCAATTACGTTCAAGGCCTGAATCTGGAGCTGGACATGCACAGGACAATGAAGAGGATGACCAGTAAGTGGAGGATCTGGATATGCTCCATGGTGGCAGATAATAATCCTCCGTCCACATGTTGAATTTGTATTTATATTGTTGCCATTTGGCCTTTTTATCAGTTTTTTGTTGTGCCTGTTGCACTCTTTTACCTTGTCATGTGTCTCCAATGAGGCTATGCTGGCCCTTGGCAACTCTCTTCATGGACTGTGATGCACTGTGTTACCTTGTCATGTGTCTCCAATGGGGCTATGCTGGCCCTTGGCAACTCTCTTCATGGACTGTGATGCACTGTGTTACCTTGTCATGTGTCTCCAATGAGGCTATGCTGGCCCTTGGCAACTCTCTTCATGGACTGTGATGCACTGTGTTACCTTGTCATGTGTCTCCAATGAGGCTATGCTGGCCCTTGGCAACTCTCTTCATGGACTGTGATGCACTGTGTTACCTTGCCATGTGTCTCCAATGAGGCTATGCTGGCCCTTGGCAACTCTCTTCATGGACTGTGATGCACTGTGTTACCTTGCCATGTGTCTCCAATGGGGCTATGCTGGCCCTTGGCAACTCTCTTCATGGACTGTGATGCACTGTGTTACCTTGTCATGTGTCTCCAATGAGGCTATGCTGGCCCTTGGCAACTCTCTTCATGGACTGTGATGCACTGTGTTACCTTGTCATGTGTCTCCAATGAGGCTATGCTGGCCCTTGGCAACTCTCTTCATGGACTGTGATGCACTGTGTTACCTTGCCATGTGTCTCCAATGAGGCTATGCTGGCCCTTGGCAACTCTCTTCATGGACTGTGATGCACTGTGTTACCTTGCCATGTGTCTCCAATGGGGCTATGCTGGCCCTTGGCAACTCTCTTCATGGACTGTGATGCACTGTGTTACCTTGTCATGTGTCTCCAATGAGGCTATGCTGGCCCTTGGCAACTCTCTTCATGGACTGTGATGCACTGTGTTACCTTGTCATATGGCTCATATATTCCTTATTTTTACAAGATTATTTATAAACGTTGTGTATGTTTTCTTACATACTAATAAAATAAATTTTATTTCACAAATCTTTGTCCTCATTCTTCCTGTTATTTTTTGCAAGCTCTAGTTTATGTTGTTTATCCTTAAAGGGACCTAACAAATCTATTTGTTATAATGAAATCATATATGTAAGACAATAGTAAATGACTTTAAGATTAACATCTCCAATGTAATCTTATTATTTGTGTTTATATTATTTTCTCTTAGCTCTATCATTGCCTGATTATGATTAGCAGAGTAATTTCTTTATATATGTATATATATTTTTGTATTTGTGTATATATGTATATTTAAATGTTCATATCCATGTGTGTATTTATAAACTCTGCATGAATTGATGCACCTTTACCAAATGATCTGAGTATTGATACAATGATATAATCCCTGTAAAGTGTTCATTTTATTTAAATAGTATTGACTATGTGTATGCTCTTTTTAAAAACAAAATAATGTCCCTTTAAGTGATGTTGATCACTATTGTAAATGAATGTATTTCCATTTGTAAAGCGTTTTTGTCCTTTTTACAAGAACAAGGACATATAATTTTATTAATAAACAATCTTATTGTAATGTTGACAGCACCTGTATTTCATTTTCAAATCTATATTATTGTCAAAGTGTAACCAAATCAATCTCTGTGTGTAATACAAATAATGTAGATGATGAATATTAGTTAACTAATATGTTAACAAAATACATCTCCTCCCATATATGGCTATAGGTAGGCTGACCATAATTAAACTTGAATAAATGACACGTTTAATCAATACATGTATAACTATTGTTATTCAACAACAATCCAAACATATCTTAAAACATCAATGGCATATGTATTTCTCATGTGTATCTTTTAAATGTTAAAGATATACACCATAGCTATAGTTCAAGGGACAGTCAAGTCCGAAAAGATGATTCATGATTTGGTGACATTCCTAGATAGCAATCTACACACATACTAGTTCCTAAAATATAAATACGTTTCTTAATGATATGCCAAGATGTCACTGAGTCCTTGTATTGTCTGCGGTTTTTCAGCGATCTCGGATGCGCCATGTTGCTTAAGACGTCACCTGCCAGGCTGTCCAATGATTCCTTGTATTGACTGACGTTCTTACGTGATCAGGAATATGCCTTTTATTGGATTGCGTTTTGACGCGATCAAGGATGCGCCTTTTTTTTTTGGGCGTTCTTACGTGATCAATAATGTGCCTTTCATTGGATGGCGTTCTTACGTGATCAAGGAAGCGCCATGTTAAGACGGCACATGTAAAGTTAAAAAAACGTGTGATTGGATTGCGTAGTCCCGCAATATTTGTGCACGTTAAAAACGTTTGTGACTGCATGCAATTTTAAAAAGCTTGCGAATATGTATTATTTGCATCATGTTACATTGTTGACCCGTAGCTGATAAAGACCAACACATTCTCTTTTGCTGGATGTCTGGTTGAATCAACGAACGAAAGCAAAATGTTTTCATGCATAGGATATTTCTAGGCAAGTGCAAATCTCTACAGTCCATGTTTAATATGTTTGTCAACAATGTTCCTTTTTCTTAAAAATTAATGTTGTGTTTAATGTTGAACATATCTAATTAATAAATATGCGCTATTGTGTTTGAATAAAGTAATCAATATGCATTTATCATATGCTAAATATATGATGCCGACTTCTTCTAAATGTAATTTCGTTGTATATTTTATGAAAGGTTCATTAGACACTCACATTATAAATAAAAATATTTGATTTTGTCTCTAGTTAGATAGTCCATTGTTTAACCAATAGGTTTATTTTGTCTTGTGTTGTAAGAAAATGTAAGTAATTTTCTTACTCCTCGCAAAGCCAATGAGTTTCATGTGAGTACCATCTCCAGCTTTGTCCAGTTTGTGTAAAGGTTCTTTTCATATGTTAATGATGGGGTATTGTGTTTTACGGTTGTAATGGTGGTTCATCTATATTTAAAATATAGCTAACCCTATTTTATTTGCAAGTGTTTGAAGCTTTTTAATATTGCTATCAGTATATGTTAATCTTGTTGTTTGTAGTAGTGTCTATTACATACAGTTATGTAAAAAATATAGGATACTGTCCCTTGAATGCAAATGTTGTTTTTTTGTATCATGTATGAGATCCACATAGTTTAATCTTCAAATATATTTTTGTTAGCATATTTCACCCCCCCACTCCTAAAAGGACTTTAAACCATATTCATTGTTAAAATAAAAATAGTTACAATAAAATATTAACACAATAATGTCTCTTAAAGAAAATAGACTTTATTTAACACGTCAATATAAATGTGATTTTCAAATTTTTTTTTTGACAAAGTACATGTAGATATAGCAACAAGCTTAAAATGTGTTAGCATATGTAATGTTGTTAAAGGGACAGTTTCGAAAAAAAAAATTTTAACATTATTCGAAAAGTCAATTCTGTAATAACAAGGATATCAAATGTTTCTCAACAATTGAACATTTGCTATCTAAATTTGCTATCTAAACCTATGAGGTTGGTGTGCTCATTTCTTAAATCTTGAAGAGTGCTTGTAATCATTATACAATTTGAGCACTAGAGGGCATTTGGATAGCATTTGTATATGTAAAATCTTGTGCTCATACAGCATATTATTGACCATGTATTGATCATTGATATCTAAAATGTTGTTATGTCAGAACAACAAATAAGTGGTCATTTTTCATAGTCATAGATACAAGGGTAAGCACATAAGTCACACATGTATTTCTCCATGTTTTGTTGTTTCAAACTTTATAATGCGTAATACAGTGTTTTCTTTGTAATCAATAATTTTCTGACTGTCCCTTTAAGCTGTGTTATTGGCATTCAAACAGTAATATGCCATCATGGATAATTGTTATGGTAATTTAGTTAGCGATTCGGGAAACAGTTTGGACATCACATCACAGAAACCAATCAATATCATGAACAAGGATAGGTATGTGATGATGTGGTTTTCACACACTTATAACCCACACTCTGCAAAGAATCTTCCTCCATGGACCCGGTCCCATAGAAGTCGATTATATACAGAGTGTGGTCCACAAGTGTATGAAAACCACATCATCACATACCTATCCATTACCCAAAAAAAAAAATTTAAGATGGAAAAAAATACTTACTTCCTCTTCCTTCCCCTCTTCCCACGGGGCTGAGGCTCTGGGAGAGGCAACTGCCGACTCCGAAGAGTCCTCCTTGGAGCTGTTGTGGGAGGAGTGGAAGGAAGAGTACTGGGACGACCAAGGTGAGGAGTAGATGGCTGAGGAGGAGGAGGAGAAGATGGATGAGGAGGAGAAGATGGCTGAGGAGGAGGAGGAGTAGATGGCTGAGGAGGAGGAGGAGTAGATGGCTGAGGAGGAGGATGAGATGGGCCGGCAGGAGGAGATGGCCCAGCAGCAAGAGGCCCAGCAACAAGAGGCCCAGCAACAGGAGGTAGACCAGCATGCGCCTCCATGAAAAATGTGAACATTTCCTGATGAAGATTGAACATTCTTGTTTGTCCTTCTTGTATTGTATTCAGTATACTGATTATTTCATTTTGGCCTTGAATTATTTGATTCTGCCCATCAAGTATTCTGCGTCGTCCTTCTATGTTTTCTATCCGGGAGGTACGCATCTGGTCTATGTACTCCAGTAGAACCCGCACCTCCGCTATTTCTTCTTGTTGTGCCTGTTGAACCCGTGCACGGCGGGGTGCCCGTGCACGGCGGAGTGCGGGTCTTTGAGGGACCTCGGGTTCCGCGGGTTCAGCGGGATCCTCCTGTGCTTCCGGGGCCTCTTGATCATCTCCCGTGCGCTGTTCGTCACGGGGGGCCTCTTCCCTCCGAAGTGGGAATTCCTCACCACCACTCTCATCCCGGGGAGATGCAGGAGGCTGTGCTGCCTCGTCCCCAGACTCTGTATATTAAAAAAAAAAGAAAAAAAGAAATGTATATATTAGCATATTTGCAAATAAAGGTTTAAATGACTTAGCTTACGATACAATTACAAATGCAGAATCATTAATCCACTTTGAAATCTAACAAACAATCAATTCTATTTCCGCTTTTTCTAAACAGTGTTTGTGATATCTGGTCAATGTGAATGTTTTTGCGTTTGTTTTCAGTCTGTTTAAATGCACACCTAACCTATAGCCTAGATACTGATGTAACCGCTAAGTAATAGAATGCGTGTAAACAGCGTAATAGCATTAATCTGATCCTTAACACATGAAACCCAATGTTTTATCTTTCATGATTTATAAGCATACATTTAGTATCAACTTTCGAATGTACTTTTGTTATCTAATTAGCTTCATTCTCTGGATATTCTTTGCTGAAAAGCATATCTAAATATGTTTATAAGATTCTGATTGTTAGCTGAATATAGCTGCCTCCTGTGATTGTTTCACCGTGTGCATGGCTATTTCTTCATTAAAATATATCTCAAGAATGAATCAAATTATGTAATATAAGTACATTTGAATGTTTTGTCAAATTGTATTCGCTACCTCAATCATGAAAGTAAATGTTTGCGTATAGTGTCCATTGAAATACATTCGTATGTGAAATTATTGTTCAATGAGCTTACCGTCAGATGAGAGTGGCAGGTTCCCGGTATCGATTCCTCCGATACCGACTACTTCCACCTCGGAGATGCTGGGCCGCAACATTTCCTCCCATCTGCAGTACTCCATTTCAAGGGCAGGGCCGCCACCGGTCCCTGCGGCATGTCGGGCCTCCAGGCTTAACTTTTTTTTAAGTTCAAGTTTACAGTCCCGGTACCGATGTTTGATGGAATCCATATCCCGGTTCCGGCCACCCACTGCATTGACTGCATTCCGAATCTCGTTCCAGAGCCTCCTCCTGTCAGTCGGGGTAGTCTTCTGGTGCTGCAGCATCCTATACCTGGCCATATAGGCCTCTACGAGGGCCTCCTTCTCCTCCATCGTAAACCTCGCCTCCCTAGTCGCCTTGGCCTTCCCCTGTGACGATGCCCTCTGTTTCCCGGACTGTGAAGCCCTACTCTGACCGCCACTGGGCCCAGCCACTTGGTCATCTTGAACCAAGTGGCTGGGTCCACCCACCGCTTCCACCCCCGCTTCCTGCCCCCCTTCCTGCCCCCCTTCCTGCCCTGTTCCTCTCCCCCTCCCTCTACTCCCCCCTCTACCTGTCCCCTGCCTGGCCTCCATCTCCTCCCTAAACTAAACCCCAAATAATCAAAAAAAAGTGAGTGTGATGAAATGAAAGGGGGTCAAAATAAAGAACTAAAAAGACAAAAAAGGTGCTTAAAGTGTGAGGGATGTAAAAAAAAAAAAGAGGGTAAGGAGTATTTAAATAAACGAAAAGAATAAGACTAAAAGGAGGATATGTAAACTAAATGTAACTAGGGGATGGGTATGGGATGGGTATGGGGTATGGGATAAGAGTAAATGGGATGAAAGGGAATGGGACTACAAGGAATGGGGTATGGAGTGTAGTATGAGGGGGTAGGGGGTATGGAGTGTATGTAGTGTTATTGATAAGTGTATGTATGTATTGAATGTGTTTGCGTGTAAATGTGTTAAGTGTACAGATAAATCACTCGCTCGCTAACTAACACTACTTCTAATTCTCAATAACAAACACTCCCACTAACGCTCACTAACTACCACTAACTGACGCTCACACTAACAACTATCACTAATAACTCCCACTAACTCACTCACGCTCCCACTAACAGACTCTCTCCCACTCCCGCTAACTCCCACTAACTCACTCACTCTCTCACGCTAACACTACCAACTGACTATCTCACGCTAACACTACCAACTGACTATCTCACGCTAACACTACCAACTGACTCTCTCACGCTAACACTACCAACTGACTCTCTCACACTAACACTAACTCACTCTCAAAAATTCGCAAAATCTCTATTCTTAAATCTCCAAAGACCCACCAGCAACACAGTCAAAGAAGCCCTGCTTGTGTGGTGCTTATATACCCTGTGTAAATGTTTAATGATGTCCCAATTTCCATTGTAATTAGTGTTCAGGTGTGCTTTATTAGCAATTAATATTATTGCAATGTGTATTAGGTGTGTTAATTTGCGCATGCTCATTTTGAGTTGGTATTTGTGGAATGTGTAGAATGCGATGATGTCATAGTGGTCGTTTTCTCTAACATTGTCCAATAGTATTCTTTTTAAATGTGAATTTGCGATGGTGTGTTCTTCGTGAAGTGTTGTATATGTATGTTTTTCATAATATATAATGATATTGAATGCGTTTTTTTTTTTAGTGTATGTATATATTTTTTAATCCTTGTTGTTATTGTGCGATTTTCCGCATCTTAAAGTATATGCGTATTCCCCGTATAAATAGTATTAAAACTTCCCCCGCTTGTGAATGTGTAATGCTTGTGTGCTTTGTTGATTGATTGATGTTGTGACATTTGCGGCGTGTTATTGTTGTGCATGATGTGGTATGCGTCATATGACCGAGCTGTGCGTATTCTCGCGAGATCGAGTGTTAGGTAAAAAAAGCTATTTTTTGACTTTCCCATTGATCTCTATGGGAGACTGTCTAACGCGGGCAGGATTACGCGTGTGACATACACGCGTTAGGAGCATCGTTAGATGGTCTTATATTAACTCTAAATACCGGAGTCAAACAATGACGTGCGTTAGACATAAAACACGCGTGGCGTTAACAGCCCATCTACCGCCGAACTCTAAATCTAGCCGTAAATCTTTACACTTATTTTGTCACTTTTTAAACAACTAATGAAACTTTAAAAAAATACATCTACATGTTAGTCATGGACTAATCTTTTCTTTGAATGCATCATTCTATTTAGCATGCATTTAGTGTTTAATGTCCCTATAAACCCAAATATTTTCTGTCATGATTCAGACAGAGAATTCAATTTTAAACAACATTCCTATTTACTTCTATTATATAATTTGCTTCATTCTTTAGATATCCTTTGCTAAAGAAATAGCAATGCACATGGGTGAGCCAATCACATGAGGCATCTATGTGCAGCCACCAATCAGCAGCAACTGAGCCTATCTAGATATGCTTTTCAGGAAAGAATATCAAGAGATTGAAGCAAATTAGATAATAGAATTAAATTATAAAGTTGATTAAAATGGTATTATCTATCTGAATCATGAGAAAAAACATTTGAGTTTAAAGTCCCTTTAAAGATTATATAAGTCATTGTAAGGCAGCATTAAGATCTGCCAATGAGAATCTTATTTCTCCTAAAAAAGCTAAACAAAAAGGAAAACATTTATCTAAAAGATATAGAAATATTTTATTGAAAAAGAAATTAAATAAAGGAGATTTTAGTCTGAAAAAACAGACATCAGATTTAATTCTCCTGCTACTAAAAATATTTTTTTCTTCCTCAGAATCAGATTCTGAGTAGGCAGCTCCTATTAAGAAAGCATTCACGAGGAAAGTAGACTTTGTTTCTACATCTGAGTTTTCGGACTCCAATTCAGAAAATGATAATTACTCTTGGCAGTCTATATTTACTGAATAACTTTTGGATAGTTATAGATTATATCCCAAAAAAGAATTTTTTTAAAAAATCTATTAAAAAATCAAAAAAGAGATTACTAGACAATGAAGGTAAAAAAATTTAGATCCAGATAATTGACAAAATTCTCCCTCCTCTAATTGGAAACCCTCCAAAAGGGTTGCAAAATACCTGGATCATTATTTAAGAAAACCGTTATCAGTTATTGCCAGGTCTACTTTAAGAGCAGAATGCCCTAGACCAGAGTTGCCGCATAAATCTTCTGTCACACCAGAAGTGGATGCAAATATTATTAAGTTTGTAAGCACAAAACATTTTAATATCAGAAAAGGACCTGATAAATTCTTGAAAGCTTGCCAGGATAAATATCTGGACACTTTAGGTCTTATTACAAAAATGTCCGAACTAACTGAAGAAGCCATTGTTAATAAAACTTTATTAGACCCTTATATCATGAGACAATGGCCTCTAGTTATGAAGCTCCGTTCGTACCTGCCTTCGCCGACCCCTATACGCTCGTCTAAGCTCGCCTCACATCACCACCGCAGACCTGAATACGTTCGCAAAAGTTATCAAAAAAGTTGTCAAAAAGCCGCGCACCAAGTACGGGGCGATGAGCAGCGGACTGTGATAGTTATCACTCATCCGATATTGCTGCTCTTGGGCTTTTTTACAGCTTTATTGATAAGCTGTCACTAAGCACCCACACTATACTATACTGTTCTACCCCATATACCGCCGCCACTGGAGCCCCCCGCAACTAAATAAAGTTATTAACCCCTAAACCACCGCTCCTAGACCCCGCCGCAACTATAATAAATGTATTAACCCCTAAACCGCTGCTCCCGGACCCCGCCGCAACTATAATAAATGTATTAACCCCTAAACAGCCGCTCCTGGACCCCGCCGCCACCTACATAATACCTATTAACCCCTATCCTGCCCCCCCTATACCGCCGCCACCTATAATAAAGTTATTAACCCTTATCCTGCGGATCCCGGACCCCGCTGCCACCTACATAATACCTATTAACCTCTATCCTGCCCCCCCTATACTGCTGCCACCTATAATAAAGTTATTAACCCCTATCTTGTGGATCCCGGACCCCGCCGCAACTAAATAAATTGTTTAACCCCTAAACCACCGCTCCCGGACCCCGCCGCCACCTATATTAAACTTATTAACCCCTAATCTGCCCCCCCTACACCGTCGCCACCTATAATAAATTTATTAACCCCTATCCTGCCGCCCCTACACCGCCGCCATCTATATTAGACTAATTAACCCCTATCCTGTCCTCCCTATACCGCCGCAACCTATAATAAAATTATTAACCCCTAAACCTAAGTCTAACACTAACCCTAACACCCCCCTAACTTAAATATTAATTAAATAAATCTAAATAAAAATTACTCCTATTAAATTAATTATTCCTATTTAAAACTAAATACTTACCTATAAAATAAACCCTAATATAGCTACAATATTACTAATAATTATATTGTAGCTATTTTAGGATTTATTTTTATTTTACAGGCAAATCTAAATTTATTTTAACTAGGTACAATAGCTATTAAATAGTTATTAACTATTTAATAGCTACCTAGCTAAAAGAAATACAAAATTACCTGTAAAATAAATCCTAACCTAAGTTACAATTAAACCACTACACTATCATTAAATAAATTAAATTAATTAACTACAAGTAGCTACAATTAAATACAATTAAATAAACTAAACTACATTACAAAAAACAAACAAATACTAAATTACAGAAAATAAAAAAAAAACTAATTACACCTAATCTAAGCCCCCTAATAAAATAATAATAAAAAAATAATAATAAAAGCCCCTACCCTATACTACATTACAAAGTAACCAGCTCTTTTACCAGCCTTTAAAAGGGCTTTTTGCGGGGCATGCCCCAAAGTAATCAGCTCTTTTGCCTGGAAAAAAAATGCAACCCCCCAACATTAAAACCCACCACCCACATACCCCTACTCTAACCCACCCAAACCCCCCTTAAATAAACCTAACACTACCCCCCTGAAGATCTCCCTACCTTGAGTCGTGTTCACTCAGCCGGGCCGAAGTCATCATCCAAGGGGCGCTGAAGATGTCTTCCATCCGATAGAAGTCTTCATCCAAGGGGCGCTGAAGAGGTCTTCCATCCGATAGAAGTCTTCATCCAGGCGGCATCTTCAATCTTCATCCATCCGGAGCGGAGCAGAGCCATCTTCAAAGCAGCCGACACGGATCCATCCTCTTCAACCGACGCCTACTCTCCGAATGAATATTCCTTTAAGTGACGTCATCCAAGATGGCGTCCCTCGAATTCTGATTGGCTGATAGGATTCTATCAGCCAATCGGAATTAAGGTAGGAAAAATCTGATTGGCTGATTCAATCAGCCAATCAGATTGAAGTTCAATCCGATTGGCTGATCCGATCAGCCAATCAGATTGAGCTCGCATTCAATTGGCTGTTCCGATCAGTAATATCCATTCGGCGAGTAGGCATCGGTTGAAGAGGATGGATCCGCGTCAGCAGCTTTGAAGATGGCTCCGCTCCGGATGGATAAAGATTGAAGACGCCGCCTGGATGAAGACTTCTATCAGATGGAAGACCTCTTCAGCGCCCCTTGGATGAAGACTTCTATCGGATGGAAGACATCTTCAGCGCCCCTTGGATGATGACTTTGGCCCGGCTGGGTGAACACGACTCAAGGTAGGGAGATCTTCAGGGGGTAGTGTTAGGTTTATTTAAAGGGGATTTGGGTGGGTTAGAGTAGGGGTATGTGGGTGGTGGGTTTTAATGTTGGGGGGGTTGTATTTTTTTTACAGGCAAAAGAGCTGATTACTTTGGGGCATGCCCCACAAAAAGCCCTATTAAGGGCTGGTAAAAGAGCTGGTTACTTTGTAATGTAGTATAGGGTAGGGACTATTATTTTGTTTTTTTATTATTTTATTAGGGGTCTTAGATTAGGTGTAATTAGTTTAAAAATCTTGTAATCTTTTTTTATTTTCTGTAATTTAGTGTTTGTTTTTTTTGTAATTTAGTTTAGTTTATTTAATTGTATTTAATTGTAGCTACTTGTAGTTAATTAATTTAATTTATTTAATGATAGTATAGTGTTAGGTTTAATTGTTACTTAGGTTAGGATTTATTTTACAGGTAATTTTGTACTTATTTTAGCTAGGTAGTTATTAAATAGTTAATAACTATTTAATAGCTATTGTACCTAGTTAAAATAAATACAAAGTTGCCTGTAAAATAAATATAAATCCTAAAATAGCTACAATGTAATTATTAACGGTTTATTTTACAGGTAAGTATTTAGTTTTAAATAGGAATAATTAATTTAATAATATTTATTTAGATTTATTTAATTAATATTTAAGTTATGGGGGGTGTTAGGGTTAGTGTTAGACTTAGGTTTAGGGGTTAATAATTTTATTATAGGTTGCGGCGGTATAGGGGGGCAGGATAGGGGTTAATAACTTTATTATAGGTTGCGGCGGTGTAGGGGGGGCAGGATAGGGGTTAATAGGTATTATGTAGGTGGTGGCGGGGTCCGGGAGTGGTGGTTTAGGGGTTAATATAATTATTATAGTTGCAGCGGGATCCGGGAGCGGCGGTTTAGGGGTTATTATAATTATTATAGTTGCGGCGGGGTCCGGGAGCGGCGGTTTAGGGTTTAATAAGTTTATTAGAGTGGCGGTGGGTTCCGGGAGCGGCGGTTTATGGGTTAATAAGTTTATTAGAGTGGCAGTGGGCTCCGGGAGCGGCGGTTTAGGGGTTAACTTGCTTAATATAGGTGGCGGCAGTGTAGGGGGGGAGATTAGGGGTGTTTAGACTCGGGGTACATGTTAGGGTGTTAGGTGCAGACATCTCCCATAGGAATCAATGGGATGTTGGGCAGCAGCGAACATGAGCTTTCGCTATGGTCAGACTCCCATTGATTCCTATGGGATCCGCCACCTCCAGGGCGGCGGATTGAAAACCAGGTACGCTGGGCCGGAAAAAAGCCGAGCGTACCTGGTAGTCATTTGATAACTTCCAAAAGTAGTCAGATTGTGCCGAACTTGCATTCGGCACATCTGGAGTGACATAGGAATCGATCTGTGTCAGACTGAGTCCGGTGGATCGTAGCTTACGTCACAAAATTCTACTTTTGCCGGTGTGTAGGGCTTGATAACTTAGACGAATCAGCCTCGCCAAAAATACGCTGCGGAATTCCAGCGTATTTGAGGTTGACGGCTTGATAACTAGAGGCCAAAGGATTCAGAGGTCTATTTATCTCATGGGTGATGCCAATACAGCTCTGTCTACTCAGTGTAGATGCATTATCCTATGTAAAATTGATCTCAAAATCTCAGATTTTTCCCCCACAGAGATGGGCCCCCATGCTGAGGGTCTCTTGTTTGGTGACCTTGGCCTTAATGAGTTAAACTCCTATGTAAACACATTTAACTCACTGAACAAAGTAAAGACTACCTCTAAAAAGATATTTTATCCTACACCTAATTGTGTTTTTGACTGGGCCGGGAAAGGAAGAGGCCATTTTCCCGGTCGTCCTTTCTTCCCAAATAGGTCTCAATATCAATATCAATCCTTCCCTCCACCAAACCAGTCACTTACAACCTTCTTCCCTTCAAGAGCCCGTCGCTGGAATCTAAGATTCTCCAGAGCAAGATCCAGTCCAAGACCGTTCTCAGGTAAGCTCTTTTTCTCCACTCAACACAAATGTTTTCCCTCACAAAGTTGGAGGCAGATTGTCCCTCTTTATAAAAAATTGGAGTTACATAACCTCAGATGCTTGGTTTATTCAAACTGTTTCAGGTCTCCTATTAGATTTCATATCCTCTCCCTTTCAATATCTCCCTCCAAGACAGATTGTATTCTCAAAAACAGACTCAAGTCTTTTAGATCAAGAAATAGAAAATCTTCTGTTAAAACAGGCCATAGAAATAGCTCCAAACAATGAAAATTAATTTATCAGCAACATGTTCTTTGTGAAAATGAAAAAAGGATCTCTCCGTCCAGTGATAAATCTAAGGAATCTGAATGCCTTTCTATCCTACAACCATTTCAAGATGGAGGGAATTCATCTTCTGAGAGATCGTCTTAAAGACAAAGACTGGTTGGTAAGATTGGACTTAACAGATGCTTATCTTACCGTTCCTATCTATCCCTCTCATCACAATTTCCTCCGTTTTTTCTGGAGGAGTCAAATCAGGCAATTTTCTTGTCTACCTTTTGGTCTTTCCTCTGCCCCTTGGGTGTTCACAATTTTTTTAAAACCTGTTGTAGTGTGGCTGAGCTTAAGAGGAATTCGTCTGATCCTTTATCTGGGCGATATTCTTATTATGAATCAGGATCATTCTCTCCTCCTTTCCCTAAATTGGATTTGACCCTAGATATTTTTAAAAAGGTAGGTTTCCTTATCAACTTCAAAAATCGGTTCTTATTCCATCTCAGAAACTAATTTTTCTAGGTTTTCTGATAGATACTTCTTTACTAACTCTAAGTCTTCCCTTGGAGAAAGTGAAGAAAATAAAATTGGAAATTTCTCATTTACTGAAGAAAAAGTTTTTTCCAATCAAATCTCTTGCAAGAATTGTTGGTCTTCTTTCAGCTTCGATTCAAGTGATTTTTCCAGCTCCATTACATTACAGAGCTTTGCAGAGATTACAAATATTTTATTTAAGGAAGGGTTTCTCCTATTCACACAAGATCTCTTTGTCAAAAGAAGCCAGGATCAAATTGATCTAGTGGTTTTCCAATATAGATGCTTGGAATGGCAAAGCTTCAGATGTTATTATAGAATCGGATGCAAGTAATTCAGGTTGCGGTGCCAGATGTGGTTCCCTGATTATTGGAAGCAAATGGTCAATTTTGGAATGCAAG
This sequence comes from Bombina bombina, assembly GCF_027579735.1. NCBI lineage: Eukaryota > Metazoa > Chordata > Amphibia > Anura > Bombinatoridae > Bombina > Bombina bombina. Next base: position 1,101,495,424 of record NC_069500.1, read on the forward strand.
ATGCACATCAATTGCCGGCTCATTCGCAATGAAGAGTTTTGTCAAACAAAATTCTCCTTTCTCCATTCTTTTACGGATGGACAACATTTTGGCGGTTCGTTATCTGAATTGTTTGGGTGGAACTCATTTCAAACAACTATCAGATATAACGAAAGAATTTCATTCATCAATGTCTCCAGAACAATATCTCTATTTGAGCAGAGTACATTCCGGGTCTCTCCAATACAGCTGCGGATTGGGGTTCTCGTTACTTATTGGACTCAAGTGACTGGAGATTACATCCAGATATTTTTCAGAGCTTACAACTGATCAGAGGTCTGTTCTCGATAGACTTATTCGCATCTTGCTTGAATTACCAAATTATTCCTTTCTTCATTTGGCATCCAGATCTAGAAGCCCTAGCAGTAGATACTTTTCTTAAGACTTGGCCCCTCCAAGGAGCATATGCTTTCCCTCCCTTCTCAATGATTCCTCAAGTCTTGAATATCATCAGGAGGAACAAAATTTCCCTTGTTCTGATATCCCCTTTTTTGGCCGACCCAATCATGGTACACATCCCATCTGGAGATGTCCTTTCTCTTCCCAATTCTCCTCCCTCTTGTTCCACATCTTTTACTAAATCCAAATGGAGATTTTCATGATCTACTACTTCAAGGTTCTCTTCAGTTCATTGCTTGGACAATTTCAGGGGATCCTGGGCTTCCAAAGGACTTCTTCAGCTAGATCATTATTACAAGATGCCTGGTCACCAGGAACAAAAAAATGTTACCTTTCATCCTGGGCCAGATGGTCTAGTTGGTGCAGTCAATAACATTTGGATCCCTTTACAGCTCCTTTAAGCGAGATTCTAAATTTTCTTTCTTCCTTATTTGATGAAGGTTTAGCTTATAGATATATTAATGTTTATAGATCAGCTATATCTGCAGGTCACGAGCTTATTAACAATACATCTATTGGTCAACATATTTCTATTTCCAGGCTTATGAAATCTATCAAACTTAAAAGACCTCCTTCGGTTAAGTATTCTTCCTTCTGGGATGTTAATTTAATTTTTTCTTTGTTTAATTCTTGGCCCTCTAATGAATTCCTTTCTCTTAAACAACTTTCTTGCAAGCTTGCAACTCTTCTCTGTCTTTTGTCTTGCAGAAGAGTTTTGGATGTTAAAGCCATTGACTTTTCTTCCAAGATGTTTTCTCCTCAAGGAGTCATTTTTAATATTTCTAGAAGAACTAAGTCTATGTCCTCTTCTAATTTCTATCCTTATTTTTCTGAATGTCCTTCTTTATGCGTTGTTCTTTGCCTCATGGAATATGAGAAACGTACCCTGTCTTTTCGACCTTCTTTCTCTTCAAACCAACTCATGTTTTCTTTTTCTCCTCCTCACCTTCCTGTTTCCACTACTTGTATTAGTAGATGGATTAAATGGATAATGAGTGAAGCAGGTATTGATAAACCCTTTTCTTCCCATTCCATAAGGGGAGCGGGCAGCCTCTAAGGCTTCTGTAAGTCAGCTTCCCTTCAGGAAATTCTAAACGCTGCTGACTGGTCTTCAGATTCTGTTTTTAGACAGTTTTATTTTAAACCCATTAATTATTTGCCTCACTGTTTACTAGATTCAATTTTATTGTGTATAGATTTAAACTTGCAAAATAGGAGTCTCTGTCCCGATTATCCTAGCTTTGTGAAGGAATAATCTAGATTTTATTAAAGAGACAGAGATGAGTATTTTCCCTCCCTTTGTTTCCCTTCCCTTTGGTTTATAGTTTTTATATTAGATGATTAATTAATTTATATTTATTTCTAGTGATGTCGCGAATAGTTCGCCAGCGAATAGTTCCCTGCGAACATAGCATGTTCGCGTTCGCCGCGGACTGCGAACATATGCAATGTTCGGTCTGCCCCCTGTTCCTCATCATTGAGTAAACTTTGACCCTGTACCTCACAGTCAGAAGACACATTACAGCCAATCGGCGGCAGACCCTCCCTCCCAGACCCTCCCACCTCCTGGACAGCATCCATTTTAGATTCATTCGGAAGCTGCATTCTTAGTGAGAGGAGGGACAGTGTAGCTGCGGCTGATTTAATAGGGAAATCGATAGCTAGGCTAGTGTATTCAGTGTCCACTACAGTCATGAAGGACTCATCTGATCTCTGCTGTAAGGACAGCACCCCAAAAAGCCCTTTTTAGGGCTAGAACATCAGTCTGCTTTTTTTTTTTTTTTCCTGTGTAATCTAATTGCAGTTGCCTGCCTGCCAGCGTGTGTGTCAGGCTCACAGCATATACTGTGCCCACTTGCCCAGTGCCACCACTCATATCTGGTGTAACACTTTTTTGACTGTGAAATAATAGCAGACAGCTGCCAGTACCCAAGATGGTTGCAAATAAGGCAGATGGGGAGGGTTAGAGAGCTGTTTTGGGGGGATCAGGGAGTTTGGATCAGGGAGTTTGGGGGCTAAGGGGAATGCTACACCACAGCATATGTAAATATGCTTAAAAAAATAAAAAAATTAAAAACCTTTTATTTTAGTACTGGCAGACTTTCAGGTGGGAGGCTGATCTCTACACTAAAGCTAAAATTAACCCTGCAAGCTCCCTATAAACGACCTAATTAACCCCTTCACTGCTAGCCATAATACACATGTGATGCGTAGCAGCATTTAGCGGCCTTCTAATTACCAGAAAGCAACGCCAAAGTCATATATGTCTGCTATTTCTGAACAAAGGGAATCCCAGAGAAGCATTTACAACCATTTGTGCCATAATTGCACAAGCTGTTTGTAAATAATTTCAGTGAGAAACCTAAAATTGCGAAAAAATTAGTTTTTTTTTAAATTTGATCGCATTTGGCGGTGAAATGGTGGCATGAAATATACCAAAATGGGCCTAGATCAATACTTTGGGTTGTCTACTACACTACACTTAAGCTAAAATTAACTCTACAAGCTCCCTACATGCTCCCTAATTAACCCCTTCACTGCTGGGCATAAAACACGTGTGGTGCAGCCTTCTAATTACCAAAAAGCAACGCCAAAGCCATATAAGTCTGCTATTTCTGAACAAAGGGGATCCCAGAGAAGCATTTACAACCATTTATTCCATAATTGCATAAGTTGTTTGTAAATAATTTCTGTGAGAAACCTAAAGTTTTTGAAAAAGTGAACAATTTTTTTTTATTTGATCGCATTTGGTGGTGAAATGGTGGCATTAAATATACCAAAATGGGCCTAGATCAATACTTTGGGTTGTCTACTACATTAAATTTAAGCTAAAATTAACTCTACAAGCTGCCTACATGCTCCCTAATTAACCCCTTCACTACTGAGTGAGCATAAAACACGTGTGGTGCGCATTTAGCAGCCTTCTAATTACCAAAAAGCAACGCCAAAGCCATATAAGTCTGCTATAATGGCATGTCTGGCACACAGTGTTGGGGCGAGTGTCCATCTGACCACTGGTCTGCAAAGCATGGTCAGGGAAGGTATATCACCTACACTGCGCACTGTGAAGCGGACGTAACCCTTACACTACCTGATCGATACAACATCATACCTGATGTTTTAAAGCACGTTATTCCAAACAATTTAGGAATGTTAGGTGAATTATGCCCTTTATGTATTAAAACCAGACTCTGCATCAACTATGTAATTTTCCATGGGAGTTTTGCCATGGATCCCCCTCCGGCATGCCACAGCTCAGGTGTTAGTCCCCTTGAAACAACTTTTCCATCACTATTGTGGCCAGAAAGCATCCCTGTGGGTTTTAAAATTCACCTGCCTATTGAAGTCTATGGCGGTTTGCGGAAGTTCGTGTTCGTGGTTTTGCGGAAGTTCGCGTTCGCCGTTCGCGAACCCAAAATTTTATGTTCGCGACATCACTATTTATTTCAGCTCCTGATCTCTCTCCTTCAGGATTTTGAACATACACTAAATTCAGAACAGTATCTCCAGTTTCAAGCTTCTCAGGATCTACTTTCCACGAATCCCTCGGAATATCATCTTCGTTGTCAAGTTTCTTCAAAAGATCTGAGTTTCAAGTTTTTTCTGGTTTTCTTCTGGTTTTTACATATGTTCTACGTTTTTGTTTATGGACTTATTTGTGAAGACTTCAATTTTTTCTTCTCTCACGACAAAGCTCAAAGAGGCAGTTGGGATACTATTTGGACAGTTTATAACAAGATGAACATTTTTCATTGGTCTGAACTAGATAACACCATCCAGGGTTTCTTCTCATTGGTTACCATACTGATATCTTTGTTTTCTATGTTAAATATTTAAATATGTTCATTGTTACTTTAAATAGCTGGTGAGCAGTAAAAGGCTTATGCAAAATACTTGTCTCTGTCTCTTTAATAAAATCTAGATTATTCCTTCATAAAGCTACGATAATCAGAATTGTTTAACTAGCTTTTTCTCAGCTGGATTAGAATTTTGTACTCTTAACATACATAATAATACTTCCTTCAGTAATATACAAAGGTGTTCAAATTTAAATATGAAAGAAGATGAATTTGAGTCTTATTCAGTGACAGACTCTTGCTCATCAGGATTATATTCACCCTCAGAAAACATAGAATCTGAATCTCCTTTAGTGAACTAGAATGGGAAGATAAATCCACAGTATGCTGATTGTCAGACTTAGACCTTTTTGTGCATACTTGGAGGAGGTATAACCATCAACATTTCAGACACTGTAGAGAGCACAAAATATTTAAAACCTGGAGCAAAATATGATGAACTTCCCTTGTAAAGAACAGGTAGAGGGAGTACAGACTCCTTTAGATGCAAGAGCAGCATTAGATTGATTGGCATGCATCAGGGGATCCATACAAGTATTCCAAAGTTATGCTGGGGGTACAATAGCAATGAGTTTGTATAATAAACATTTAGGGCCTCGTATTAAAAGGCGTGCGGACAGCTTCTCGCAAGCTCTCTGTGATTTCCCTCAGAGGTGGCGAAGAGTGTAGGACCACTGCTTCTTACATTGCGGGAAGCAGAGTCACATGTGTGAACCTGCCCCGCAAAGGGCTCCAGAGCATCTTACGTTGCTTCGTACATGGAGCCCTTAGACTGAATTCAAAGGATCTACCTTCTAAAGGATAAACATTTGCAGTATTGGGGACAGTTCCATTATGCTTCACAGTGGAAATAATACAGACATTCAAATGTATACACCACAGAAAAATTTAAATATATGCAGAATAATAAAATTATTCAGGGATCTTAATATAAAATCGGAGAATAACAGGAGATTAGTAATAGTAACTGTACAGCCTGACAGTGAAAGGACCAGTGAAGCAAAAAAATAAATAAAGTTAAAAATTAATTTAATATAATTAAAAATGTATAAAAAATATGATATTAAATATATTAAACTCTTGGAATTTGTGGCAATCTTACCCCCTCAAATTCCAGACTAGAGAGATAAGTGCAGGAGAGGAGCAAACAAACCGAATACTCCTTTACAAGTAGAGCTCTCACGGGACAAGCCTGGATATAGTGCGGAAAAAAATGTAACTACCACGCTGCCACAAATACCTTTTAGCACAGTATAGATGTCTAAAGCAGCACAACTCGGTAGATTGCTTAAAGTAAAAAAAATATTCCACAACAGAGAAGCACCATGCTATGCGTAAAATACCTGCAGTAAGGAGTGTGCAAACATTATGTAACGAAACCGGAGGGCACATAAAACCTTAAAGGGACATAAAACCCCCAAAATTTATTTCATCATTCAGATAAAACATACAATTTTAAACCACTTTCCAATTTACTTCTGCTATCAAATATTCTTTGTTTTTTAGATATCCTTTGTTGAAAAGCTGGGATGTAAGCTCATGAGTGTGCACGTGTCTGCAGCTCTATATGACAGCAGTTTTGGAACAATGTTATACATTAGCAGGAGCACTAGATAGCAGCACTATTTCCGGTCATGTAGTGCTTCAGGCATGTGCACGCTACCTACCTAGGTATCCCTTCAACAAAAAATAACAGGAGAATGAAGCAAATTTGATAATAGAAGTAAATTGGAAACTTTTTTAAAATTGTATTCTGTATCTGAATATTGAAAGAAATGTTTGGGGTTTAACGTCCCTTTAAGCAAGGAGCACAAACATAATGCCCCAGAGCTGAAACGCGCTATTAAAAATATATACCTTGATTAAGGAGCGAGCAGCGAAGTGCAAAAGAATAAAGCATATTAAAATAAATTATTGTTAAAAATTGTCCAATCACTCAAAGGTTCCCAGTACATTATTCCCTGAATAAATTTCATAAGTCACTCATAGAAATAGTACATTTTGCTGTGTAAACTGTCTATTAAATATGTCCCCTGGATAGGATGTGTCATATCTGTACCTACTAATAGCTGGTGGGCTATTGAGTGCAAAATTCATGGAAGTACTTATCTGAAATGCATTAACTACTCTGTACTTACACACTACTGAAATGACAGCTACCAGTAGAGAGTCCATCCAGTGCTGTGTATATCACAGTAGAGGATCACTGCAAGGAGTATCTCAATGACCCAACAGGAGGAGGCTAAGGGACTGATCCCCTCTGACTAGCTTGTGACTAACTCCTTCACCAGGAGTAATTGTATCACTACCCTAAACTCCAATCTTCCCTCTGTCTTTCTGTAGCATCTATCTGAGGGTAAAAATGGGCCTTGAATCGGTCTGAGGACCCTTCTCAATGAAGAATCTTAAGAGCACCTCAATTCTTCACCTTCCTCCTGGGAGACAAATATCAGACTCGGAAGCTCCTCCTAGTGGCCAGGAGTTGAATCCCATACGTAATGGACTAGTGGACTCTCACCACTATACAAAAGAAACAAAATGTTCTGAATATTCAGTGCAAAAGATTCAGCTGAACCAAATATTTCGCCTGTGCAGATGTCTAGGTAGCATGCACGTGACTGGAGAACAATATGGCAGCAGTTTTGCAAGAATGCTTTTGGCACTATATGGCAGCAGTTTGCACAAAGTATAACTGTTAAAGGATCCCCCAAGAAAATTATAATTCAGATAGAGTATGTCATTTAAAACACCTTTCCAATTCATTTCTTTTATCTAATTTGCTTTGTTCTCTCTGATACAGTCAGTTATAGGAGGCTGTCACTATTATGCTTTAGCTGTTCTCCTAGAATGCAATGCTGTCATTTGAGTGTGATGGCTGATCAGGGACTATCAAAACACCTCCCAACCACCCCAGAAATTGCAGTATTGTTATGGATTGGAAAGTCTGCATACTGTCCCTCCCACAGCTTCTCCTATCATGTCCTGGTTTGCATAGATTGCCCCCAACTGCCATCACCAGCAGCAATATACCCATGGCCCTGAGTCACAGCTCCTCCCTCAAAACACCAGGAGAACCACCCACAAGGATCCCTCCCCTCCATTTTCCGAAAACCCACCATAAAATAATGGGAGATATATATATACTAATAATACAGGGTTGAATCTCTTTCACAATCACAAGCATCCTGAATAAGATTTGTGACAGTTTCCCATAGAAAGGCCAGTTAAGTTCATGACTAGCTAAACATATATAGAAGTAATTACAATCTTGCAGCAATATTGTATATTGATTTTTGCAACATTACAATGACAGCCATTTCTGAGACTTCCTGAATTTTTGTAATGTCATTTTTTTTTTTAAATCTGAAATACAAGCAATTTGGCAGTGTCTGGCAATCACAACTGCAACTGGAAGCTTATCCTTTTCTAAAACATGTCTTTGGCAGATGAATCATTGCAGCAGTTATTACTATAATCAATAGGATTTGCAGCAATATATATAGAAGCAATTGGTAAATTGCACAGGGAACATTTCCAAATCGGAGGTTATCTTTCTACAAAAGATAAAGACTTAACTGAGATGGCAGAAGGAAGCTTCAAGCAGACACATCATATTCAGGCATAATGCAGCCAAATGTATTTTGTTATGGGTATTTATCCAGCAGCAACAACATTTACAGAAATAATTAGAAAAACCTAATTAACTTATTTAGTCAAATCGTAAATAACGAAAACTGAACCTACAAATGTTGCTTCTTACCAAGATTGTTGTTTGCATAAATTTACCGTTAGAGTTGAATTAAAATCTGCAATTCTAATCCTGCAAGTGAAACACATTATGATACTTATAGAATTGCTAATTGGGAAAATGTTTGTTAGTTAAGATGAAATTTTGCATGTAGAACAAGTGCATGGTGAAGGAATAGTGCAACAGTCTTTAAAAAAGTATCAGAAGTATCTGCAATCTGCCAGCCCAGGCTCTACATACACAGTGCACAGATCTCCATTTTTTAAATGTATATGTGAACTTAAAGGGACATACAACATGCAATGTAATCATAAAAATTATTTGTTGTCTTACAATAAGTTAACATATCAGTCCAGTGTGAGTTTTCAAAATGCTTCAAGATCTTGTTTGATATCATTGTTTTCCAAAGACCTTCTACACCCTTCGTCTTATTTGAAGGACCCAGTTTGGACTTATTACTAGAGCAGACAAGAGTGGCCTTGTTTTACAGTTCCTTATCCGATCACATCTGCTGAGGCCACTTAGAGACAGATATATGGGTTAGGCTAGTGATGTCTGCAGTGTGTGTATTTGCAATTCTCAGAATTGGAAAACCAACAATTTTCAGAGTTAAAATACATGAAAAGGGGTAAAATAAACAATAAAAGTATACTGCAAAAAAAATTCTACCCATAATTAAACATTTGTATTATAATCTCAAGGTTTTCTACCTCCCTTATATTAGCATTTATTTATAGAACGCCAACAGATTCAGCAGTGATATAGCCTTTTAAAAGAGGTGGCAAACCTTTTCACATGAAGAGTTCAACTAAAAATAGGTTTCTTATGGAGGGCCAGGGAACAAATTTTAGAAATATTGTTAAAGTGCAATATGGGTCGGATACATGCTTTATAATATAGACCATTTTTTAACCTGGGACAGAACCAAGGGAGAGCACTGTCTGTTGTGTGGGCAGGACCAAGCAATGAAGATTATTGGTGTGTTCTGTGCATTATGAGGTGGGTTTTGGGTATTCCTTCCTGGGCAGGGTTGGTGGTCCACAGGTATTAACATATACACTTTTATCGTTTTCCAATCTTAAATCAATGTATTCCCTTTTAAATAGACAGTAAATTTAAATAAATAACTTTTAGGCATTCAAATAATTGCAGTATGTGGATGTAAGAGGTCCCTTGCTTCCTCTCAAAAATATAGGTAAACTTTAGCACCCTATAAGATGCCCAATGCCGGATTGGCCTACCAGGATACCAGGAGATTTCCTGGTGGGCTGCAGCAGCTGGGACTAGAAAGCTACAGTTTAAAGCGTTGAATAATAGATGCAATTGGGTTGTAGGGTACCTATATAACAATAACTGGCACTTTTGTTTAATGCAAACCAATATATTTTAAAAACATTTGGGGGAAGGAGTGTCCTAGTATTCTCCTTTGAGAACAATTGGGCTTTTTATTCCCAGTCTGGCTCTGAAGATGCCATCTTACCTACACTCACAGATGCACTTCTCATCAAGATATTTTTTCAAGCTTGGGCAGTACAGATGCCATACTACCCTCCCCATAGACTTAAATGTAGTGTGTGCTGCAGTACAGAAATAAATATTGAATCACAAGGGTAGTGTGCTAATGGAGTGCTATTCTATACTTATATATATGTTTGATAGAGGCAAGGACAATTTTGCATCCTTTGAATGCATTGCAGTAATCTACTACATTTACTGTCCCTTTAACTCTAGCCTTCTTCAACCACTAGTTCTCACAAACAACATTTGACATAATTCTAGTTTAATTGTGTTGTTTAATCGCCTTGGGTTTCTGAAAGTATTGTACCTTTCTAGCAACTAAGGAGTTAATCATTTTGAAAACTCTGTTGTCAACATTTGCATGATATCTGAATTTTTTTTAAAAAAAACTTTGCCAAGCACTTAACAAGTAAAGCACTTGTTTATCAAGTGCTTTTATGTGAATTTTGTTTCCGCAGTTTTGTAAGGAAGATACACTATTAAATAAAACTGGTTTGTTTTAAAGTTAAAATGATTTGGCTTTGAGAATATAATGTTTATTAGTCACATTTGTTTCATTTTCGTTCAGCACTTCGAAATTCAAAAAAAGGTGCAGAAAACACAGGATAAGGGAAGAAGATGAGATTGTTTGACAAATCACTTCATTCCGTGCAGTGATGTACAGGAGGTCTGACCATTCATGTGTACAACTTCCCCTGTCAAATCCTGATATTACTAAGTGATTGATGTGAGAGCCAGCAAGTCTGGCATTAAATACCAAACAGGATTGTCCAATCCACATTTAACCTAGGATAGGGAGGTGTTAGTCTAGGGGAACATTAGCCATCTTTAATCACTTTCACTTAAAGGGACATGAAACCCAAATTTTTTCTTTAATGATTCAGATAGAGAATATAATTTTAACCCCTTAACGACCGAGGACGTGCAGGGTACGTCCTCAAAAAAAAGGCAGTTAACGCCTGAGGACGTACCCTGCACGTCCTTGGTGTGGAAAGCAGCTGGAAGCGATCCTGTTTGCTTCCAGCTGCTTTCCAGTTATTGCAGTGATGCCTCGATATGGAGGCATCTTGCAATAACCTTTTGAAGCCATCCGATGCAGAGAGAGCCACTCTGTGGCCCTCTCTGCACCGGAGATCGGTGGCTTCCTTCGTTGGTGGGTGGGAGCAGTACCGGGAGGAGGGTGGCGGCCATCGATGGCCCTGGAGATGTGGAGGGGGGCGGGATCGTGGGTGGGGATGCCCGGGGGCGCGCACGGACGTGCGCGCGTGCACGGGAGGGAGGGGGCGGCCCGTGCACGGGGAGGGAGCGGGTGGGAACCGCTACACTACAGAAAAAGGTGTAAAATAAAGAAGGTTTAAAAGGGCAATCAGTTAAAAAAAAGTTAAAAAAAACGATAAATGAGGTGGTGGGGGTTTGTGGTGGGTTTGGGGAAGCTACACTACAGAAAAAAAAAACTAAGAAAAAAAAGCCCTTTTTTGTGCAAGCTGGGTACTGGCAGACAGCTGCCAGTACCCAAGATGGCCCCTGGCAGACAGCTGCCAGTACCCAAGATGGCCCCCAATAAGGCAGATGGGGAAAGTTACAGAGCTGTTTTGGGGGGGATCAGGGAGGTTGGAGGCTAAGGGGGGTCCTACACAGCAGAAGATTTTTTTTTATTTTTTTTAAAAAAACCTAAACCCCCCAAAAATCTTTTATTTTAGTACTGGCAGACTTTCTGCCAGTACTTAAGATGGCGGGGACAATTGTGGGGTGGGGGAGGGAAGGGAGCTGTTTGGGAGGGATCAGGGGGTCTGATGTGTCAGGTGGGAGGCTGATCTCTACACTAAAGCTAAAATTAACCCTGCAAGCTCCCTACAAACTTCCTAATTAACCCCTTCACTGCTAGCCATAATACACGTGTGATGCGCAACAGCATTTTGCGGCCTTCTAATTACCAGAAAGCAACGCCAAAGTCATATATATCTGCTATTTCTGAACAAAGGGGATCCCAGAGAAGCATTTACAACCATTTGTGCCATAATTGCACAAGCTGTTTGTAAATAATTTCAGTGAGAAACCTAAAATTGTGAAAAATTTAACGTTTTTGTTTTATTTGATCGCATTTGGCGGTGAAATGGTGGCATGAAATATACCAAAATGGGCCTAGATCAATACTTTGGGTTGTCTACTACACTACACTAAAGCTAAAATTAACCATACAAGCTCCCTACAAGCTCCCTAATTAACCCCTGCACTGCTGGGCATAATACACGTGTGGTGCGCAGCGGCATTTAACGGCCTTCTAATTACCAAAAAGCAATGCCAAAGCCATATATGTCTGCTATTTCTGAACAAAGGGGATCCCAGAGAAGCATTTACAACCATTTGTGCCATAATTGCACAAGCTGTTTGTAAATAATTTCAGTGAGAAACCGAAAGTTTGTGAAAAAGTGAACGAGTTTTTGTATTTGATCGCATTTGGCGGTGAAATGGTGGCATGAAATATACCAAAATTGGCCTAGATCAATACTTTGGGATGTCTTCTAAAAAAAATATATACATGTCAATTGATATTCAGGGATTCCTGAAAGATATTAGTGTTCTAATGTAACTAGCGCTAATTTTGAAAAAAAGTAGTTTGGAAATAGCAAAATGCTACTTGTATTTATGGCCCTATAGCTTTCAAAAAAAGCAAAGAACATGTAAATATTAGGTATTTCTAAACTCAGGACAAAATTTAGAAACTATTTAGCATGTTTTTTTTTTGGTGGTTGTAGATGTGTAACAGATTTTGGGGGTCAAAGTTAAAAAAAGTGTGTTTTTTTCCATTTTTTCCTCATATTTTATAAAAATTTTTATAGTAAATTATAAGATATGATGAAAATAATGGTATTTTTAGAAAGTTAATTTAATGGCGAGAAAAACAGTATATAATATGTGTGGGTACAGTAAATGAGTAAGAGGGAAATTACAGCTAAACACAAACACCGCAAAAATGTAAAAATAGCCTTGGTCCCAAACAGACAGAAAATGGAAAAGTGCTGAGGTCATTAAGGGGTTAAACAACTTTCTAATTTACTTCTATTATCTATTTTGTTTCATTCTCTCGTTATAATGCATTGAAGGAGCAGCAATGCACTAATGGTTTCAACTGAACACATGTGTGAGCCAATCACAATCAACATTTATATGCAGCCACCAATCAACAGCAAGAATCTAGGTTCTCTGCTGCTCCTGAGCTTATCTAGATAAACATTTCAGCAAAGGATAACAAGAGACGGAAGCTAATTAAATAATAGAAGTTAATTGGAAAGTTGTTTAAAAGTGTATTCTCTATCTGAATCACAAAATAACATTTTCTACTTTTTCAAGCTTCTACTGCATACGTTTTTTTTATTCTGGGGGCCAGGGATTAATGTTTTTTTTTTTTTTTTTACTAGTTTAGTGTTAAATAGTTGTAGCCTAAAAGTGGGGGCATATCTGTGACTAGTAGGTCTCCTGCCCTTGTTTGGGGGAAAAAAATTTAATTTAAAGGGACAGTAAATGTAAAACATTATCTTAGCAACAGCTTTAAAAATCTAAAGATTTGATAGATTTTAGCCGTCAAAGTTGCACTTACCTGGTCTCCTCTCCAGGATCTTCTGATCATGTCTTCTGTTTCAAAAGTGCTTCACGATCATGCTTTCTAATCACAGTGCACCCGATCACGCTATGGAACTGAATGGTCTAGTAGTGGGGGCGTGCTACATTCAGTTCAATAACGCGATACTCGTATTCGGTGGCTGTTTACAGGGGCATGAAACCTAATTTTTGTTTTAATGATTCAAATACAGCATTCATTTTAAATAACTTTACAATTTACTTATACTATCAAATTTGCTTTATTCTCTTGGTATCTTTTGTGGAAAGAGCTGCTATGTGCTACTAGGAGCTAAATAAACACATTGGGTGAGCCAATGACAAGATGCCTATATGTGCAGCCACATTAGGGGTTCTATGGGGGTGCTATATACCTCCAAACGCACATGTAGTACCCCCATTGAGGTACGAAGGGCAGCGCATTCTCTGCTAAGAAGCTCTATATATTATGTGTTCTATGTCTTTCAACTTTTTCATGCCTTTGTTATCCCCCAAATTTTAAGTTCCAGAACTGCACCTGAACCGTCCTATACATGCTTTCCAACAAAGGAAAGAAAGAGAGAGAAAAGAAAATCAGATAACAGTGAATTGGAAAGTTGTTTGAAATTGTGCATTCTGTCTGAATTCTGAACGTTTAATACCGATTTTACTGTCCCTTTAAAGGTAATGTGAGGTGATATGGGTCTTTAAGGAAACAAAACACCATAAAGGATCATCTACCATATTTTGCTGTTATATTAAGCATGCATGTTCTTTCTACATTCACATGTTTTACAGTTCTCTGATCTGGTTTAATGATTTTCTATTTTGCTAACTTTTCGAGCTGCGCATAATGTAGCTTAATTTCATCTTTAAATTTCTTCAAGAGGAAAGTTTTGGGAAAGCTGAATGCTTTATTGTAAAAATGTGTTTTGAATTCTGAACTAGGGCACCAAATTTTGTGAGCGTTGATAATGATCATATTATAATCAGAGATGTACCTTGCATTAAATACTTCAGTACCTAGTGTCTCGATTGATCAGTATTAAATACAAAAATTTAAATATCTGTGTAATATAGAAGGTTCCAATAAATTTTAGATAGAAACTTCAAAATTACGTCTCTAGTTCCATTAAGTGATACCTTCCCAGTCTGTTTGACTATGTTTTTCTCCGTTGGAGCCTCGAAGGAAATAAAAAATATCCATAGAGGCCTACTTATCAAGCCGTCAACTGTGCTGCATTCAACGGCACCAATACGCTCGTCTAACATCACCTAACATTGCGGCCGCGTACCTAAATACGCTCTCCATATTTAACAAAAAAGCTGTCAAAAAGCCGCACACCAAGTACGGATCGATGAGCAGTGGACTGTTGTTACCTCACGGTAATCAATCTCGCTGCTATTCGGCTTTTTCACAGCTTTATTTGTATACCGTCACTAAACACAGCCACTATGCTAAACTGTTTAACCCCTATCCTGCCGCTTCCCGACCCTGCCGCAACTAAATAAAGTTATTAACCCCTATCCTGCTGCTCTCGGAGCCCACCGCCACTCTAATAAAGTTATTAACCCCTATTCCGCTGCTCCAGGAGCCCACCGCCACCTACATTATGTCATTAACCCCTAATCTGCTGCACCCTACACCATCCCCACCTACATTATGTTATTAACCCCTATTCCGCCGCTCCCAGAGCAAACCGCAACTAAATAAAGTTATTAACCCCTAAACCGCCAGCCCCCCACATCACCATAAACTAAATTAACCTATTAACCCCTAAACCTAACAACCAGCTAACTTTATATTAAATATTAACTCATACCTATCTTATAATAAATTTAAACTTACCTTTAAAATAAAATTAAACTATATTAAACTAATAATTAATCTACCCTATTATACTAAAATTACAATAAACTACAAATTAAATTAACTATATTATATATTTCAAAAGCTAACCCTACTCAAGTAATTTAATTCTACAATTAAAAATTAAAAAGTTACAAAAAACTAACATCTAAGTTACAAAAAAAAAAAAACACTAAGTTACACAAAATAAAAAAGAAATTATCAAAGATTTAAACTAATTACACCTAATCTAAGAGCCCTATGAAAATAAAAAAGCCCCCCAAAATAAAAAATCCCCTAACCTACAATAAACTACTAATAGCCCTTAAAAGGGCCATTTGCGGGGCATTGCCCCAAAGAAATCAGCTCTTTTACCTGTAAATAAAAAATACAAATACCCCCCCAACAGTAAAACCCACCACCCACACAACCAACCCGCCAAATAAAAACCTAACTAAAATAACCTAAGCTCCCCATTGCCCTGAAAAGGGCATTTGGATGGGTGTTGCCCTTAAAAGGGCATTTAGCTCTATTGCAGCCCAAACCCTAATCTAAAACTAAATCCCACCCAATAAACCCTTAAAAAATCCTAACACTAACCCCTGAAGATGACTTACAGTTTTGAAGATGCAACATCCATCCTCCAAGAAGCCGGCAGAAGTCTTCATCCAAGCGGCCGAAGTCTTCATCCAAGCCTGCAGAAGTCTTCACCCAGACGGCAGAGCCGGCACTCATAGGAGATGGCCGCACATTAAGTGAGCTCTGGAGCATCGGCCCAATTTATAGCTCATCATGTCATAAGGAGCAAGCTTGAACGGACCGGCAAAGATACAACGCTCACTCAGTGACAGGGATCAGACTGGGCGACACGGGAGAGAGGTAACTCTGCGCAATATAGCGCATCTTAATGGAGCGCAACTCGCCCCAATAGGAAGGCTGTCACAGAGGTCAGAATAACACTAAAAGCTCAGCGAGCAATCTGTGACAAGCCCTTTGGAGCTATATGTGAGTAGATAAAGCTAATTTTCTAGGAGTTCAACCGCTTTGCCATCCGAATTGACATATTAGATTGGGGAACTTTTTCTGTGTTTGCAATGCACATGAGGCGGTCGCCATTTTGACATACACGGCACCTCCAGGGAAATATGTCAACAGCTGGATAAAAGGTAAGCTTTACAGACAGCAATTTGAGTAGAAGTTTTGCTCAGTATGCTACATGTTTGATGCAATAACTATTTTGAGATATGACCTACAAAAAATGAATTGATCACTTTTTTAATACTACCTGCAAGTATATTTACAACAGACAATGGTGTAACAGCCCTTTACTGCTCACAGCTCATATATCCACAACACACTATTGCATACTTCAAAAAGACTGCATAACACAGAAAGAGCTGAACACTCATACTTTCCTCAGGCATTACTCATTTTAAGAAATTATAAAGGTAATACCTTCTACAACCATACTGCTGTAGTGCAAAGGGGAAAATTTTTCACTGGCTGGTCCCTGCATAAATAGGGAATATGTCACCTAGAAAAATGCCGCACAAACAAAGAGAGAAAAGGGCCATTCCCAAGGGGTCGAACACACCGTCAGTGGATCACTTTTTCAAGGCTGTAAATACACAACTGACAGATTTATCTCCATCCACCTCTCCTAAACAGCCACAAGTGTCATCCAACTCAGAATCTGATTGAGATGCAGACCAGGCCACTGTGTGTGTCCCACAGTCACTGTTATCATCATTACCATCCAAAAAAGATTTTGCCTCATTACTTGTGCAGGTAAAACAATGTATTAAAGATGAAATATCAGATTTAAAGAAAGACATTTCAGACATTGGCAATAGAGTTTAAAAATTGGAAGAGGAATGCAACACAGACACAACCAAAATAAAAACACAGATGGAACAACAAGATACCGCTATTCAACAAATGGAAGATAAATTGGAAGACCTAGAGAATAGGTCCAGAAGGCACAATATAAGAATTAGAGGTATCCCAGAAACGATTCAAGCAACAGACCTACCCAACTATCTACAAGCCCTGTTTTCAACTTTAAGAAATCAGGATTCCTTGCCAGTGGAAATAGACAGGGCACATAGAGCTCTCAGACCCACTCCACGGGACGGGGCTCCACCAAGAGACACTATTGTCAGAATCGCCAAATATTCTGTAAAAGAACAAATAATGAAAAATGCCAGAGAAAAACAACCTATTCATTTTGAGGATGTCAATCTGCAGATATATGCTGATCTGTCTACCAGGACTCTTCAGAGGCGGAAAGAAATGTCTCCGCTTACATCCCATTTGCGGTCCATGAACATCAAATATAGATGGAACCATCCATTTCAGCTAATGATAACATGGAATAATAGAAGAGCAACTTGTTAAACCCCATCAGAAATGTTAGACTGTTGTCGTAAGTTAGAGATCCCTCCTATCAAGTCAGACTTGGGAAAAACCACAGAACAAGATATGTCTACAAACAAAGAGGCATCTTCTCAGCCCAAAAGATCAGATTGGCAAAGAGTCCAGCGGAAGAGATAATTTCATACTTCAACAGTGACACTAAATGATGAAAAGTTGGTTTCCCACAGGCGGCCTGCAAAGGCCCATAAATGTATCCTTTTAGGCGAAACAATAGCCTATGTTTCTCAAGTTCCCCATGGAAAGTGTTTTATGAATATATTGTAAACATAAGATAAGTATAATATGTTTATAGTTTTATTTAACAGCTGTTATTGGGCAGATAGAGTTCCACATGGAATTCTTATTGGTTATGCTCCCCTTAATAAACAATTATAGGTTAGACTTAGTTTTTTTTATTACATCTGTTTTTATTAAGTTTTGTTTATATTTTGTATTGGCAGTGAATGTTACCTTATTAGAGCAAGTACAGGTATATTACAAGGTATGAAAGAAGAATCTATGTTACGCTTATTATTGCAAAATGTAAAGGGATTTAATAGTCCTCAAAAAAGATCGCTAACAATTCAGGACCTTATGAAAAAACAAGGAGATATTTTAGGATTGCAAGAAACACACTTTAAAAGGGGGAATATCCCCAGGTATTATCACAAAAACTACACCCAACACTTTCACAGCGCCCATCCAAAGAAAAAAATAAATGGTGTAAGCATTTTAATAAATAAGTCAATCCCTTTTACATTAATAAAACAAAACAAAGATAGGGAGGGAAGGTTCTTAGCAATCAGTGGACTATTATTTAATAAACTCACAACAATTGACAATATATATGCACCAAACCAGGGACAGGCCAATTTCTTTAAATCCATCATACCCTTAATCCAAGACATCCAGGTGGGACAACTTCTACTAGTAGGGGATTTTAATATTCCATTACTCCCCAAACTAGATAGTTCAAACAATAATATACATATCTCTAAAAAAAACTCTTAAGGCGGTTTGGAAGTTTGTCAGGATTTTCTGTTTACACTATACCTTCTTTTCAGCCCCAAATAACACATATTCAAGAATAGACTATGTTATGGTTGACCATATCACACTGGCACAGGTAGACGAAATAGCTATCCTACATACCGCATGGTCAGATCATTCTATGATAAAATGCACTATCAAATGGCCGTCAGCACCAATCAGAGAGTTTAGCTGGAAACTGGAACCTTCACTCCTACTGATCCCCGAGATTAATGAGCTAGTAATGGAGGAACTGACTGATTATTTCCGATTCAATGCACAAGAAGGGATTTCCCCCACTACTGTTTGAGAAACCCATAAGAGTTATATAAGGGGGGTCTTAATTAAAGCTAATGCACATAGAAATAAATCTTTGAGGGAAGAATATACGCATATATCTAGGGAACTCTCGCACTTAGATTATTTACATAAGATCCACCCTCATAATAAAAAAACATAATTTATGTAAGAACTTACCTGATAAATTCATTTCTTTCATATTAACAAGAGTCCATGAGCTAGTGACGTATGGGATATACATTCCTACCAGGAGGGGCAAAGTTTCCCAAACCTTAAAATGCCTATAAATACACCCCTCACCACACCCACAAATCAGTTTAACGAATAGCCAAGAAGTGGGGTGATAAGAAAAAAGTGTGAAGCATATAAAATAAGGAATTGGAATAATTGTGCTTTATACAAAAAAATCATAACCACCACAAAAAAGGGTGGGCCTCATGGACTCTTGTTAATATGAAAGAAATGAATTTATCAGGTAAGTTCTTACATAAATTATGTTTTCTTTCATGTAATTAACAAGAGTCCATGAGCTAGTGACGTATGGGATAATGAATACCCAAGATGTGGATCTTTCCACACAAGAGTCACTAGAGAGGGAGGGATAAAATAAAGACAGCCAATTCCTGCTGAAAATAATCCACACCCAAAATAAAGTTTAATGAAAAAACATAAGCAGAAGATTCAAACCGAAACCACTGCCTGAAGTACCTTTCTACCAAAAACTGCTTCAGAAGAAGAGAATACATCAAAATGGTAGAATTTAGTAAAAGTATGCAAAGAGGACCAAGTCGCTGCTTTGCAAATCTGATCAACTGAAGCTTCATTCCTAAACGCCCAGGAAGTAGAAACTGACCTAGTAGAATGAGCTGTAATCCTCTGAGGCGGAGTCTTACCCGATTTAACATCGGCAAGATGAATTAAAGATTTCAACCAGGATGCCAAAGAAATGGCAGAAGCTTTCTGGCCTTTTCTAGAACCAGAAAAGATGACAAATAGACTAGAAGTCTTTCGGAAAGATTTAGTAGCTTCAACATAATATTTCAAAGCTCTAACAACATCCAAAGAATGTAACGATTTCTCCTTAGAATTCTTAGGATTAGGACATAATGAAGGAACCACGATTTCTCTACTAATGTTGTTGGAATTCACAACCTTAGGTAAAAATTCAAAAGAAGTTCGCAACACCGCCTTATCCTGATGAAAAATCAGAAAAGGAGACTCACAAGAAAGAGCAGATAATTCAGAAACTCTTCTGGCAGAAGAGATGGCCAAAAGGAACAAAACTTTCCAAGAAAGCAATTTAATGTCCAATGAATGCATAGGTTCAAACGGAGGAGCTTGAAGAGCTCCCAGAACCAAATTCAAACTCCATGGAGGAGAAATTGACTTAATGACAGGTTTTATACGAACCAAAGCTTGTACAAAACAATGAATATCAGGAAGAATAGCAATCTTTCTGTGAAAAAGAACAGAAAGAGCAGAGATTTGTCCTTTCAAGGAACTTGCGGACAAACCCTTATCTAAACCATCCTGAAGAAATTGTAATATTCTCGGAATTCTAAAAGAATACCAAGAAAAATGATGAGTAAGACACCAAGAAATATAAGTCTTCCAGACTCTATAATATATCTCTCTAGATACAGATTTACGAGCCTGTAACATAGTATCAATCACAGAGTCAGAGAAACCTCTTTGACTAAGAATCAAGCGTTCAATCTCCATACCTTTAAATTTAAGGATTTCAGATCCGGATGGAAAAAAGGACCTTGCGACAGAAGGTCTGGTCTTAACGGAAGAGTCCATGGTTGGCAAGATGCCATCCGGACAAGATCCGCATACCAAAACCTGTGAGGCCATGCCGGAGCTATTAGCAGAACAAACGAGCATTCCCTCAGAATCTTGGAGATTACTCTTGGAAGAAGAACTAGAGGCGGAAAGATATAGGCAGGATGATACTTCCAAGGAAGTGATAATGCATCCACTGCCTCCGCCTGAGGATCCCGGGATCTGGACAGATACCTGGGAAGTTTCTTGTTTAGATGAGAGGCCATCAGATCTATCTCTGGAAGCCCCCACATTTGAACAATCTGAAGAAATACCTCTGGGTGAAGAGACCATTCGCCCGGATGCAACGTTTGGCGACTGAGATAATCCGCTTCCCAATTGTCTACACCTGGGATATGAACCGCAGAGATTAGACAGGAGCTGGATTCCGCCCAAACCAAAATTTGAGATACTTCTTTCATAGCCAGAGGACTGTGAGTCCCTCCTTGATGATTGATGTATGCCACAGTTGTGACATTGTCTGTCTGAAAACAAATGAACGATTCTCTCTTCAGAAGAGGCCAAAACTGAAGAGCTCTGAAAATTGCACGGAGTTCCAAAATATTGATCGGTAATCTCACCTCCTGAGATTCCCAAACTCCCTGTGCCGTCAGAGATCCCCACACAGCTCCCCAACCTGTGAGACTTGCATCTGTTGAAATTACAGTCCAGGTCGGAAGAACAAAAGAAGCCCCCTGAATTAAACGATGGTGATCTGTCCACCACGTTAGAGAGTGTCGAACAATCGGTTTTAAAGATATTAATTGAGATATCTTCGTGTAATCCCTGCACCATTGGTTCAGCATACAGAGCTGAAGAGGTCGCATGTGAAAACGAGCAAAGGGGATCGCGTCCGATGCAGCAGTCATAAGACCTAGAATTTCCATGCATAAGGCTACCGAAGGGAATGATTGTGACTGAAGGTTTCGACAAGCTGTAATCAATTTTAGACGTCTCTTGTCTGTTAAAGACAGAGTCATGGACACTGAATCTATCTGGAAACCCAGAAAGGTTACCCTTGTTTGAGGAATCAAAGAACTTTTTGGTAAATTGATCCTCCAACCATGATCTTGAAGAAACAACACAAGTCGATTCGTATGAGACTCTGCTAAATGTAAAGACTGAGCAAGTACCAAGATATCGTCCAAATAAGGAAATACCACAATACCCTGTTCTCTGATTACAGACAGAAGGGCACCGAGAATCTTTGTGAAAATTCTTGGAGCTGTAGCAAGGCCAAACGGTAGAGCCACAAATTGGTAATGCTTGTCTAGAAAAGAGAATCTCAGGAACTGAAAATGATCTGGATGAATCGGAATATGCAGATATGCATCCTGTAAATCTATTGTGGACATATAATTCCCTTGCTGAACAAAAGGCAATATAGTCCTTACAGTTACCATCTTGAACGTTGGTATCCTTACATAACGATTCAATAATTTTAGATCCAGAACTGGTCTGAAGGAATTCTCCTTCTTTGGTACAATGAAGAGATTTGAATAAAACCCCATCCCCTGTTCCGGAACTGGAACTGGCATAATTACTCCAGCCAACTCTAGATCTGAAACACAATTCAGAAATGCTTGAGCTTTCACTGGATTTACTGGGACACGGGAAAGAAAAAATCTCTTTGCAGGAGGTCTCATCTTGAAACCAATTCTGTACCCTTCTGAAACAATGCTCTGAATCCAAAGATTGTGAACAGAATTGATCCAAATTTCTTTGAAAAAACGTAACCTGCCCCCTACCAGCTGAACTGGAATGAGGGCCGTACCTTCATGTGAACTTAGAAGCAGGCTTTGCCTTTCTGGCAGGCTTGGATTTATTCCAGACTGGAGATGGTTTCCAAACTGAAACTGCTCCTGAGGACGAAGGATCAGGCTTTTGTTCTTTGTTGAAACGAAAGGAACGAAAACGATTGTTAGCCCTGTTTTTACCTTTAGATTTTTTATCCTGTGGTAAAAAAGTTCCTTTCCCACCAGTAACAGTTGAAATAATAGAATCCAACTGAGAACCAAATAATTTGTTTCCCTGGAAAGAAATGGAAAGTAGAGTTGATTTAGAAGCCATATCAGCATTCCAAGTTTTAAGCCATAAAGCTCTTCTGGCTAAGATAGCTAGAGACATAAACCTAACATCAACTCTAATAATATCAAAAATGGCATCACAGATAAAATTATTAGCATGCTGAAGAAGAATAATAATATCATGAGAATCACGATTTGCCACTTGTTGCGCTAGGGTTTCCAACCAAAAAGTTGAAGCTGCAGCAACATCAGCCAATGATATAGCAGGTCTAAGAAGATTACCTGAACACAGATAAGCTTTTCTTAGAAAGGATTCAATTTTTCTATCTAAAGGATCCTTAAACGAGGTACCATCTGACGTAGGAATGGTAGTACGTTTAGCAAGGGTAGAAATAGCCCCATCAACTTTAGGGATTTTGTCCCAAAATTCTAACCTGTCAGGCGGAACAGGATATAATTGCTTAAAACGTTTAGAAGGAGTAAATGAATTACCCAATTTATCCCATTCTTTGGAAATCACTGCAGAAATAGCATTAGGAACAGGAAAAACTTCTGGAATAACCGCAGGAGCTTTAAAAACCTTATCCAAACGTATAGAATTAGTATCAAGAGGACTAGAATCCTCTATTTCTAAAGCAATTAGTACTTCTTTAAGTAAAGAGCGAATAAATTCCATCTTAAATAAATATGAAGATTTATCAGCATCAATCTCTGAGATAGAATCCTCTGAACCAGAAGAGTCCAAAGAAACAGAATGATGGTGTTCATTTAAAAATTCATCTGTAGAGAGAGAAGATTTAAAAGACTTTTTACGTTTACTAGAAGGAGAAATAACAGACAAAGCCTTCTTTATGGATTCAGAAACAAAATCTCTTATGTTATCAGGAACATTCTGCACCTTAGATGTTGAGGGAACTGCAACAGGCAATGGTACATTACTAAAGGAAATATTATCTGCTTTAACAAGTTTGTCATGACAATTATTACAAACAACAGCTGGAGGAATAGCTACCAAAAATTTACAGCAGATACACTTAGCTTTGGTAGATCCAGCAGGCAGTGATTTTCCTGTAGTATCTTCTGGCTCAGATGCAACGTGAGACATCTTGCAATATGTAAGAGAAAAAACAACATATAAAGCAAAATAGATCAAATTCCTTATAAGACAGTTTCAGGAATGGGAAAGAATGCCAAATATCAAGCTTCTAGCAACCAGAAGCAAATGAAAAATGAGACTGAAATAATGTGGAGACAAAAGTGACGCCCATATTTTTTAGCGCCAAAAAAGACGCCCACATTATTTGGCGCCTAAATGCTTTTGGCGCCAAAAATGACGCCACATCCGGAACGCCGACATCTTTGGCGCAAAATAACGTCAAAAAATGACGTAACTTCCGGCGACACGTATGACGCCGGAAACGGAAAAGAATTTTTGCGCCAAAAAAGTCTGCGCCAAGAATGACGCAATAAAATGAAGCATTTTCAGCCCCCGCGAGCCTAACAGCCCACAGGGAAAAAAGTCAAATTTTTGAGGTAAGAAAAATATGATAATTCAATGCATAATCCCAAATATGAAACTGACTGTCTGAAAATAAGGAAAGTTGAGCATTCTGAGTCAAGGCAAATAAATGTTTGAATACATATATTTAGAACTTTATAAATAAAGTGCCCAACCATAGCTTAGAGTGTCACAGAAAATAAGACTTACTTACCCCAGGACACTCATCTACATGTTTGTAGAAAGCCAAACCAGTACTGAAACGAGAATCAGTAGAGGTAATGGTAAATATAAGAGTATATCGTCGATCTCAAAAGGGAGGTAAGAGATGAATCTCTACGACCGATAACAGAGAACCTTATGAAATAGACCCCGTAGAAGGAGATCACTGCATTCAATAGGCAATACTCTCTTCACATCCCTCTGACATTCACTGCACGCTGAGAGGAAAACCGGGCTCCAACTTGCTGCGGAGCGCATATCAACGTAGAATCTAGCACAAACTTACTTCACCACCTCCCTTGGAGGCAAAGTTTGTAAAACTGATTTGTGGGTGTGGTGAGGGGTGTATTTATAGGCATTTTAAGGTTTGGGAAACTTTGCCCCTCCTGGTAGGAATGTATATCCCATACGTCACTAGCTCATGGACTCTTGTTAATTACATGAAAGAAAATACAGGAGCAACTTAACTTCTACAGGGATAAAATGACAACACACCTACACATAAAAGCTCAAACTATTGCATTTAAATTAAAACAAGAATTTTATGCGGAGGCAAATAAGCCGGGACGACTCTTAGTAAGGTCTCTGAAGACCAAACAAACCAAAACCTACATACATTTGATATAACAACTAAATGGTAGAATAGTAGAAGACACCATACAAATAGCTGACACTTTTAAAAACTATTTCCATTCTCTTTATAACCTATTTCCAAACAGAACACAAGACCAACATTCTCCGCAATGTATTAAATACCTAGACAAAATCGAAGTAAAGACATTATCAGAAGAGGAGAAAGAGTTGTTAGACTCTCCTATTCTAGTTCAGGAGATAATAGAAGCAATCAAGACAATTAAAATAGATAAAGCCCCTGGCCCAGATGGGTTCTCCGGTTTATACTATAAACTACACCAAAATGCGCTAGTACCATACATGCTAAATTTGTTTCACAGAATTGAAGAAATTGGTTTATTCCCAGATGACATGCTACAAGCCTTTATCACTGTATTACCTAAACCAGGAAAGAAAAACGATCAACCTGCTAACTTTAGGCCCATACCCCTTCTCAACTTAGATTTAAAAATATATGCCAAAATCCTAGCCACTAGGCTGAACAAATTTTTACCCACACTTATATCCCCCGACCAAGTTGGGTTCATGCCGAGAAGAGAAGCAAAGGACAACACTGTTAAAATTTTAGACCTGTTAGATCATGTAAATAAAAACAATATCCCAACAATTCTGCTTTCCACAGACGCAGAAAAAGCTTTAAATAGGCTGGATTGGGCCTTTTTGGAATCAGTCTTAACAAAATTTAACTTCCCACCATTATTTATAAAACAAGTTATGGCTCTATATGCTTTCCCCTCTGCGCAAATTCGCATTAACGGCACCCTGTCAGAACAATTTGAAATTAGGAACAGAACCAGGCAAGGTTGCCCCCTTTCCCCCCTCCTATTTGTTTTATCTCTTGAGGTCCTAGCATCCAAAATAAGACATAGCTCCTCTATCAAAGGAATAACGATTCAAAACAAAATATATAAATTATTTATGTTCGCGGATGATATCCTTATGTCATTAACATCCCCATTGGAATCGATAGCAAATGTTCAAAAAACCCTAGCAGATTATGGAAAGGATTCAAATTTTTTAATCAATATGACAAAATCGGACATTCTCCCCATCAATATCCCCCAGGGTATATTAAATAAAATCAAAGATAGTTGTAAATTTAGCATTCAAACGGAATCCATAAAATATTTAGGAATTAGTATAACTCCCAAAATTGAAACTATACGTACAACAAATTATTCAAAACTCACAGCAGACATTATTAGGTTAGCCTCCACATGGAACTCCAAGCGCACATCATGGGTAGGTAGAATATACTCCACCAAAATGATACTACTACCAAAAATATTGTATTTACTTCAGACTTTACCACTCCCTCATACTGAAACATATATTCACAAAATACAAAAAGCAATAAATCAATATATTTGGGGGGGCAAGCCTCCCAGAATAGGCAAAGCTACCATGTACGCATCAAAAGAATTGGGGCGTTGGGAGTACCAAATCTTCTGTTATATAAAAAAGCGATCTCCTTACAAAGGATTATAGAATGGTGCAGATTCAGGCCTAGATTTAGAGTTTTGTCGATAACGACCCGTGTAGCTAACGCTGGCTTTTTTCTGGCCGCACCTTTTAAATACCTCTGGTATTGAGAGTTCACAGAATGGCTGCGTTAGGCTCCAAAAAGGGAGAGTACAGGCATATTTAACGCCACTGCAACTCTCAATACCAGAGTTGCTTACGGACGCGGCCAGCTTCAAAAACGTGCTTGTGCACGATTCCCCCATAGAAAACAATGGGGCTGTTTGAGCTGAAAAAAAACCTAACACCTGCAAAAAAGCCGCGTTCAGCTCCTAACGCAGCCCCATTGTTTCCTATGGGGAAACACTTCCTACGTCTGCACCTAACATGTACCCCGAGTCTAAACACCCCTAACCTTACACTTATTAACCCCTATTCTGCCACCCCCGATATCGCTGACCCCTGCATATTATTATTAACCCCTAATCTGCCGCTCCGTAAATCGCCGCTACTTACATTATCCCTATGTACCCCTAATCTGCTGCCCCTAACACCGCCGACCCCTATATTATATTTATTAACCCCTAATCTGCTCCCCACAACGTTGCCTCCACCTGCCTACACTTATTAACCCCTAATCTGCCGAGCGGACTGCACCGCTATTATAATAAAGTTATTAACCCCTAATCCGCCTCACTAACCCTATAATAAATAGTATTAACCCCTAATCTGCCCTCCCTAACATCGCCGACACCTAACTTCAAACATTAACCCCTAATCTGCCGACTGGAGCTCACCGCTATTCTAATAAATGTATTAACCCCTAAAGCTAAGTCTAACCCTAACACTAACACCCCCCTAAGTTAAATATAATTTAAATCTAACGAAATTAATTAACTCTTATTAAATAAATTATTCCTATTTAAAGCTAAATACTTACCTGTAAAATAAATCCTAATATAGCTACAATATAAATTATATTTATATTATAGCTATTTTAGGATTTATATTTATTTTACAGGTAACTTTGTATTTATTTTAACCAGGTACAATAGCTATTAAATAGTTAAGAACTATTTAATAGCTAAAATAGTTAAAATAATTACAAAATTACCTGTAAAATAAATCCTAACCTAAGTTACAATTAAACCTAACACTACAATATCAATAAATAAATTAAATAAACTACCTACAATTATCTACAATTAAACCTAACACTACACTATTAATAAATTAATTAAATACAATATCTACAAATAACTACAATTAAATAAACTAACTAAAGTACAAAAAATAAAGAACTAAGTTACAAAAAAAATAAAATATTTACAAACATCAGAAAAATATTACAACAATTTTAAACTAATTACACCTACTCTAAGCCCCCTAATAAAATAACAAAGCCCCCCAAAATAAAAAAATGCCCTACCCTATTCTAAATTACTAAAGTTCAAAGCTCTTTTACCTTACCAGCCCTGAACAGGGCCCTTTGCGGGGCATGCCCCAAAGAATTCAGCTCTTTTGCCTGTAAAAAAAACACATACAATACCCCCCCCAACATTACAACCCACCACCCACATACCCCTAATCTAACCCAAACCCCCCTTAAATAAACCTAACACTAAGCCCCTGAAGATCTTCCTACCTTATCTTCACCATACCAGGTTCACCGATCCATCCAGAAGAGCTCCTCCGATGTCTTGATCCAAGCCCAAGCGGGGAGCTGAAGATGTCCATGATCCGGCTGAAGTCTTCATCCAAGCGGGAGCTGAAGAGGTCCATGATCCGGCTGAAGTCTTCTATCAATGGCATCTTCAATCTTCTTTCTTCCGGATCCATCTTGCAGACCTCCGACGCGGAACATCCTGCTGGCCCGACGGACTACCGACGAATGAAGGCTCCTTTAAGGGACGTCATCCAAGATGGCGTCCCTCGAATTCCGATTGGCTGATAGGATTCTAAACTATGTTATGTCTCCCGCTAAGAGGAATCATATCATTATTGTATAAAATTTTATTGGAAGTGACCTCCCCACAACCCCACAATTTCACCAAGGCATGGGAAAGAGAATTGAGCTTACAATTTAATACCAAAGATTGGACAGACATCTTTAAAAGTGCAGCACATTCTGCACATTCTACCCA
Organism: Bombina bombina; assembly: GCF_027579735.1. NCBI lineage: Eukaryota > Metazoa > Chordata > Amphibia > Anura > Bombinatoridae > Bombina > Bombina bombina. The sequence goes on from NC_069500.1 coordinate 1,101,523,984, forward strand.
AGGCTTAGAAACTAATTACAAAATTATGCTGAGATGGTACCTCACGCCACATAGGCTTAAATACATGTTTCCACAAGCTTATGATAAATGTTGGAGATGTAGTATGAAGGTGGGGGATCTAGGGCATGTGTGGTGGTCTTGCCACAAAATTCAAGATTTTTGGAAACTAATTATGGAAGAGATCATCATGGTAATATCCGGCAACCTATCATTATCACCTAAGGTCTGCCTATTTAATATATATAATGAAGTACATTGTGCAATAAAAAGAAACCTAACGCAGATAATGATTAACGCAGCTAAATTGTTGATTGCCTCTCATTGGAAATCCAAAGTAACCCCCTTCATAAAGTCTTGGAGAGACAAAGTCCACAATTTGATAAAACTGGAAAGATACTATTTCCTTAGAAGTAATCGCTTACAATTATATAACAATATGCTATTCTTTTGGGACTCATACAAAGGACTTATTGAATTGTAGTAATATTATAAGATGCAATATGTTGGCACTTATTGGTTCTCAATCAAGTTAGAAGTGAATCATATCTAACCATAATAATAATTGTGACTGTAACACATACTGTAAACAAAAGGCCTGGAGTATCAAGGATAACTTATTTGCTGCCAGTTTTGAGTTATTGTTGGTTATTTTTAGTTAATGTGGTAGTTTGTTTATTACATTATTTGCCACAGGGCATGTTAAGCCTGTTTACAATCACTTCCCCATGTTGAAATGGTGATCAAACCTTTCCAAGAAGATAACAGGACAGCTGAACAGATGTTCCGAATACATTTGACACAGTTGTTATCATAATAAAATTATATTGTATAATGGAAATGTATATTTGATGCAAACAAATATGGAAGAATTATATGTTGAACAACGATTGTATTTTGAAAATCTTCAATAAAGAAATATTAAATTTAAAATATAAAATCTCCCGTAACTGTCTAACCTGCCTCACAAAAATAAGCCCAACATGAATGCCCCTATATCAGCAACCCCCCCTCTCACTCCTAATAATAAATGTATTAACCCCTAGATCGACAACCCCCCACAACGCAATAAGCCTAATTATTAACCCATAAACAGCCATAGCCCACACCTAGGACCACGCCTAGGACCACGCCACCACCTACATTAAATTTATTAACCCCTAATCTGACCCCCCTACACCGCCGCCACCTACATTAAATATAGTAACCCTCTAATCTGACCCCCCTACACCGCCGCCACCTACATTAAATGTTTTACCCCTAAACCTAAGTCTAACCCTAACACCCCCCTAACTTAATTATTATTTAAATAAATATAAATATTATTAATATTATTAACTCAATTATTCCTATTTAAAACTAAATACTTAACTATAAAATAAACCCTAAGATAGCTACAATATAATTAATATTTACATTGCAGCTATTTTAGGATTTATATTTATTTTACAGGTAACTTTGTATTTATTTTAACTAGGTACAATAGCTATTAAATAGTTAATAACTATTTAATAGCTACCTAGTTAAAATAATTACAAAATTACCTGTAAAATAAATCCTCACCTAAGTTACAAATACACCTAACACTACACTATCAATAAATTAATTAAATAAATTAATTACAATGATCTAAAATAAAATACAATTAAATAAACTAAACTATATTACAAAAAAAACACTAAATTACAAAAAATAAAAATATTACAAGAAGTTTAATCTAATTACACCTAATCTAAGCCCCCTAATAAAATAAAAAAGCCCCCCAAAATAATAAAATTCCCTATTCTAAACTAAATTACAAATAGCCGTTAAAAGGACCTTTTGCGGGGCATTGCCCCAAAGTAATCAGCTCTTTTACCTGTAAAAAAAAGAAATACAATACCCCACCCAACATTACAAACCACCACCCACACACCCCTACTCTAAAACCCACCCAATCCCCCCTTAAAAAAACCTAACACTACCCCATTGAAGATCACCCTACCTTGAGCCGTCTTCACCCAGCCGGGCACCAGTGGTCATCCGATGGGGCAGAAGAGGAGATGCAGACCGGCAGAAGTCTTCATCCTATCTGGGCAGAAGAGGAAATCCGGACTGGCAGAAGTCTTCATTCTATCCGGGCAGAAGAGGACATCCGGACCCGCAGACATCTTCATCCAAGCGGCATCTTCTATCTTCATCCATCCAACGAGGAACGGCTCCATCTTGAAGACCTCCGGCGCGGAACATCCTTCTTGGCCGATGACTACCCGACGAATGGCTGGTCCTTTAAATGACATCATCCAAGATGGCGTCCCTTGAATTCCGATTGGCTGATTGGAGTCTATCAGCCAATCGGAATTAAGGTAGGAAAAATCCGATTGGTTGATGCTATCAGCCAATCAGATTGAAGTTCAATCCGACTGGCTGATTGGATCAGCCAATAGAATTGACCTCGCATTCCGCAATCGGATTTTTCCTACCTTAATTCCGATTGGCTGACAGAATCCTATCAACCAATCGGAATTCGAGGGACGCCATCTTGGATGACGTCATTTAAAGGACCAGCCATTCGTCGGGTAGTCGTCGGCCTAGTAGGATGTTCCGCGTCAGAGGTCTTCAAGATGGAGCCGTTCCTCGTCGGATGGATGAAGATAGAAGATGCCGCTTTTATGAAGATGTCTGTGGGTCCGGATGTCCTCTTCTGCCCGGATAGGATGAAGAATTCTGCCAGTCCGGATCTCCTCTTCTGCCCCATCGGATGACCACTGGTGCCCGGCTGGATGAAGACGGCTCAAGGTAGGGTGATCTTTTTTGTAATATAGTTTAGTTTATTTAACTGTATTTTATTTTAGATAATTGTAGTTAATTTATTTAATTAATTTATTGATAGTGTAGTGTTAGGTGTATTTGTAACTTAGGTTAGGATTTATTTTACAGGTAATTTTGTAATTATTTTAACTAGGTAGCTATTAAATAGTTATTAACTATTTAATAGCTATTGTACCTAGTTATAATAAATACAAACTTACCTGTAAAATAAATATAAATCCTAAAATAGCTGCAATGTAATTATTAATTATATTGTAGCTATCTTAGGGTTTATTTTATAGGTAAGTATTTAGTTTTAAATAGGAATAATTGAGTTAATAATATTAATATTATTTATATTTATTTAAATAATAATTAAGTTAGGGGGGTGTTAGGGTTAGACTTAGGTTTAGGGGTAATACATTTAATGTAGGCGGCGGCGGCGTAGGGGGGTCAGATTAGAGGGTTACTATATTTAATGTAGGTGGCGGCGGTGTAGGGGGGTCAGATTAGGGGTTAATAAATTTAATGTAGGTGGCGGCGTGGTCCGGGAGCGGCGGTTTAGGGGTTAAACACTTTATTTAGGTGCGGCGGGTTCCGGGAGCGGCGTTTTAGGGGTTAATACATATAATGTAGGTGGCGGTGGGCTCCAGGAGCGGCGGTTTAGGGGTTAATACACTTTTATTAGGTATTGCGGTGGGGGATTGCGGTTGACAGGTAGATAGACATTGCGCATGCGTTAGGTGTTAGGGGTTTTTTTGCAGGCATTTTAGGGAGTTACAGTGCTCCCATACTCAGCGCAAGGCCTGCTACAGCTGCATTTTATGGCGAGGTGAAAATGGAATAAGTTTTCTCCATTTTCGCCACGTAAGGCCTTGCGCTGGATATTGGATACCAAATTGCGCGGCTGTTCTATGTTAGTCTATGGGGAAAAAAACTACGTCCGACGGGTGAAATATACGTGCCGCATTTATATGCGCGCTGTATATAGGATACCAAACCCACGCAAGAACCGGCGTCGCCGGCTTTTGCGTGCAACGCTGCATATCGGATGGGGCCCATGAGGTCACAAGTGTTAGAAAACAATGGTAGGCAAGGGGCTTTAACATAGAGATACATACATATACATATCTAAAGATGTATATGTGTATATATATATATATATATATATATATATATATACACACGTTTATATGCGTGTACACATAAATACATACTGTATGTACATATATATATATACAGTATATATATATATATATATATATATATATATATATATATATATATATATATATAAAAGTGCATTGGTGTATTTTTCAGTTAAAGGGATAGTAAACACCAAAAAATGTTATTGTTTAAAAAGATAGATAATCCCTTTATTTACAATTCCCCAGTTTTGTATAAACAACACTGTTATAGAATATACTTTTTACCTCTATGACTACTTTGTATCTAAGCTTCTGCAGACTGCCTCCTTATCTCAGACAGACTTGCATTTCAGGCAGTTAGTGCGTGAGCACAATGTTATTTATAATGAAACACATGAACTTAAACCCTCTCGCTGTGAAAAACTATCAAATGCATTCAGATAAGAGGTGGCTTTCAAGGGCTTAGAAATTAGCATATGAGCCTACCTAGGTTAGTTTTTAACTAATAAGACCAAGAGAACAAAGCAAATTTGATGATAAAAGTAAATTAGAAAGTTGTTTAAAATTACATTCTCTATCTGAATCATGAAAAATGTATTAGGACTTTACTATCCCTTTAAGTAGAGGAAAACATGAAAAATCATATGTATGCAATGTTCATATTTAATATTAATATTTACTATAAATATTTCACATTCCAATGTTCTACACATAGGGGGATATGTTCTAAGTATCTATCAATAGATATTCCTATATTCCTATATATAACTGTATATATCTATACCTATAAATAATCATGTATGTAAATACCTGTGTATATATATATATATATATAGGTATAAATATCTATATGTGCAAAATACCATCAGGTATATATAGAAATATGTATTTATGAATAAATAGAACATATTCTTCTATGTGAAGAACATTGAAATGTGAAATATTCATATTTTATTGTTGGGTTTGCGCACGAGTAGGGTATTAGGTTTTTTTCCACTTTTTTTGCTCCATTGTCTTTTATGGGGCAATAGATTATCGCAAGTGTGATATTCTAAGTTATCAACTGTTTACTTTCAACTTGTAATACGAGCACAACACGACACGAGCAAGAAGCTTTCTCCTAGCACAGTTAAAGGAATAGTAAACCTTAAAAAATAAAATCAACTATTCAAACAAACATATACAAAAATTATTTTTCATAATTAAATGTTTTTTTTTTTTAAGTTTTAATCAAATACACTCAATATAAAAATTCCCTATTTTGCACTCCCTCCGTTTACCTCATTATGGAAAGCCATTCACGGATGTCTCTAGATATATAGCCCTCGGGAGCGCGTACCTCCATATTAAATCCATGATTAATTTCTTTTGCAAGGCTTTCAGTAGGAGAGGTATTTGTCTGTGTCTCTATAGTGATCACATGATCGTTACTCTTGGCGTACAAGTGAGTAGTGTTTTGCGCTGTAGCGTTATGAAATGTATTCCATATCAGTGTCAGGTAAGTGAAAGAAATCCCCCTAGACAAGCAAGCATAATATGCATAATAATTATGTAATAATTATATATCAGTAAATACTCCTACAAAGTCATTTTGATTTTTGACTCCTCTGCACAGCGATGTTTTTAATAATAATTACACTAAAATACAGAAATGCGATATCTTATTCTAATGCGCATGCAAACGAGATCGCGCATTGCCAAATTGAATATTCATTTCAATCATTAGAAAAAAAGATATGATTGGTCGATTGCTTGGACTAATTTCAGTAGCTTTCTTATGGAGCTGTCACCTATTGCTGGACCGTGGCATGAAGCGGCTTCTTCAACAAAATATCACAATCACAAAATATTATGAATGCAGTTAACAAATGAACTATTAGTTTTTATAAATAAGTTTTCTGACCCTTTAATGCTCGAGCAGGAGCACTAAATAGCGTTCCACTTGTTATCTGGCCCTTGTCTACTGCCAGCAGAGTGAAGCCCCAGAAAGCTAAGAGAGTGAGGTTCAGAAAAGCAGACACCAATTAGTACTGTGTTAATAACTTCTGCAGTCTTCTAATTTATCATACAACTTAATTGTAATGTATTATACAACTTTGTTTATATAATGCTGTTGTAATATATAGGCAATCTTACTGTACACTTCATTTACCTTCTTCTTTAGCAATAGGCCCACTTTTTGTACACACTTGTTGACACTCACAGTATCAGTGACATCAGCAACAGCGCAAGGTGATTTTCTCTGAAGGATACTAATGAGAGAGTCATATCTGGCTACACATTGTCCTCTGTGTTAAGAACTACCGCCCGTTGTGCAGTTAGAAGCACTTATGGTTGCGGGTCAGAGGCAGTCTGTCACAATGTGATTCCAGGAGCCCAAACTTCTGGCACCAGGATTTTAGGGTGCCAACTGCACCCAGCCGCCTAGAAAATGAATGGAAAGAGAAATGCCATGACAACATGTATCTACTGCCCCCAATCCTTATGCAAGTCCAACCTATATATATGTTTTCTCCTTTAAACACGCCCTCCTCTCAAACATCATAGCAGAACTTTCTTTTCTCACCATCTAAGTTCTCGATCTCCCTACATTATTTTATTTTTTTGCATTTTTTTTATAACTGTCCATATTTAGCATCAGCGGAGAAAAGATAAAAGGCTACAATGTGGTGGCAGCCATTGCTTTATGAATAATAAAATGTTGCACTTTTTAATTTAAACATTTAATATAGCTATGCAAATACCTCTGTATTGTATTCTGAGGCTAATGTTAGTTAGTATGTCAGCCTATCTAGCTTGTATTTAGTTTTTAATTTCACTTGATGAGTGTTATCATTACTAACTAACTAGAATTATTTTAAACAATTATTCTATTTCCTTGCTTATACCGGTATTATATGCTCAACAATTCACAATCATATATATTAAACAAATTAAAGACTGTTTAGGACATAGGGACCAAATTATCATTGTACGAGCGGACATGATCCAATATAGCGGATCATGTATGCTGCATATCGATAAATGCTGACAGCATACGCTCTCGGCATTTATCATTGCACCAGCGGTTCTTGTGAACTGCTGGTGCAATGCCACCCCCTGCAGATTCACTGCCAATCGGCCTCTAGCAGGGGGAGTCAATCAACCCGATCGAATTTGATCGGGTTGATATCTGGCGATGTCTGTCAGCCGCCTCAGAGCAGGCTGACAGGTTATGGAGCAGCGGTCTTTAGACCTCTGCTTCATAACTTGTGTTTCAGGCGAGCCTGAAGGCTCGCCAGAAACACGGGGCATCAAGCTTCATACGGAACTTGATAAATATGCCCTATAGCCTCTTATAGAATAGTTATTGTTAGATTCCTGCCCTTACTAATAAATTGTAGCTTGTAATTTTTGCCACTCACAAGTTGTTAGAGAACAAAGGGCATGCACTTTTTGCTATTAGCACTGACTGTATTAATAGAATATGAAATGTGTTATCTATTCTACAAAACCAGCTTGTTCTGTTTATGTTAATGCAATCATGCTGTGAAAATAATCTATGATGATCTGGGTTGTGATATGCCTATTGACACAGCCTTGAGAAATTTTACAGTAATTTGTTTTCATTTTTAGAAGGATGAAGAAGATTTATATAGATGTAATGATGTCCGCTATCCTCATCAATATTTTAGCTACTGTTTTTTTATTGTACAGTTTAAAAGTTATTAGTACTGTAAATATGATAATGGTGTTAAAGGGACATAAAATGACAATAAAAAACATAATTTATGCTTACCTGATGAATTCATTTCTTTCATGGCAGTGAGAGTCCATGATCCATTTCTCCTGGGAGGCAAAGATTACCAAACCCCAAGAGCCCTATAAAACCTCTCCCATGTCACTTGGTATAGCCAAGCCAATAAGATAGGAAAAGTAATAAGAGCAAAAAATGGGAGCAGGGAAAAAATAAACCAACACCAAAATAACAGGGTGGGGTCTCATGAACTCTCACCACTGTGAAATAAATTAAAATTATCAGGTAAACATAAATTATGTTTTCTTTCATACAGGTGGTGAGCGTTCACAGTCCATTATTCCTGAGAACTAATTCCCAAGCTGTGGAGTCTACAAGTAATAATAACATTAAGGGAGGGATTTAAAAACACATTTTTTTTCACTTAGAAATTAAATTCACAACCCCAATAGAAATTTAAAATGCACCAAATAAAAAAGGCACGAACAAATCAAGCTGAAACAACTGTTTGAAGGACCATTCTACAAAAGGCTGCCTCAAAAGAAGCATAAATATCAAAATGGTAGAAAAGCAGCACCAGAAAAAACAAAATCACCAAAATGGAAAAAATTTAAAAAATTATGCAAAGAAAGAATGAACAGAAATCCATTGCGGTAGAGGCTGACCTGCCTCCAAGTAAACGTTGTGAACCTTGTTTCAACCTAGAAGCCAAAGAAACAGCAAAAACTTTCTGTCCTTTTCTAGCACCAGAAAAAGTGAATGAGCAAACTAGAAGTCTGTCTAAAATCCTTAATAACATCCAGGGGTCAAGTCCAGTGGGAAAGCATTGGAACAGGGCTCCTGCACTATTTTTGAAGGTGAAACTGAGTTCCCCCGTGACAGAGAAAAGAAATGATTCAATAAACACTGCAGCTGCTGGTAGGAGGAGCTGGAGCACAGTCTGGTTAGAGGGATAGTTAGATCCTCTAGTAATGGGCAGTAACACTACAATACACTAAATGCAAGCCTGTCAGCCGTCCTGATGTGTGATCACCCTGCACTGCGGGAAAAATATAGTGCTTACATTTCTGTGCAGCTTGCTCTGGGGTTATTTAGCTCCGCTCAGCAGAAATAGGACTATTCCACCTTAAGTGGGTGAGACTTTGTGACAGAGGATGAGTCTGAAGTTGCTGTCAGACACTGAGGTCCCAGCCCACCCTGGAAAGGAAGGAGGGAGGGGAGAAGGAAGTGGTGATGAACTGAAGGTAAGCTGGCTATGCACCACGTGAGTTAAAAACAAAGTATGGACACCCTGGATTTTGACATTAAACCACAGGCGTTCATATGTGTCTAGTTTAGTTATTTTAAAGTTGTTTTTAAAAAGTTCAGTGTTTCACCAAGGAAGCAAGGAAGAGTCATGTCCTTCCAGCTTCCTGATTTTACTCTGATTGGAATTAATTTTAGTTCTTCAAGAGATAGCTGGGATGAGATTTGCAAGGGAAATACATGTGTACACACAAAGGAATATAGCCCTTACAATTTAAGGTGTTTGTAAAATTACTTTATTTTATACACCAATAGTACAGTGGGGCAAAAAAGTATTTAGTCAGCCACCAATTGTGCAAGTTCTCCCACTTATGAAGATGAGAGAGGCCTGTAATTTTCATCATAGGTATACCTCAACTATGAGAGACATGAGGAAACAAATCCAGACAATCACATTGTCTGATTTGGAAAGAATTTATTTGCATATTATGGTGGAAAATAAGTATTTGGTCACCTACAAACAAGCAAGATTTCTGGCTCTCACAGACCTGTATCTTCTTCTTTAAGAGGCTCCTCTGTCCTCCACTCATTACCTGTATTAATTTCACCTGTTTGAACTTGTTATCAGTAAAAAAAGACACCTGTCCACAACCTCAAATAGTCACACTCCAAACTCCACTATGGTGAAGACCAAAGAGCTGTTGAAGGACACCAGAAACAAAATTGTAGACCTGCACCAGGCTGGGAAGACTGAATCTGCAATAGGCAAGCAGCTTGGTGTGAGGAAATCAATTGTGGGAGCAATAATTAGAAAATGGAAGACATACAAGACCACTGATAATCTCCCTCGATCTGGGGCTCCACGCAAGATCTCACCCCATGGGGTCAAAATGATCACAAGAACAGTGAGCAAACATCCCAGAATCACACGGGGGGACCTAGTGAATGACCTGCAGAGAGCTGGGACCAACGTAACAAAGGCTACCATCAGTAACACACTATGCCGCCAGGGACTCAGATCCTGCAGTGCCAGACGTGTCTCCCTGCTTAAGCCAGTACATGTCTGGGCCCATCTGAAGTATGCTAGAGAGCATTTGAATGATCCAGAAGTGGATTGGGAAAATGTCATATGGTCAGATGAAACCAAAGTAGAACTGTTTGGTAGAAACACAACTCGCCGTGTTTGAAGGAGAGAAAATGCTGAGTTGCAACCAAAGAACACCATACCTACTGTGAAGCATGGGGGTGGCAACATCATGCTTTGGGGCTGTTTCTCTGCAAAGGGAACAGGACGACTGATCCATGTACATGAAAGAATGAATGGGGCCATGTATCGTGAGATTTTGAGTGCAAACCTCCTTCCATCAGCAAGGGCATTGAAGATGAAACGTGGCTGGGTCTTTCAGCATGACAATGATCCCAAACACAATGCCCGGGCAATGAAGGAGTGGCTTTGTAAGAAGTATTTCAAGGTCCTAGAGTGGCCTAGCCAGTCTCCAGATCTACACCCCATAGAAAACCTTTGGAGGGAGTTGAAAGTCCGTATTGCCCAGCGACAGCCCCAAGACATCACTGCTCTAGAGGAGATCTGCATGCAGGAATGGGCCAAAATACCAGCAACAGTGTGTGACAACCTTGTGAAGACTTACAGAAAACGTTTGACCTCTGTCATTGCCAACAAAGGATATATAACGAAGTATTGAGATGAACTTTTGATATTGACCAAATACTTATTTTTCACCATAATTTTCAAATAAATTCTTTTCAAATCAGACAATGTGATTGTCTGGATTTGTTTCCACATTTCGTCTCTCATAGTTGAGGTATACACCTTCAGAGAACAGAAATAAAGGCCTTCCAGGCCTTATGATACATTTTTATCGTGATAGGCTTATGAGCCTCAATTAAGGTTTCAAACACAGAATTAGAGAAACCTCTATGTCAATTTCCATTCCATCAAGTACAGAGACTTGAGATCCAGATGGTAAACAGACCTTCAGACAGAGGAAGAGTTCAAGGAGGGAAACTGGACATCTGAACCAAATCTGCCCCTGCAAGGCCAAACTAGGGCAATCAGGATTATTGAAAATTTCTCAAGGCTTATCTTCAAAATCACTACTAGAGCTACTAGAGCATCCACAAACTCTGCTTGAGGGACCCTGGATTTCGCAAAATACCTGGGAAGTTATTGTTTAAACAAAAAGCAATCCGATATATTACTGGGAGACCCCAAAGACCAACAATCTGATTGAACACATGTATATGAAGAGACCACTCCCCTAAATGTAGAGACTGATGACTGAGAAAGTCTGCTTCCCTGTTGTTCATTGCAGGAATATGAATCGCAGAGACTAGACAGGATTTTTTTCTGCCCATGAGAGAATTTGAGACATTTCCCTCATGGCAACGTGAACAGAGAGTTCCCCTCTGATGGTTAACATAAGCCACTGCTGTAACATTGTATGTCTGAAAACTGAGATGAGAATCTCTTTTCAACAGAGGCCAAGCTTGAAGAGTCCTGACAATCCCAAACTCCCTGTGCTCTCATAGACCCCTAAACAGCTCTACAACCTGAAACACTTGCATCTGTAGAGATTACAGTCCAGGTAGGACATGCAACAGAAACCCCCTGAATAAAGAACTGATGATCCAGCCACCAAATTAGAGACTATCTTGTACTGGGATCCAAAAATATATTTGAGACAGCTGAGTATGATCCCTGCTGTTTATTTTGTTTTTAATAAAGACTTTTATATATTCTAACCCACCCTTGCTCCTGTTGGAGATTATTGTCCACATCTTTGAGGGCATCGTAGTGTTTCACTGACACACACCCGGTGAATCCTGGTTGTATCCACACCCTCCTTTTGTCCAAGCTGATTGGCGCAGCTCCTGAAGACACTTGTGTGTTTGAGACAAGGAACTCCCCTGAATCATCTAGCACCGTCACGTGATCGGCCCAAGCAGTCTGGAAGTGAGTCTGTTGGGAAACTTTGAGGTCCCGGCCTGCTGTGTTTGGCACTATTTGTGCCTTCATCCATGTGAGTTGCCTTTTGTCTTTTGGCTTCCATAACTTGTGTACAGACGATATTGTCCCATGTTGGCATCTCCTCTTCTGTCTTCACAGGGTGGTATCATGGTCCCTGCGCCATTGACGAAGCAAACAATGCTGAACGGGTCTCATGTGAAACTAAGCAAACAGAATAGCATCTGATGCAGACATCATTAGACCTGGAACTTCCATAAAAAAGAGCAACAGAGGGAAAAGAGAAAGTCTCAAGGTTCAGACAAGTTGACACCAATTTAAACCTTCTCTGCTCTGTTAGAGAAAAACTCATGGATTTGTCTGGATTTGTTTCCACATTTCGTCTCTCATAGTTGAGGTATACACCTTCAGAGAACAGAAATAAAGGCCTTCCAGGCCTTATGATACATTTTTATCGTGATAGGCTTATGAGCCTCAATTAAGGTTTCAAACACAGAATTAGAGAAACCTCTATGTCAATTTCCATGCCATCAAGTACAGAGACTTGAGATCCAGATGGTAAACAGACCTTCAGACAGAGGAAGAGTTCAAGGAGAGAAACTGGACATCTGAACCAAATCTGCTCCTGCAAGGCCAAACTAGGGCAATCAGGATTATTGAAAATTTCTCAAGGCTTATCTTCAAAATCACTACTAGAGCTACTATAGCATCCACAAACTCTGCTTGAGGGACCCTGGATTTCGCAAAATACCTGGGAAGTTATTGTTTAAACAAAAATCAATCCGATATATTACTGGGAGACCCCAAAGACCAACAATCTAATTGAACACATGTATATGAAGAGACCACTCCCCTAAATGTAGAGACTCATGACTGAGAAAGTCTGCTTCCCTGTTGTTCATTGCAGGAATATGAATCGCAGAGACTAGACAGGATTTTTTTCTGCCCATGAGAGAATTTGAGACATTTCCCTCATGGCAACGTGAACAGAGAGTTCCCCTCTGATGGTTGACATAAGCCACTGCTGTAACATTGTATGTCTGAAAACTGAGATGAGAATCTCTTTTCAACAGAGGCCAAGCTTGAAGAGTCCTGACAATCCCAAACTCCCTGTGCTCTCATAGACCCCTAAACAGTTCTACAACCTGAAACACTTGCATCTGTAGAGATCACAGTCCAGTTAGGACATGCAACAGAAACCCCCTGAATAAAGAACTGATGATCCAGCCACCAAATTAGAGATTATCTTGTACTGGGATCCAGAAATATATTTGAGACAGCTGAGTATGATCCCTGCTGTTTATTTTGTTTTTAATAAAGACTTTTATATATTCTAACCCACCCTTGCTCCTGTTGGAGATTATTGTCCACATCTTTGAGGGCATCGTAGTGTTTAACTGACACATACCCGGTGAATCCTGGTTGTATCCACACCCTCCTTTTGTCCAAGCTGATTGGCGCAGCTCCTGAAGACACTTGTGTGTTTGAGACAAGGAACTCCTCTGAATCATCTAGCACCGTCACGTGATCGGCCCAAGCAGTCTGGAAGTGAGTCTGTTGGGAAACTTTGAGGTCCCGGCCTGCTGTGTTTGGCACTATTTGTGCCTTCATCCATGTGAGTTGCCTTTTGTCTTTTGGCTTCCATAACTTGTGTACAGACGATATTGTCCCATGTTGGCATCTCCTCTTCTGTCTTCACAGGGTGGTATCATGATCCCTGCGCCATTGACGAAGCAAACAATGCTGAACGGGTCTCATGTGAAACTAAGCAAACAGAATAGCATCTGATGCAGACATCATTAGACCTGGAACTTCCATAAAAAGAGCAGCAGAGGGAAAAGAGAAAGTCTCAAGGTTCAGACAAGTTGACACCAATTTAAACCTCTGCTCTGTTAGAGAAAAAATCATGGAGACTGAATCTATTTTAAATCCCCCAAAAAGTATCTTTATTGAGGAATCCAATTTATCTTCCAAGAGTTAGAGGGTGTGAGATTCTACTTAGGAAAAAAACTGAGCTTTAACCAAGATATCATCCAGGCAGGGAAACATTATAATACCCTGAGTTCTGATCACAGACAAAAGGGCACCCAGAATCTTTGTAAAAATCCTTGGAGCTGTAGCCAGACCAAAAAGGTAGAGCAACAAACTGAAAATGCTTGTCTAGAAAAGCAAACCCCAGAAATGGATAATGTTAATGAGGAAGAAGTTTCGGCACTTATACTGCGCTCTCATCTCACTACCTGTCCCCTTGACCCTATCCCCTCACAGCTACTCCCCTCCCTCTCTGCCACTCTTACCCCTATACTCACACACACTTTCAACCTCTCCTTCAGCACCGGTATATTTCCCTCATCGCTGAAACATGCACTGGTCACACCTATCCTCAAAAAACTTTCCCTTGATCCTACTTCCCCATCCAACTACCGCCCTATTTCCCTCCTCCCTCTTGCATCAAAGCTTCTCAAAAAACTAGCTTATGCACGCCTATCCCATTTCCTTACAATAAACTCCCTCCTTGACCCATTGCAATCTGGATTTCGTCCCCATCACTCCACAGAAACAGCAATTGTTAAGGTTAACAACGACCTACTTACAGCAAAATCAAAAGGCCACTTCCCTCTGCTTATTCTCCTTGATCTGTCAGCAGCCTTTGACACTGTTGACCACCCTCTCTTGCTCCAAACCCTCCAATCCTTCGGCATATGTGACACAGCCCTCTCGTGGCTCTCTTCCTACCTGTCAAACCATACCTTTAGTGTAGCCTTCTCTGGGGCCTCCTCTGCCCCATCACCACTTTCTGTCAGAGTACCACAAGGCTCTGTCCTCGGTCCCCTTCTCTTCTCAATCTACACGTCATCACTAGGTTCCCTAATAAAGTCCCACGGTTCACAATATCCTTTGTATGCCGATGAAATCCAAATCTACTTCTCTGCACCAGATCTTTCTCCTTCCTTGCTAACCTGTGTCTCTAACCGTCTTTCTCACATCTCCAACTGGATGTCCTCTCACTACCTAGCTAAATCTCTCCAAAACTGAGCTCCTTATTTTCCCCCCTTCTTCTAAACTCTCCACCCCCAATCTCTCTATAACTGTCGACAACTCCATCATTACCCCTACCCTGCATGCCCGATGTCTCTGGGTCACATTTGACTCAGATCTTTCTTTCACTCCTCTCATTCAATCTTTGGCTAAAGCCTGCCGCTTCCACCTTAAAAACATCTCCAAAATTAGACACTTCCTTACACAAGACATAACTAAGATTTTAATCCACTCTCTCATCCTCTCCCGCCTCGATTACTGCAACTCTGTCCTCTCTGGTCTCCCCACCTACCGCCTAGCTCCTTTACAATCCTTAATGAATGCCTCTGCCAGACTCATCTTCCCTACAAGTCGCTCTTCATCTGCTGCATCTCTCTGCCAATCTCTTCACTGGCTTCCTCTTGCCTCTAGGATCAAACACAAAATTCTCACTCTGACATACAGAGCCCTCAACTGCACTGCTCCCCCTATATCTCAGACCTTGTCTCCAGATACTCTCCCTCCCGTCCCCTTCGCTCACGACCTCCTATTCTCCTCCTCTCTTGTCACCTCATCACACTCCCATTTACAGGACTTCTCTAGACTGGCTCCCATCTTGTGGAACTCTCTGCCTCGCTCCACAAGACTCTCTTCTAGTTTTAAAAGCTTCAAGTGCTCCCTAAAGACTCTACTGTTCAGGGATGCATACAACCTACGCTAACCTTTCTTTATAACAGTTCCTCTCCTCCATTGCTATCCCCTGAACCCCCTTAGCATGTAAGCTTAAGAGCCCAGCTGTTTGTTGATCACCTTCTCAAGAGCTGACTACAACAGTGCAACTCTTGGCAGGGCCCTCTACCCATTTGATCACTATAACTGTTTTGTTGTACTCCGCTTTTGTTAATAGCGCTGCGGAATCTGTTGGCGCTCTACAAATAACCGATAATAATAATAATAATAATAATAATAATAATGTTCCCTGAATTGGAAATGGGGGTAAGCATCTTTAAAATCTATTTTGAACATAAACTGACCTTGCTGAACAAAAGGGAGAATAGTCCAAATAGCTTCCATTTTGAAAGAGGGAAACCTTATAAACATATTCAGAGCTTTCAGATCCAGGACTGGTCTGAAAGTACCTTCCTTCTTTGGAACAATGAAGAAATTTGAATAAAATCCCATCCACTGTTCCTTCGAAGGAACTGGTACAAACACTTGCATCGTTTCCAGATCTGGAAAAAAAAAACTTGAGCCTTTAGATGATTCCTTGTAACATTAGAACAAAGAAACCTCTCTCTGAGAGGTCTTGTTTTGAAACATATACAATAACCCTGGGAAACTGTATTTAGTATTCAGGGATCTGGACCAGCCTGAAACCAAGCCTTCTGAAAGAAGCATAACCTGCCCTCTACCACAGCCTTTAGATCAGGGGCTGCACCTTCATGCAGATTTTGTAGTAGGGATTGATTTCTTAGCCTGGTTTGACTTGTTCCAGTTAGCACTAGGCCTCCAGACGGTGCCAGATGTGCCTTGCTTCTGAGCAGAGGAGTCAACCTTTTGTTTCGTATTCTAACAAAAGGAAAGAAAATTATTGGAAGCTTTAGGTTTCATTCTAGACTTCTTGTCTTGAGGAAGAAAAGCCCATTTACAACAGCTTCTTTCCCTGAAAAGAAAGAGACAATAACATGGACTTAGATAAAATGACAGCCGGCCATGACTTAAGCCATAAGAATCTATTAACAAGGGCTGCTTTTCACTGACTGAGTCATCAGAACGCTGTTCTGAAAGACTAGTAACTAGTAAACTCAGTCTAAAAAACCTTGTTTAAATTATTACAAAGCTTATCCTCAGAAACCTTAGGTTCTTAAACCCCTAAAGTAATTTAAACCTCTTTCAATAGAGAATGAATATGGTACATTTTAAACAAAAAAGAGGAAATATCAGGTTCCACATCAGAGGAAGACTACTTATCACCTGAGGAAACGACACCTTCTAAAGACATAACAATATCCCTGACTTGGTTGATTATATATTTCCTACCTGTTCTATATTAAATTTTGCATATGTTATGTATTAATATCAATGCAATGTTTTGTGGACCCAGGACATACTTGAAAACGAGAGAAATCTCAATGTATCCTTCCTGATAAAATATTTTATAATTAAATAAAACTTCAGAGAACATAGTACTAGTAGAAGGTAAAATCTGAACTGACCTTTAATGCTTGTTTGAAGGTGGGAGAGCTGCAAGTGCTTCAGAAACTGCAGCCTTAATAAGATTTATCATACTAGGCAGTAAATTTGTAACATTCCCCTGTAATGAAATGACAAAGGAAACATTACTACCCATAGAAGCATTAGGTTGGTCTGATTGCATCAACATTTTCACACATAAGTCACATAAAAAGAGCTGGAGTAGATACTTCCGCTTCTTAAACAACAAACATAACCTAATAATAGTAAAAAGGTGTACAGGGGACTTCACTTTTAGGGTAGATTTAGGGACAGATTCAGGCAACTACATTATAGCATTTGCAAAGCAAATAAAACACTATAACCCCATTACAAACCTAGGTAAGGAAATAACTTACCCCCTCCTAGGTAACTTTTTAAAGAAATACTCGCAGGAACTGCAAAACAATGCAGGATACATTCAACTTAAAATCCGAGATAACGCTCAGCAGCAAGAAGGAATGTATGTGAAGAAACCTGTCAGTTAAAAAGGATATTTTGTGCCAAAGTTCCCGATGTGCGCATAACTGAGGACATACGTGTGCTTACCCGACATGTGTAATCTAGCCGAAGCAGGAAAACAAGCTACAATAGAACTAAGCAGACGTGCGCTAACTCGACAGGCGTGAAACCAACGTGCGCAAACACGATGTGTATAGACCCGAAGGCCGACGCACAAAATACATACTAAGTGCACCAAAAAAACTGATGGATCAAGGAGTATAATGTAAACCGACTGGATCCTATCAGCAGAGGTTATGGAATAGAAGTATATTGTAGATCCATAGAGGGAGGCAAAAGACAAGTCCCTGTGACCAATTATAGAAGGTCTATGATAAATTTCCCATGAGGTGAAAAAAGAAACCCAAACCATACCAATATACAGCCCCCTGACAAGCACTGTTCTCTGAGGGGAAACTGGGCCTCAATATACACTAAACCCCAATCTCTGAAGAATCAATGCACATCTTCATTCTTTGACCTCCTCCAATGGAAGCAAAGTAAAGACTGAGGTATGTGTGAGGTGGGAGGGATTTTATAGATCTCTTGGGGTTTGGGAAACTTTTCCCCCTCCTAGTGGTAAGGAAGAGTAATTCCCAGGAGTAATTGATCGTGGACTTTTACCACCTGTATGAAAGAAAAGGGACATATATGTTTAGGAAGCAAGTGAATATCACTGACACTTAACTCATAATAAATAAATCCAAAGAGAATTACAAATAACTCCATATTTTCAGCAGCTTTAAAACAAATGAAAATACAAATGAAGAGACTGTTACTTAAGATGTATCAAATTAATTATGGATCACTATCTCATGAGTTGATGAGGAAATAAAGACAAGAAAATTGTGTATTATTTCAAAAGAAGGAAAAGAGAATGAAAACACTTGTAGATTGTTTAAATAATTAATCAATGGGTTAATAAGATTAAATTAATATGGCCTAATGGATTACAAGAATTTTAAAGAATACAGATGGCAAAGCAAAATGTAATAGGAGAACCAATGTTAATAGAATAGAGATTAAGTCGCAATGCAATTACATAAAATCCCTTTTTTTTAGACTGTCCGCCGACGCAGATAATCAACAGATCAAATATACACTTCTCAAAAGAGGTATCAAAAAGATGATGAGATTAAGATATTTCTATTATAGAAATGCACTTAAACACAGCAATACAATATCCATGGGCCTTCTTTAAAACTAATTCACTACTTCCTCCTTTTTTTCCCACACACAATGAGTGCGGTTCATCAGAATAAAATGACAATTATAAGAGGCAAAAGATGAAACAAACAGAATATAATGAGCAAGAGTACACTGAACGCACTATGGAATCTCAAGGCAAATAAGAGACCATTAACCTTTCATCTCTTCTATTAATTAATTATCACATCGGCCTGTAATAAAAGTCTCATTTGGTGTTTGGAATGAACAAGACTAATATTTTTTAAAGCCAGTAGATATTTACATTTTCTGGCAAAAAAACTCATAGTAAAATAATGTTATTAAAAGTTAAACCTCAGGTTAAGACTAAATAAAGCAATTTGTGTGCTTTTTTGTTTTATTTTATCTAAAAGTAAAAATGTATATATTAATTTAAAATGTTCATTGACCCAACAGATCATTCTCAAAGCAACACTGTAAACTACAGTACTAAAGAATCATGAAAAAAAAACATTTTCATTCAAGGATTGAAGGTTACCCACCATGCACTAGTTATGCAGCATTGTAAGTGGAATGGTACCACAACCAAACAAGAGCTTATCAATGCCCTTAGTGACAAAGGTAAACATATTTTAAGCAGATTAATCTGATAAAGTTTATCAAGATATACAGTTACTAGCTGTCTCCTTAAAGGGACAGTAATACAAAATTAAAGAATATCAACTTATAAAAAACCTTTATAATTTACCTCCATTATCAAATTGTGCATCCTTTTAATATGCATAATTATTAAGGTACCATATATAAGAGTTTACAATATATATGTATAGTAGTCTTTGATTGGTTGATGGTTGTCACGTGATACAGGGGGCATGAAAATGGAAGGAAAATTTGAAATTTGTCAGAAAACAATTTACTGCTCATTTGAAATTCAGAGGAAATGTTATTGCATTGTCTTATTATTATGCATTCATTGACTTTGCAATTCCACTATATTTAAAGAGACAGTCAACACAAAATTGTTATTATTTAAAAAGATAGATAATGCCTTTACTACCCATTCCCCATCTTTGCACAACCAACATTGTTATATTAATATACTTTTTAACATTTAAACCTCTAAATTTCTGCCTATTTCTAAGCCACTAAAGACATCCTCTTATCACATGCTTTTTATTAGCTTTTCACAACAGGGGAGTGCTAGTTCCTGTGAGCCAAATAGATAACATTGTGCTCACGCCCATGGGTTGTGGATGACACTGCACTAATTGACTTAAATGCAAGTCAATAGATAATGCATAAAAAGTTATGTGATCAGGGGGGCTGTCAGAAGAGGATTAGATACAAGGTAATCAAAGAAGTAAAAAGCGTATTAATATAACCAGGTTTTCTGTGCAAAACTAGGGAAAGGGTAATAAAGGAATGAGCTTTCTTTTTAAACAATAAACATTTTTGAGTTGACTGTCGCTTTCAACTTTTTAATCTAGTTAAAGATAAAGAGGGTAGGTTTTTAATAACAGTAGGCAAATTACAGTAGTTACTTTGGTATGTATCTACGCCCCCAACTCGAACCAAGACACATTTTTTAAAACCCTTGTGGATAAAATACTCAAAGTCTTGAAGGGCTTATTAATATTAGGTAGGGATCTTAACCTTTCAATGAATCCTCCCATGAATAATTTGACTGGCACTCCTTCTGTCCCACCTCAGGTGGTTAATAAAACTAAACATAATTTGAGAGATTTATCAGTCCACGATATATGGAGAGCTTTAAACTCTGAAAAACGAGAAAACACTTTTTTAGTAATCTTAAAGGGACAGTCTACCTCAGAATTGTTATTGTTTTAAAAGATAGATAATCCCTTTATTATCCATTCCCTAGTTTTGCATAACCAACACAGTTATATACATACACCTCTGTGATTATCTTGTATCTAAGCCTCTGCAAACTGCCCCCTTATTTCAGTTCTTTTGACATACATGCATTTTAGCCAATCAGTGCTGGCACCTAGGAACTCCACATACATGAGCACAGTGTTATCTATATGACACACATGAACTAACACCCTCTAGTGGTGAAAAACTGTCAAAATGCCCAGAGAGAAGAGGCAGCTTTCAAGTACTTATAAATTAGCATATGAACCTCCTAGGTTTAGCTTTTAACTAAGAATACAAAGAGAACAAAGCAAAATTGGTGATAAAAGTAAATTGGAAAATTGTTTAAAATTACATAATCTATCTGAATCATGAAAGTTTATTTTGGACTAGACTGTCCCTTTAAGTATTTTAAAATATATAAAATATTTTTAAAATTAACAATTATAAACATACTGTAAAATATTCGAAATATTCCATAGAGTATATTTATATATTTTACAGTATGTTTAATAATTTTTAGTTTTTTATATTTTATGTGTAATATTTCAATTACACGCCTTAAGATTACTACATTTTCATGTGAACTAACACGGCCGCGTCAAAATCTAAATCACGAAACGCATTTTACATTCCAATGTTCTTCACATAGAAAATAATGTACTTTTTATTATTAATTAAATATTTCGATCCACCTGTAATATAGCCCTAAAGTAGAAAATTAAGAACAATTTCTGATTTGCAAAATTGTTAGCAAATAAACTAAACTTTCTCCTCCCTGGTCTCATTCACAGAGATCAGGTAGAGTTTGTGCATTCCAGAGAAGCAAAGGATAATACTGTCTGGGCGATCCAATTAATTAAATATGCTTCCAAGCATTAGATGCCTCATTTGCTGGTGTCAGTAGATACAGAAAAAGCTTTTGACTGTGTCTCTTGGCAGTTTTTGAGAGCAGTGCTTGACAGGATGAGATTGGGATCAGATTTTACTGCTAAAATATTTGCAATGAACTCTGTTCCAACTGCCAGGGCCCAGGTAAATGGCTCCCTGTCTGGGTCATTTTGAATTTCAAATGGGACCAGATATGTAATCACCCTGGCATAGCTGGGTTAAAAATAGCAGATATTCACCATAAAATTATACTTTATGCAGAGTATGTCCTCTTTTATTTAACTAACCCTCTAACTTCAGTTCTTATAATATTGTGACAACTTGAATAATTTAGGAGAGTTTTGTTATTTCCACATTAATTACAATAAATCGCAAATCTTAAACATCAGTCTTAATGATGAAGATGAAAGGGATATTTTTAGCTCCGATATTTTTTTTCTGCTAACAATAAAGCACTTCAATCTTCAATCTTCCATAGACCTATATACTGTAAATTATATATATATGTTTGTGGGTACATATGTATTTAAGTGTTTTACTGTATATGTACTTAGTTCAAATTCTAATGTTCTTCATTGACTGGATAATGTACTTTTTATTGTAAATACATATTTCTAAATATACCTATACCTGTATATCTATTCATACAATGCCTTGCAAAAGTATTCACCCCCTTGGCATTTTTCGTGTTTTGTTGCCTCACAACCTGGAATTAACATGGATTGTTTGAGGATTTGCATCATTTAATTTACAGAACATGCCCACAACTTTGAAGATGTTTTTTTTTTATTTTTTTTATGTGAAGCAAACAACAAATAGGAGAAAATAACAGAAAAAAGTCAATGTGCATAACTATTCACCCCCTTAAAGTCAATACTTTGTAGAGCCACCTTTTGCGGCAATCACTCCTCCAAGTCGCTTTGGATAAGTCTCTATGAGCTTGCCACATCTTACCACTGGGATTTTTGCCCATTCCTCCTTGCAAAACTGCTCCAGCTCCTTCAAGTTGGATGGTTTGCGCTTGTAAACAGCAATCTTTAAGTCTGACCACAGATTTTCTATTGGATTGAGGTCTGGGCTTTGACTAGGCCATTCCAACACATTTACATGTTTCCCCTTAATTCACTCAAGTGTTGCTTTAGCAGTGTGTTTGGGGTCATTGTCCTGCTGGAAGGTGAACCTCCGTCCTAGCCTCAAATCATGCACAGAGTGGTACAGGTTTTGCTCAAGAATATCCCTGTATTTAGCACCATCCATCTTTCCCTCAACTCTGAACAGTTTCACAGTCCCGGCTGCTGAAAAACATCCCCACAGCATGATGCTGCCACCACCATATTTCACTGTGGGGATGGTGTTCTTTGGGTTATTTGATGTGTTGGGTTTGCGCCAGACATAGAGTTTTCTTTGATGGCCGAAAAGTTCCATTTTAGTCTCATCAGGCCAGAGCACCTTCCTCCATACATTTTGGGAGTCTCCCACATGCCTTTTTGCAAACTCAAAATGTGCCATTTTGTTTTTTGTTGAAAGTAATGGCTTTCTTCTGGCCACTCTGCCATAAAGCCCAACTCTATGGAGCATACAGCTTATTGTTGTCCTATGTACAGATACTCCAGTCTCTTCTGTGGAACTCTGCAGCTCCTCCAGGGTTACCCTAGGTCTCTGTGCTGCCTCTCTGATTAATGCCCTCCTTACCCAGTCCGTGAGTTTTGGTGGGCGGCCATCTCTTGGCAGGTTTGCTGTTGTGCCATGTTCTTTCCATTTAGTTATGATAGAGTTGATGGTGCTCCTGGGGATCATCAAAGATTTGGATATTTTTTTATAACCTAACCATGACTTGTACTTCTCAACCACATTGTCCCTTACTTGTTTGGAGAGTTCATTGGTCTTCATGGCAGTGTTTGCTTAGTGGTGCCTCTTGCTTAGGTGTTGCAGCCTCTGGGGCCTTTCAAAAAAGGTGTGTATACGTAATGACAGATCATGTGACACTTAGATTGCACACAGGTGGACATCATTTCACTAATTATGTGACTCCTGAAGGTAATTGGTTGCACCAGAGCTTTTTATAAGCTTCATAACAAAGGGGGTGAATACATACGCACATGCCAATTTTCTGTTTTCTATTTCTAAAAAATAGTTTTATGTATATATTTTTCTCATTTCACTTAACTAACTTAGACTATTGTGTTCTGATCCATCACATAAAATTCAGATTAATAAAACATTGATCTTAAGGCTGTAATGTAACAAAATAGGTAAAAAGTCAAGGGGGGTGAATACTTTTGCAAGGTATTGTAGGTATAGATATGTATTTTTCATGAAAATTATGAGATATATATAGAAAAATATATTGAATAATAAAAATTAAAAAAAAAATATTTGTGACGAACATAGGAATGTAAAATATGTATAACTTGCATCGGTGTCCCTGACTTAAGATTAAAGTGGTCGGGTTAGCATGAAGAATAACTTTCTTCAATGAAATATTAAATTAAAAAAAATATATATTATACATACTGTAATATATATATACAGGTAGCCCTCAGTTTACGCCGGGGTTAGGTTCCAGAAGGAATGGTTGTAAATTGAAACCGTTGTAAATTGAAACCCAGTTTATAATGTAAGTCAATGGGAAGTGAGGGAGATAGGTTCCAGGCCCCTCTCAAAATTGTCATAAGTAGCACCTAATACATTATTTTTAAAGCTTTGAAATGAAGACTTTAAATGCTAAACAGAATTATAAACCTAATAAAGTAATCACACAACACAGAATATATAATTAAACTAAGTAAAATAAACAAAAATATATGCTAAACAGCATTATAAACCTAATAAAATAATCACACAACACAGACTTCACTTGCATTTTTCTGCAAACAGTTCTTTCTATGCATTCCAATCTGGACTGATTTATACACAGGAATATCTTGTTCCTTTGAAATCTGCTCAAGCGCTCAGGTCTGGTTAAACTGATTAATTTCATTTTGCTGCAACACAAGCAGACAGCTCAACCTACTGGCTATTTTAATAAATGCACTGCTTCTCAATGCTTTTCAATAGCAGTCACATGACTGGAAAAAAGGTTGTTATTCTGAAACAGTGTAAATTGAACCGTTGTAAAACGAGGGCCACCTATATATATATATATATATATATATATATATATATATATGCATAAGAAAAGAAGAAGGATGCACTCGTCAGGGTTTCAAAAGTGTTACCTTTATTCGTTGTAACATTTCGGGGTGTTACCCCCTTCGCCAGACATAAAAAAATAACAACCATTTATTACCCCCACCGTGTCTTTTAAACTTTCTCAAGTGATCCAGAACTGAGTGGCAACCAGAAGCGCCACTCCCACCGGCTGAAGTCATCAGGTGGCGACCCAACATCTGGACTCCCTTGTCCCACTATCGTGTACATAACATCAATGTGCTAAAACATATATTTACATTTATTTTACAGGCAGGCAAAGTTTTAAGGATACATACACAAAACCAGTGGGCTCAAATCAGAGTTTTTGGGTGGAATCGCCATACCAGCACTTTCAAACTGATATCCGGGTTGCTATAGCAGCCACATACACAAACCTTCCCCATGATCATAGGATCAACAGCAGGGTGTGGCCAAAGCAACCAATCATGTCGCGATCTCAACCCGATACCCTTCGCCTTGCAAAAATAACAGTAGGCACAAAATGCATAAATGCATAGAGCTAAACAGATGATGTTTGAAATGGTCCCAGGCAGTATTATATGAAGGTAAAATGGATCTGATTCACTGTACTGTCACTACTAAGAGAAACAGAAACCAGTGAGAAAGCATAACCTAAATGCCTATAAAGGCAGACAAAATAATCAGGCTTAGGGCTGCATGTTAACAAACTTATCTTCCTGTAGTGCATACTGGGAGGATAAACAAAACTTTCAAGAAAAGAATAATAATTAGACTACAGAAGATAAAAACAAACTGCACAGATCGTTCATCTGCAATGTAAGTCTTGGCCCATATTTATATATTCCCAAGTAGGACATATCTTAATGAATCTGTAATTTAACAATCAAAGGTACTTGGATAACACATTTAAACTTTCACAATATTCATAGAGCATACAATTTTTAGATAAATCGTGAGAGAAAACTGAAATATCATCCATATATGATACGATTTATTTATAAGGAAATGTATTTGCTTAAATTGTAAAAAATGTAGCTTTAGAAAATCTGTCACACTGCCTCAAAATATTGTAATCTATTAGTTAAATTATCTTCAATGGACACTTTTTGAGAGATCTCTTTTGAGATAAAAAGGATCTCTTCATTGAGACTCTTTTTGGGAACACTCTTTTTGAGTAACTTTTTGAGCTGACTGAGGCTGATTTTGTGGCTGTAAACCCTTGTTCTGACAGTTAAACTTTTGGGGTAAAGACAATCTCACACCTTGCTATCTGCCTACCTGGTCATGTATAATAGAAATAAAATATTGTAATAGTCACTATAGCTAAAATTTATTTATAGCAGTATTGAAATATCTGAAGTATAAAAGTGTAATTTATTATTTAAATTTAATATCTCATAGATCATTATCTTCTACATAATAATTATATATAATAATTATATTTGCATTAAGAAAATTATTATTGAAGAAAAGGGGTTTCTGTAATAAATACTTATAAATTAATTGTAAGTTATTTTCAGATTTTTAGAAACTGTATTTAAAGTTTAGCCGTATTGTATTTATTGCTGTTGCATTTATTGTTTAATATTCTCTTGATATTTTACATATGACTGTCCTAGGAAATGTATCCATTGATACTAAAGGTCTGTTAGCTATATGCTGAAGTATTTTAATTATTATAAAGTGTTCTGAGATTATACCTAATAGAGCCACAATGTATTTACTGCTAAATGTTGGATAGTTGGTGAACTGAACTCTTTTTAAAGACTATTTTGGTTAGACATTTTTAAAGGGACATGAAACCCATCATTTTTCTTTCATTATTTAAAAAGAGCATGGAATTTTAAACAACTTTTCAATTTACTTATTTTATCTAATTTGCTTCATTCTCTTGATATACTTTGTTTAAAAGCATATCTAGATAGGCTCAGTAGGTTCTGATTGCTGGCTGCACATAGATGCCTCGTATGATTGACTCACCCATGTGCATTACTATTTCTTCAACAAAGGATATCTAAAGAATGAAGCAAATTAGATTGTAGAAGTAAATTGGAATGTTGTTTAAAATTGGATTCTCTATCTGAATCATTAAAGAAAAATTATGGGGTTCATGTCCCTTTAAGTAAGCTATATTGTGTATTTGGTTAATTCTGCAGGCTTATGGTGAATTGTTCTAGTAAATCTTAAATGTGATATTTGGCATTTTTTTGGGGGTAAAGATTTAAAGGGATACTAAACCCAATTTCCGTTAATGATTCTGACGGAGCATGCAATTTTAAGCAACTTTCTAATTTACTTCTATAATGATTTTTTTCTTCATTCTCTTGCAATCTTTATTTAAAAAGCATATAAAAATGTAAAGCTTAGGAGCCGACCCATTTTTGGTTCAGAACCTGGGTTATATTTGCTTATTGGTTAGTTAACTGTAGCCACCAATAAGCAAGCACTATCCCAAGTGCTGAACCTAAAATGGCTGCCTCCTAAGCGTTACATTCCTGCTTTTTAAACAAAGTTAGCAATAGAACAAAAAAAATTGATAATAGGAGTGAATTAGAAAGTTGCTTAAAATTGCATGCTCTATCTGAATCATGAAAGAAAAAAATCTGGGTTTAGTATCCCTTTAATTTTCCAACAATATTGTGTCTATATCCAAAGGGTAACAGACGATTTAACTGAATATTAATTGATTCAAATATTTCTATAGCTTGTTTTATATGTTAATATTTTAAAGAGACAGTCTAGTCAAAATTAAACATTCATGATTCAGATAGGGCATGTAATTTTAAACAACTTTCCATTTTACTTTTATCATCACATTTGCTTTGTTCTCTTGGTATTCTTAGTTGAAAGCTAAACCTAGGAAGGCTCATGTGCTAATTTCTAAGCCTTATCTGAATGCATTTGAAAGATTTTCACAGCTTAGTTCATGTGTGCTATACTGTATAGATAACATTGGGCTTACGCCAGTTAAGTTACTAATGAGAGGCCACTGATTGTCAAAAGAACTGAAATAAGGGGGCAGTTTGCAGAGGCTTAGATACAAGGTAATCACAAAGGTAAAAAGTATTATTAGTCGGAATGAAATATTAATATTTAATAATAGTTTTTGTTGTTATTAATACTCATAAACATCTCAACACAATTAAAAAAATCTAACTTCTTTTTCTCTTGATATCCTTTGTTGTTACTTAATGCCTTTCCATGAGAGCATACTGAAGTAGACTCTGGAGCACCATTCCCTCTAAGGTGTGCGCATGTGCTTGCACACACCTTTAACCAAGAGAGTGCACATGCCTTTTAAAAGTGCGCACAGCACAGGAATGGCTTTTTTTTCTCTTAATAGAGTTTTTTTTTTAGTGTTGCGCTAAACAGTGCTATTTATTTAGAGCCCGGTGTTAGGAGGACACTGTTTGCAGATGCACCCTGACTGCTCCTAGTCTAACAGGCATTCCGGCAAGTTGACTGCTCCCAGCCTAGCCAAACCACCACAACAAAATGTGAAAATGATTTGCCTTTGCCTGCCCGCCCATGCTTCCTCCCCCTCCCTCTGGTCTGGTCTGTATTGTCACAGCACCAGAATCCTGACCAGAAGAGGAAGGAGAGGGGGGCTGACTTCAGCAGAGAGCGGGAAGTGCAGGAGGAGAGAGCGTTATGAGTGTGCAAAGTGAAGAAGATCAGTGGCTGGTTAATTACTGTTTAAATAATTACAGTATCTACATGATCACTTTTTAATATATTTAACAGTCACAAATAAATGTAACATGTTTAATAACTGATACTCTCAGTGATGGATGTTAGGAAACATAAATCAAACATCCTTGGTTTTTATTTTAGACCACAGAGCTTATTACCTTATATGTGATATTATCTTATATGTGACACTGACAGTATATATTACCTTATATGTGACACTGAAAGTATATATTACCTTATATGTGATATTATCTTATATGTGACACTGACTGTATATATTACCTTATATGTGACACTGACATTATATATTACCTTATATGTGATATTACTTTATATGTGAAACTGACTGTATATATATTACCTTATATGTGACACTGGCAGTATATATTACCTTATATGTGATATTATCTTATATGTGATATTATCTTATATGTGATATTACCTTATATGTGATATTATCTTATCTTATATGTGATATTATCTTATATTTGCTTGAGCCCAAATTAATTTAAAAAGCGTCAGGATAGAGCGACTTTAGACCACTGGTTAATTGTTACGCTAGACTAAATAAAAAGTTGCAATTTTTTTTTAAAAATACATTAAAAAGTACAGTGACACTCATAATAACACTACTTAAAAATTATTTAAAAAAAATAATTGCAATAATTTCATAATAAACAATTATGTTTTGGTAGAGCTTGTGTTGTTTTTTTTTCCACTTTCTTGTGTCAGTGTGTGAGTGTATGATTATGTGTCAGTGTGTGAGTGTATGATTACGTGTCACTGTGTGAGTGTATGATTACGTGTCACTGTGTGAGTGTATGATTATGTGTCACTGTGTGAGTGTATGATTATGTGTCACTGTGTGAGTGTATGATTACGTGTCACTGTGTGAGTGTATGATTACGTGTCACTGTGTGAGTGTATGATTATGTGTCACTGTGTGAGTGTATGATTATGTGTCACTGTGTGAGTGTATGATTACGTGTCACTGTGTGAGTGTATGATTACGTGTCACTGTGTGAGTGTATGATTATGTGTCACTGTGTGAGTGTATGATTATGTGTCACTGTGTGAGTGTATGAATATGTGTCACTGTGTGAGTGTATGATTATGTGTCACTGTGTGAGTGTAGGACTATGTGTTACTGTGTAAGTGTAGGACTATGTGTCACTGTGTGAGTGTATGATTATGTGTCACTGTGTGAGTGTAGGACTATGTGTCAGTGTGTGAGTGTATGATTATGTGTCACTGTGTGAGTGTAGGACTATGTGTCAGTGTGTGAGTGTATGATTATGTGTCACTGTGTGAGTGTATGATTACGTGTCACTGTGTGAGTGTATGATTACGTGTCACTGTGTGAGTGTATGATTATGTGTCACTGTGTGAGTGTATGATTATGTGTCACTGTGTGAGTGTATGAATATGTGTCACTGTGTGAGTGTATGATTATGTGTCACTGTGTGAGTGTAGGACTATGTGTTACTGTGTAAGTGTAGGACTATGTGTCACTGTGTGAGTGTATGATTATGTGTCACTGTGTGAGTGTAGGACTATGTGTCAGTGTGTGAGTGTATGATTATGTGTCACTGTGTGAGTGTAGGACTATGTGTCAGTGTGTGAGTGTATGATTATGTGTCACTGTGTGAGTGTATGACTATGTGTCACTGTGTGAGTGTATGATTATGTGTCACTGTGTGAGTGTATGAATATGTGTCACTGTGTGAGTGTATGACTATGTGTCACTGTTTGAGTGTATGATTATGTGTCACTTTGTGAGTGTATGATTATGTGTCACTGTGTGATTGTATGACTATGTGTCACTGTGTGAGTGTATGAATATGTGTCACTGTGTGAGTGTATGACTATGTGTCACTGTTTGAGTGTATGATTATGTGTCACTTTGTGAGTGTATGATTATATGTCACTGTGTGAGTGTATGATTATGTGTCACTGTGTAAGTGCATGATTATGTGTCACTGTGTGAGTGTATGACTATGTGTCACTGTGTGAGTGTATGATTATATGTCACTGTGTGAGTGTATGATTATGTGTCACTGTGTGAGTGTATGATTATGTGTTACTGTGTAAATGTATGATTATGTGTCACTGTGTGAGTGTATGACTATGTGTCACTGTGTGAGTGTATGATTATATGTCACTGTGTGAGTGTATGATTATGTGTCACTGTGTGAGTGTATGAATATGTGTCACTGTGAGTGCATGATTATTTGCCAGTGTGTGAGTGTATGACTATGTGTCACTGTGTGTGTGTATGACTATGTGTCACTGTGTGAGTGTATGATTATGTGTCACTGTGTGAGTGTATGATTATGTGTCACTTTGTGAGTGTATGATTATGTGTCACTGTGTGAGTGTATGAATATGTGTCACTGTGAGTGCATGATTATTTGCCAGTGTGTGAGTGTATGATTATGTGTCACTGTGTGAGTGTAGGACTATGTGTCAGTGTGTGAGTGTATGATTATGTGTCACTGTGTGAGTGTATGATTATGTGTCACTTTGTGAGTGTATGATTATGTGTCACTGTGTGAGTGTATGACTATGTGTCACTGTGTGAGTGTATGACTATGTGTCACTGTGTGAGTGTATGATTATATGTCACTGTGTGAGTGTATGATTATGTGTCACTGTGTGAGTGTATGAATATGTGTCACTGTGAGTGCATGATTATTTGCCAGTGTGTGAGTGTATGACTATGTGTCACTGTGTGAGTGTATGACTATGTGTCACTGTGTGAGTGTATGATTATGTGTCACTGTGTGAGTGTATGATTATGTGTCACTGTGTGAGTGTATGATTATGTGTCACTTTGTGAGTGTATGATTATGTGTCACTGTGTGAGTGTATGACTATGTGTCACTGTGTGAGTGTATGATTATGTGTCACTGTGTGAGTGTATGATTATGTGTCACTTTGTGAGTGTATGATTATGTGTCATTGTGTGAGTGTATGACTATGTGTCACTATGTGAGTGTATGACTATGTGTCACTGTGTGAGTGTATGATTATATGTCACTGTGTGAGTGTATGATTATGTGTCACTGTGTGAGTGTATGAATATGTGTCACTGTGAGTGCATGATTATTTGCCAGTGTGTGAGTGTATGACTATGTGTCACTGTGTGAGTGTATGACTATGTGTCACTGTGTGAGTGTATGATTATGTGTCACTGTGTGAGTGTATGAATACGTGACACTGTGAGTGTATGACTATGTGTCACTGTGTGAGTGTATGACTATGTGTCACTGTGTGAGTGTATGATTATATGTCACTGTGTGAGTGTATGATTATGTGTCACTGTGTGAGTGTATGAATATGTGTCACTGTGAGTGCATGATTATTTGCCAGTGTGTGAGTGTATGACTATGTGTCACTGTGTGAGTGTATGACTATGTGTCACTGTGTGAGTGTATGATTATGTGTCACTGTGTGAGTGTATGAATACGTGACACTGTGAGTGTATGACTATGTGTCACTGTGTGAGTGTATGACTATGTGTCACTGTGTGTGTGAGACAGTGGGTGTGAATGCTTCTGTGTGAGTTTGTGTATGTGTGTTATTACCTTTACAACATTTTCAAGTTTGACTTCACTCAAGAATAAAGTGCGAACTATGGGGCCAATTTATCATAGTGCGAGCGGACATGATACAATGTAGCGTATCATGTCCGCCGCACATTGATAAATGCCAACAGCATATGTTGTCTGTATTTATCATTGCGCAAGCAGTTATGGTGAACTGATTGGGCAATGCCACCCCCTGCAGATTTGCTAGCTAGCAGGGGGTGTCAATCAAACCGATTGTATTCGATCGGGTTGATTTCTGTCCGCTGCCTCAGAGCAGGTGGACAAGTTATGGAGCAGCGGTCTTTAGACTGCTGCTCATAACTTCTGTTTCCGGCGAGCCATTCGGAGTTTGATAATTCGGCCCCTTATAGTCACGTGGCCGAAAGCAGACAGTTTTCAAAAAAATTATGAGTGAGTATACACGTCTTGAGCACTATATGGCAGCAGTGTTTGTGACAATGTTATACAAATAATCTCAGTCTTATCTATAACACTCTTTATAATATCAAATACATATTAAGATATTTTAGATTTATGGTGTCTAATTTGCATTAAAGGGATAGGAAAACCTGCATGATTCAGATAGAGCATGTATTTTAAGACACTTTTAAATTCACTTCTATTTTCAAATGTGCTTTTTTTCCCTTAGTTTCCCTTGTTGAAAAAGAATATGCACATATCTTACACTAGTGGGAGCTAGCTGGTGATTAGTGTGTCACTGTGTGAGTGTATGATTATGTGTCACTGTGTGAGTGTAGGACTATGTGTCAGTGTGTGAGTGTCTCTTTTGTCTCTTGTGATTGGCTAACTAGATGTGTTCACCTAGCTGTCAATGTTCCTTCAACAAAGAAGTCTATGGGGAGAAGAAGTTAAGGCAGTCACAATATCCAAAATTCTAGCAGCTAGCGCAGATAGGGTTTTGTGCACGGGATAATATTTTACTTTCAACTTGTAATACGAGTGCTATCCCATGCTCGTAAAAAAATTCAGTTATAGTGGAATTAGCACTCAAACGAACATTCTAATTGCCGCTCTACTTGTAATCTAGCCCAATATAGCACAGTGGTGAGGCCTGAGACTGTATGCAACATAGGAAGGATTCTCACAATGACACAAATACTTCCTTCACGGCAGGAAGGAATATCCTATTATTATCATTGGACCCATATCCTCTGTCTTTGCTCACTAAGCACTCCCCTCTCCATTCTCTTTCCTTCTTACAAGACTCTAATCCACAAGTGCTTACCTCAAATAATAATCATATAACATAAAGTGTCAAATGAATATATTTGTGTCTGCTGTGGTTAAATTGTAATACAACAAACATAATTTGATGCACAGTTTATGTGAAGAGCTAAATTTAAGCATTTATAACATTGGTAATATTTTGGAAAGTTATTAGATTTGTAGAGCAAGCTATTTTCTTCAATGCCCACTGCTACTTTTGCAAACATCAATCTGGAAAATATGTATTAGAGATGACTACTTCTGATATAGAAGAAAATGGCTACAGAATTTGCAACTTGCTGGTTGGTAAAGGAATGAATAATTTCTGCTCTAAATGACTCTTAAATAAAATGATGTGTTTTGACTTGTGATTTACACATGATGATGGTTTTAAAAATGAGTTGTAACTGTATATAAAAAAAATTAAAGGGATACTAAACCCAAATTTTTTCTTTCATGATTCAGATAGAGCATGCAATTTTTCTTCGTTCTCTTGCTATCTTTATTTAAAAATGAATGTAAAGCTTAGGAGCCAGCCCATTTTAGGTTGCTTATTGGTGGCTACATTTAGTCAACCAATAAGCAAACGTAACATTAGTGCTTTTTAAAAAAATGTAGCAAGAGAACAAAGAGCAATTGATAATAGAAGTAAATTAGAAAATTGCTTAAAATTGCATGCTCTATCTGAATCATTAAAGAAAACATTTGGGTTTAGTGTCCCTTTAATGCTATGGGGAACAAAGGGCCATCTGACCATTTGCAACCTAACAAAGGTCAGTAACTAACATTTTTGTTTATTTTTGAATTAACATATCAAATAAAAATGTCAGAATTAGCCTTCTAAAATTATATAGCAGTGCAATTGTCTCTGATTTTCCTGTGCTAATATGTTGTTTTTCTGACCTTTTTAAAAGAGAGTAATCCTTTAGAAAGGAACTGCAGCACAACTTCTGACAGATCATTAATAATAGATACCAAACTATATCAAATACAAAAAAATATAAAAATCATGCAAAATTCATTGGGAGACATGAAAGCATAAATATACTGAGCAGAAAAACACCTGTGACTTAAAATTCACAAATGTGTCTATAAAAGACTGGGAAGAGAAATTGCTTCTCATGCTCATGAATAAACAATAGCATAAGTAGATATTGCAACAGGCAATCTGAATATTGGATACATTCAGGAGCTTAGTGTAAAATGTAATTGGGAATTACAGCATATGTGAGATGCCAAGAGGGGGAAACATGTTATTAGCTTTCCATTCTTTCCTGTTAGTGTTAACTTTCAGTTCAGGTAAGTGCACATATATATTCAGGGTATAGCTACAGATTAGAGAAAAACTCAGCTACTAACAAAATGACTTCTGCAACAGATGTTAAAAAAAAGTATAGTATCTCTGTTTAGAAAACTCACGGGGGCTTCCAAATGATAGAACATTCATCACATCCAGTTCTCCAAGATTTATTTAATTGATTCAAATTTTGTAAATTTGAGTATTGTGTATAGTTAAATTAACTAAACCTTAAATTAGATTATAATCACATTTACTAAAAAAATATGATTTAAAGGGGCCATTCTAAAACAAAAATTACCCACATAGGGGTTAAACACTTAAGTATAGTCCTGGGGTGCTGGTTGTTTCATGCTTGGCAGTTGCTATCCTTGCAGCTACCAGGCAGGAGTTTACCTATGTGTTAAACCCCTTTGCATGGATTAAAGGGGCATAAACCCCACATTTTCTTTTGTGATTCAGATAGAACATACAGTTTTAAAAAAACTTTCCAATTTACTTCTATTCTCAAATTTTCTTCATTTTCTTGTTATCCTTTTATGAAAAGCAGAAAGGTACGTTCAGGAGTGTGCACGTTTCTGCAGAACTATATGGCAGTAGTTTTGCAATAGTGTTATACATTAACAGGAGCACTAGATGGCAGCACTATTTCCTATCATGTAGTGCTCCACATGTGCATGCAACCTATCTAGATATATCTTCAACAAAGAAGAACATGAGAAAGAAGCCAATTTGATATTAAAAGTAAATTGGAAACCTTTTTTTAAATTGTATTCTTGAATCATGAAAGAAAAAATGTATTTTTCATGTCCCTTTCACCCCTTCTGCCAATTGGCCAGTGTGCCCTGTTGACGTAGTAGCTATGTCCAACCTTCTTCTCTTATGCTGGGGTCCCAGCTGTAAGCTCTTACAGCTAAGACCACAGCCAGAGAGAGAAGGGATCTGTCTTCATGTGGTAAGGTGTTCCCGTTACCATATGAAGCAGATCGCAGAGGCAAACAGTGACACTTATGTATCACTGTTTGAATCTGCTTGCGGTTCTGCCATGGGTGGTGTGGGAGGGAAGGAGGGTGGTGCATCATGGAAGGGAGTGGGGATTCCCTACCTACAGGAGGGGGGGGATCGCTACACTACAGAAAAGTTTAGATAGATAATACAAGCTAGTACCTAAGATGGTGGCACCTAGTTGGGGGGAGGGTAGAGAGCTGTTTGGGATGATTAGGGAGGTGGGTGGGTGGGTAGGTGAGGATGGTTCCATGCTCTAAATAAATAAAAAAAATATTAAAAAACAAACAAACAACTCTTCCTAAACCACATACTGGCAGACTGTCTGTCAGTACTTAAGATGGTGGTGACCAGAGGGAGGTGAGGGTGGTAAGAGAGTTGTTTGGGAGGGATCAGGTAGAATTCAGGGGATGGGAGGTGTCAGGTGGGAGGGTAATCTCTACACTACAGCTACAATTACCCTTACAAACTACCTGATAAACTCCTTCAATACCGGGAATTTCAGAAGTGTGGTGCGCAGCTGCTATTAGTGGCCTTCTAATTTTGAAAAACAATGGCAAAGCCATGCATGTTTACTGTTTATGAACAAAGGGGACCCCAGAGAAACTTTTACAACCATTTGTTTTATGACTGTAGAAGTTTGTAAATAATGTCAGTGAGAATAAGTTTGTGAAAAATTTAACAATTTTTTTTAATATGATTGTATTTGGCGTTTTTTTTTTGTGGCATGAAGTATACTAAAGAGGGCCTTAATCAATACCTTGGGTTGTCTTTTTTTAGTGTTAGTAGGTAAATTTAAAAAAAACAAAAAAACAAGGCTCTATTTCTGTTTAAATGGAGTGATAGCACAAATGGTAAAAAATGATCTTGTACTTTGGGCAAGTTTTTCTCTACAATTCCAGGTCCTTAAGGGGTTAAATACATCATTTAAAAACATTAATACAAAAATGCCATGCTGTAACAAGTTAGCATGTCATTTTACATTTTGTGGTGTTACCTTTAGCATAAGTGTAATGTGGTCTATGGTAAATCCATACAATCTATAAAATCTTTAAGATTCCCACCACCCATGAGTGATTGTAGACTATAAAATGTGGGTGTTCTAATTGAGGTTGCATTAAACTTCTTATCAAAGGTGGTACTTATGAAGAAGGGACAAAAATTATCCAAAAAAGTACTGGAAGAAAAAGAATACACAAATTGCACACACAGACGTTACAAATGTGATGTATGTTGCGGCTCAGTTTAAAACATAACTTTTATTTGAAAACCCAGAAAACTAAAAACATGAAGAGTATACAATCAACATTAAAAAACACATAAAGGGGAAAATATTGGAGTGGTCAAAAGGTTACAAGGGGAGAATTATTGCGACCAATAAATGTTGTATCTTAGTGTTATTAGGGTACTGTAATAGTAAGCATGAGATCTGTTCATCTCAAATATTGCCGACCCTAATTGAGAAACACATGCTAATCTTGACTACCTAGATAGGTATAGAGGTATGAAATAATAGGTAACAAATTATAGAAAGCCAAAGAGTCAGTTTCAAGGCATTACAATGAAATTGATAAGGGGTGTGGGTTTCAGGACCCAAATCACACCAAATCAGGTGGCCTGAGACTAAACAATTGATAAGACTTTAAATATAAGTTATTAAGTTTTCGCCTAATAGCAAATACACAGGTTCAAACTGAATAACATATGGAGAATCACAATTACCTAATTATTAGGGAAAGATATTGCTGCAAGAAAACAGAAAAGAATACAAGAACTAAATAAAGTTTTTAAAGTTAAATCAAATGATCATGGAAATGTTACTTATATGAATGGTGCTTTAAGAGAACTGCACCAAACACTATTTAAGCAATCCAAAGCTTGGTGGAACCATCATTTTTTCGAGAAATATATTGATCAAGACTTAATACAGAGAGGGTTAAGAATACAACTCTTTCCAGCCTTTCAATTTAAAGAACCATTATTAACCCAAGAATGTGAAGAAGCGATATAAGAGTGTTCCCACAAGTTGATGAAAATTCTCATTAAAAATGATCAAGCAGAAGTAGACAGATTACAAGAACAAATAGATTAATACAACACCAAGTTATCAGAATTTGAACACCTGGAAAATTTCCAAATTCTGTACAAAAAATACCAACAAGAATTGTATAAACTAGAAGATGACATTGCCAAAACCAAGAGTCAAAAATTAATAAGAGAGCAAACAGATTACAGCAACAAAAAAGTATATCGATGGCGCAAAAAAGGATTTATTTAAAAACACCAATTACACTAGAAATGTAATCCAATCAGATGTCTCAGACACAGATGGAGAAGGTCCTTATGACCCTACCCCTACTAGCAATGACCCTTGAGCCACCCCCGTGTCAGCTAGCCTACATCTACATCTCTATCTAGAACTAGACAAACCCCACAAAATAAGAATAGTTTTTTAGATGTAGGTTCAGGATCCGACACAGACACACCAGAAGGGGTAGATCCAATTCAAAAAGTAAAGAGAAGAGGGCGGAGCTAGATGCTGTACTGAACAGACGTGCAGGCATAGAGCTCCTGAACAAATACCTTATAAAATTGTATATTACCTTAATTTCTGGGTAATTTTACCAGCCTAGAGGGTATATTATCTATTGGCTTTACTACTTCCCTATATTGAGCCCAGGACAGAGACACGGCTCCATTGTAGGCAGCTTGAGGAACTGCTTTCAGGGCAAGTCACACCACACCTGATTCTGTTGCAGAGCCGATGCCAGCTATGCTCAGGAGGGTCGGGAATCCGCTCCAGAGCAACTGTGTATAGAGAAGCGACTTAAGGGAGCTCCATTTACTGGAAGCTGAGACATGGTGAAACAGCCTGACTGCCTGTGGACCCTTTCTACTACATCCACTCCTACCTGACCCTGGTGGAGACCTGAGGGGTGACTGAGACAGGAGTCGTGCTGTGGTGGAGCGTGGGGGTGCCAGTTGGAGAGTCGGGAGATCCGAGGAGTGACGATATTAAAAGAGACCGCTCTAGTGCCTTTTCCACAATTTTGGCACGAACAGCGGCCATTTTGAGGCCCCTGGACAGAGACACTGCAGAGGAAGGGCCCACACAAGAATACCACGAGGAGGAGGCACAGGATTGACAGACCGTACCAGTCACACTTAGTGCGAGTATCTTCAGAGATCTCCCATACCTGGGGAGGTTCACGCTGCCGACGACCTCACTGCTGAGCCGGAGTCTGAGTGAGATTGACATACCCCTAATTTACTATCTACGCCACACACACGCATAGACAGCCCTCCTCCTATAAGCCCTAGACGTGCTGTACCACACTTTAAACATGTCCTTGGTCTACACTATGAGCACACTACATAAGGGCTCTAGCTGGATTAAGCTCCCCAACAGTCACCTCATAATCTTCGGACTCACCCTTCCACCTTCACGCTAAGCCTTGTGTACTTTACAGTGGCACCAGACACCTGCATAAGCAGTGCAAGGAAGATCAGCTTTACCTACCTTATAAGGCTCTCTTCCCCCTAATTGAACACCGCCACCTCCATTTCACAGAATAAAGGGACATCAGGATATCCTCCTCCGTGGCCTGTACTGCCCCACTACTATTGATGACACCAGAGGTGTGCAGGTGATTTACACCTTCATCCCCTTGTCCTTAGAGCTGACTCTGAACAGACTTAACCACGCTATCCCCATAACACTTTTAAAGTCACCAGGAACTGCAGCCCCCATATGTGCTGTTATTTACATCCACCCTGCCTCATTTTTTCTGGACTTTTTCTGTTAGCTGCTGGGCCAGCTTATTTATCTTTGGGCCTCTGGCTCAAAGTGGAGTGTAAATTTACAGCTTAACCCGAACTTGCTCCTACAGGTCATCCACATCACACGTAGCCATTGTTTTATTACTAGGAATATCTGTGAATTTGTTTGGCAGAGATCCCCCTTGAGTCTCCTCCTTTCCGGCTCAGTCTGTCTGAGCTGGTCACTTCCCCTCCCCCTTTCCCCTTCCTTCGGGTCGTATCCCTCAGACCCTGAGATGAAAGGGGGATCACTTCTGATTAAAGAGTAGTGAGTTTT
Source organism: Bombina bombina (assembly GCF_027579735.1). Taxonomy (NCBI): domain Eukaryota; kingdom Metazoa; phylum Chordata; class Amphibia; order Anura; family Bombinatoridae; genus Bombina; species Bombina bombina. The sequence continues at coordinate 1,101,563,652 of NC_069500.1, forward strand.
CTATATGCTGATATACATTTGGTGTACTGAACCCCAAATGGTACAATCTGCTTGACACTGTATAGGCCTGCTTACCAAGGCCAATTCCACCCACCTCAAAGAAAGCCATAAATTGAAAGGTTGTCTCACTTTATAACTCCGTGGTCCCTTAGCGGGTAATGCCCCTCAGTTGTAACTCCTGTCACCTTTACTTAGGTTATGCCTAATTTCTCCTCTCCCCTTCCCGCCTAGTCCCTTTAGGCAGGTCGCCTCCTACTTCCCTTCCCCCCTCACTAAGGGTTGTATTTCCACTGTTCCCTGAGGAAAGAGATTAATGATATTCATGGCCCTACATGGAACTAACTCCTCTTAATGTCCTAGATTGATAAAGCCCTTTATCCACAAGACATATCAAAACAAGTGGTATCCCCTACCTCCCGAAGTGAGTTCCACACCATCTTGTCCATTAACTTACAACCTCAAACATATTCACCCATATATGTCTTTAATCTTATTGGGTCAGAAGTATTTCCTGTTTTCCTCCCTCTAGGTGGTGGTCTTTACAGATCCTAGGTGATGTTCCTATGTGCCCTGGACTGTCCCATTGAACCTTTTTTACTGGGTGGATAAAACTTAGGGCTTAATAAAACTAACTGAAACCTTGTGACTTGTCCCCCCTCCGATTTCAGGAAGACTTTATGTAATTGCCCTCTCTCCTGAAGTTGGCAAATTTGTCTCTTAACTACTGAGTCGACGAGATGTCCTAGGGTCCAAGGGAATGTCACCTACCCCTGCTCCACAATAAAAATATGTAAATTGGGATAACCTGTTCTAGCTAGAAGTACCTTTTACTTATTGGATAATTATATAGTGCCTTTAAATAACTACCTTCCTTATCAGGAACTAGACCTTAAAATCTTGGCAAAATGCCTCATACCTCTAGGAGACAAGTGAAGACCCCTAATGTCACTAAAAAGACAGTATATGATCATTTTACTCAATCCAGAAAGGAACGCACCACAGACCCAAACACAGAGCTAAGTGACTGAGTCATTAGATGCAGAATCTCAGTCAAATATGCGCTCGGCGATACCATCACATCACTATATCACAAAATCTACCTTACAGGAGATGCTCACTACTCAAACACGCTCTATCACACAAGAGATTCAGCGTTCTTCAGCAGAATTGAAAAAAATATATTTCCGAGATATGTGAGAGAGTGGAAGCACTTGAGCGTAAACAAGATGATATGGCGGTCGATCAGACCAGTTTGCTATCTTACACTGAAAATCTGGTGGAACAGCTAACCCAACTGGAGTTTAAAATGGCAAACATTGAAGATAGATCCCGCAGAAACAACATACAGTTTAGAGGGATACCGGAGAGTGTTGGGACTCCCGACCTACAAGCCTTCTTAAGAGAACTCTTTGTGGAATTGGTGGGCTCCCCAGAAGGTTTGGTGGACACTATGGAAAGAGCCCATAGGGCCTTGAGATCTAGATCTGTACCCATGGATAAACCGCAAGACGTAATAGTCTGCTTCCATAGTTACATCTATAAAGATAGGTTGATGCAGGCTGCCTTCAAGAAACCATTATTATCAGAGAAATTCAGTGACATTCTACTCCTACCTGATCTCTCTGTACACACCCTACAATACCGCAAAACTTATCAACCGGTCACTTCAGCCCTCCGGAAAGCTAACATTAAATACCACTGGGGTCACCCCAAAAACCTGGTGGTTGTGAAAGATAACCAAACCCATGTAATTTCCACTCTTCACCAGGGTCTGGCTCTCTTCGCTTCCTGGCGTCCTCACTTGGGACTTTCTCCTCCGCTACAGACTGTCAACTCAAAACTGAGAGCTTCAGCTCCCGAATGGTCTATCAAGGAGCAAAGAGCAAAAAGGCCTAAAACTAACCCACCTCAGGGTTTAACTTGAGCTTTATTACTCCTGGTTCACTCTTTGAAGGGACATTACAGATCTGAGCACTAGACCCAATTATGGAAATGTATATATTTAAAGTTCAAGTTAGTTTACAGGTTTATATGCACTTTACAGAACTTTCTTTCTGCGAGTTTGAATTTTGCACAACTAATCTTTTGTTATTCTTATTACATTGTTTCTTATATATGACAAATGTAGTTATGTCTGCGGAGCAGGGTTAACATGGTTGACTTCTGCTCTTTACTGCTGTTCTCCCCCCCCCAACATAAGCCCACGCTAGGGTTCCATTGAGGCGGACTATTTCCGCCAAATCCTTTCCCCTTCCTTACCTGGTTCTTAACAACCCCTTTCACTGCCCGCCTAACCCCCCACCTACGCTGAACCTTACATTCCATTACAGATTCCCATGCCCTCTCTTAAGATCGTGACACCCAATTTTAAGTGCTTAAACTCTCCGCATAAGCATAGCAAGTCACTTAAACGCCACAATACTGATGTGGTCTTCCTACAGGAGACACATTGGACATCTGACAATCCCCATCTCACAATTTCAAAGGACTATACTGTGTTAGAGTACACCCCTTTTACAAATAAATACAGAGGCACCCAATTCTGATCCATTAAAGAATAGCTTACGAGCAAATTCAAGTCCTAAAAGATCCCCAAGCCAGGTCCCTAATCTTAGTGTGTAAACTAGATCATCTCCGCTACACGCTAGTGTCCATCTATCTCCCCAACTCCCACCAACCTAAGTATCTCAAACTAACTCTTCTGGCAGTTGACTGAGTGAAAATAGGCAGGGTCATACTGGCGGGAGACGTCAATATGATTTGGGATCCTACTCTAGGCATGAAATCTGCAGGACGTACAAAACAGACTTCCCACACGACCCAACTCTCAACCAAATTTCGACAAGTTATCGCTCAATTTAATTATTATGACATATGGAGATCCCTTCACCCCAGAGATAGGGACTACACCCACTTTTTCCAACCACATAAAACGTACACTAGACTGGATTATGTTTTCTGTTCAGCGGAGACTCTGGATTTGGTAAAAATTGTTCCAACATATCTCTGTGTCCATGGTCAGACCATGACTTTGTCACAGTAACTCTCTGCTCGGTGGAAAACAATACCACAAAGTACTCCTGGTGCTTTCCTCACCAGGTCCTTTTAGACATCCCCTTTAAAGAAGAACTTAGACAAGATATCATTTTAACAAACAAGTCTGAGATGACACACTCGGGGGCGCTGCCAAAGCCACCTTTAGAGGTCTTATTATCAGGAGACAAGTCTATTTAAAAAAGCTGTCTGGCCTACCCCTCTCCCAATCTCACATTGAACTATGACGCCTAGAGCTTTATAACCGATCTGCGCCCTCAGACACCACTATAGAACAAATTACAAAACTCAGGAATCACATAAGCTGGCTAGAACTGAAACGCACCCAAGCTAACCTCTTTAAGATGAAACAACTCTGAGTAACAAAGCAGACACTCTTTTAGCTAATAAACTTAAACACAGGACAAGTACATCTAGAATCCATCATATTCAATCTGGGAACCAGACGTATCGATTACCCTCACAGATAGGCACGTGCTTTGAAAAATTTTATTCTAGCTTATACAACCTAGAAAAGGCGTCAGGACACACGCTAGCCACCACTCCAGACATTCGAGGGTTCTTGGAACATCTGAAGCATCCATCTCTTTCAGATGAACACTGAGAATCTCTTACAGCTCCCTTTACACTTATACAAATCAAAAACGTCATCAAAAATATGAAAGCCTTTAAAGTACCGGGCCCTGATGGATATCCAGCATTTTTTTTATAAAACTTATGTCAATGAACTAGCACCTTTACTCCTCAGGTTTTTCAATCAGGCCAAGGAGGAAGGGCAGTTTGTCAGGGAGTTTTTAGAAGCCACAATCATAACCATCCCAAAGCCTCAAAAAGACCTGTCCCTCTGTTCTAGTTATAGGCCAATTTTCTTGATAAATTTAGATGTTAAAATGTATGCTAAATTATTAGCTAATTGTATTTCCACACTGCTTACTCATCTTATTGACTTGGATCAGGTAGGGTTTATAACCAACCAAGAAGGCCTTGATAACACCAGGTGCCTACTTAATATCTTCACTGAATCCACCAGATTGAATAGGCCATTCTCTGTCATTTCACTCAATGCAGAGAAAGCCTTTGATCGCATCCGCTGGAGTTACCTTTGGGAGGTCCTTAAAGGGACAGTCAAGTACAAAAAAAACTTTCATGTTTTAAATAGGAAATGCAATTTAAAACAACTTCCCAATTTACTTTTATCACCAATTTTGCTTTGTTCTCTTGGTATTCTTAGTTGAAAGCTAAAACTAGGAGGTCCATATGCTAATTTCTTAGACCTTGAAGACTGCCTCTAATCTGAATACATTTGACCACTAGAGGGCATTAGTTCACATGTTTCATATAGATAACATTGAGCTCATGCACGTAAAGTGACCTAGGACTGAGCACTGATTGGCTAAACCGCATGTCTGTCAAAAGAACTGAAATAAGGGGGCAGTCAGCATAAGCTTAGATACAAGATAAAAGATTTACAGAGGTAAAACGTGTATTATTATAACTGTGTTGGTTATGTAAAACTGGGGAATGGGTAATAAAGGGATTATCTTTCTTTTTAAACAACAAAAATTCTGGTGTTGACTGTCCCTTTAAGACCTTTGGTTTCCCGGATAAAACTTTAAAAGCTATACAAGCACTGTACTCTACCCACACAGCATCGGTTAAGGGCCTAGGATTTCACTCACTCCCTTTCCCAATTTCTAATGGCACCAGGCAGGGATGCCCCCTTTAACCTATGCTATTTGCTCTGGCAATTCAACCAATGGCAGAAAAAATCAGGTTGTATAAAAAGATAGATGGGGTTACCCTACATGGCACAAACCATAAAATAGCACTATTCACTGATGATGTCACAGTCTTCTCCTCAGACCCAGTATCCTCATTTCCCATACTACAAGATGCCATTGAAACATTTGGACACATGTCCCTCTATAAATTAAACTTAGACAAAACTGAAATCTTTACATGGGGCTTACCCCAAGCTGTTATTGAATGCCTTAATACCCAATATAAAGTAAATTGTGTTGATAACTTTGTTTCACACCTAGGGGTTAAGATATCAAATAATATACCACAGATGATAAAAGACAATTACCTACCCCTGCTATCTGAACTGCACACCCTAAAAGACAGATGGGACTAACACCTATATATCATGGATAGGTAGACTTACTACCCTTAAAATGTAATTTTTGCCAAAAAATAACATACCTCTTTAGGTGTCTTCCAATTAGAATTCCCAAATACCTACTACACCAGTTCCAAAGTGAGTTTACTAAATATATTTGGCAACACAAACCCCCCAGAGTGGCCCACAAATTCTTGCAGTGTCCCCTACATCGTGGATGGATAGCCTCCCCATTTTCGGTTACAATGAGGGGGCAATGCTAACGCATGTATCACAGTGGGGGGGGCAACAAAATCTCCCAGAAAATGGAAGGCTATAGAACAGGCTTCACTACCACACCATACATATCTACCGGACTTAATCTGGATCCCCCCCTCACGTCGAATTCTGAACATTACAAACCCTATCATCTGCGAATGCCTCGAGATGTGGGACAAAATCAGACATTATCCCCATATTGCTCCACACCCCTCCCCAGTCACTGTATTGTATTGTATTGGGTACTTGTAAAGTGCGGCTAATCACCCGTAAGGCTCTCAAGGCGCTGCTCATTTTATCAACCTCAGAAGGATGAAAGGCTGAGTGGACCTTGCCGGGGATCGAACCTGCAACCCTTGGGTTGCTACAGAGATCAGCCACAGTGCCTTAGCATGCTGAGCTATCTGTCCGGTCACTTCCCTGTCTGGCCTGCTTCAGGTATTGCCCAATTCCCACCCCAGAGGTGGGCCTAATTAGGTATACAGGTGGTTTCAGACATTTGGCCTTCCCCCTCAAAACTAGGCTTCTATACTTTAGAAGAACTAAAAATTGACTCTCTAATGCCACAATATATGACATTTGAGTACACTAAATTGAAGAGTTTCTTGATCAGCTGGGGCTTTAAGCCTGAATCGTCTCACCCCCATACACTATGGGAAACTATATGGCAACAGGGCAACAGAATACGTAAACCTATGTCTCTACATTACACTCTTATAGGCAAAACAGACAGTGAAAACAAATTGCCACACCTACTTAAATGGGAATTCTACCTAGACACTAACATTTCCCCGCAAATCTGGCAACTCAACTTTACTCTTACCAAGAAGGCCCTACATTGTGTCACGTTATTTGAAACATATTATAAGTTGTTAACACACTGGTACTAAATCCCTACTAGACTTACTAAAATGTACGGGTCTACCTCGCCCTTGTGCTGGCGTAACTGCGGGCGGATAGGAGACACTTTACACATATGGTGGGACTGTCCCAAAATAGCTCCCTTGTGGAATACTTGTTTTCGAGTATTTTCTGGCCTAGGCATAAAACTCCCTAAATCCCCTTCCAATGCTCTTCTTCACATTGGTACCCACACCTTACCTAAACACCAGGCATATCTATGTATATACCTCCTAACAGCAACCAAAGCGGCAATAGCCAAGACATGGAAAAACACGTCCCTCCCGAGTTGGTCCATGATACTAAACTCAATGGCGTACATTCACACAATGGAAAAAAGCATATTCTATAATCTAAACAAATCAGACTTATTTGAACTCATTTGGGCAGACTAGGGCGCATGTTATGATACTACCTGGACACCTAATGTCATGACTAACTCATGATATTCAAACTTAGGCTAGCCCCTCCCCTACCTATTTAGGCTCACTCCCCTCTCCTCCCTCCCCTCTCCACCTCTTCCCCTCCACTTTTTCCTACACCTTTCTACTTTCCCTTAAACATCATAAGACTTTACTATTATGTATAACATACATGTGATACTAATTTATTATTTGTATAGTCTATATACTTGAGTTTTAGGGGCCTGCATGCCCCTTGTTCCTTTCTTCATACTGATTTTGTATCAGATTGCTATCTTTGCATCAATAAAAGTTTTTGAAACTCAAAAAAAAAAGGAAAGATAAAACAACACGACACCCCCAAACAGGAAACCAGGGGAACCAAACAGAGAAAATAATCTGAACAAGGCTGAACAACTAATGGTCATCAATTTATCCTCACACATACTGACAGAACATAATTTCTCAGTCCTATCTAAAGGACTTTCATTTTGCCCCACCAACAGACTAAACAAATTCGAACTAATCAAGGATGTTCAACTATATGTCAGGAAACGGATGCTTAAAAAAATCTTTGCTATAAAAAAAAATCCTGAAGGTTATGTTTGGACTGAAGATGAATTAAATAATATTAGAGATTTAGGGACCCATTTATCAAGCTCCGCCAGACTCGCCAGAAACAGCAGTTATTAAGCAGAGGTCTAAAGACCGCTGCTCCATAACCCTGTCCGCCTGCTCTGATGAGGCGGACAGCAATCACCGGAAATCAACCCGATCAAGTCCGATTGGCCGCGAGTCAGCAGGGGGCAGCGTTGCACCAGCAGCTCTTGTAAGCTCTCCGCATTCAGCAAGGTCTTGCGGACCTGATCCGCACTGTCAGATCAGGTCTGCAAGACCTTTGATAAATAGGCCCCTATACCTATTACAAGAAAATGACCAATTCTTAACGTCACCAAAATGACGAGACATGATTCATAATAATTCTCAGTTTACTACAAATATAAGTCAGTTCCAAAACATCTATGTATTTAATAAGCCTATTTGTGACAAAATAAACAAATTACCAGTACATCATCCCACTAACAACTTGGCACATGAGGAACACCAAGCACTACAAGAAATTCAATCTTGGGAAGATATCACTATAAAAGTTTCAGACAAGGGAGGAAATATGGTGATCTGGCCTACAAATATGTACTTGGATGAAGCCATCAAACAATTGGATGACATCAATTGTTACAAAAAAACTAATATTTAATCCTTCAGCTACATACCTCAAGACTTATAACAATTTAATTGAAACAGGCAGTTATGAAAATATAATTACCTCCAAAGAAAAAACCTTTCTGATGCAGAAAAATCCAAAAACAGCAACACTGTACTTAATTCCTAAAATCCATAAAAATATTCATACTCCCCCAGGAAGACTGATTGTATCGGGCAATAGATGCCTCACGGAGAAGGCCAGTCAATATGTTGACAAAAGATTGAAGAATTTTGTGGAACAACTTTCTTCATATGTAAGAGATACCACTGAAGTTTTACAACGCTTAAATGGAGTATGCCTTAATTAAGAGACATGGTTAGTAACTGCAGAAGTTTAATCTTTGAACACGAGTATCGAACATCACCTGGGCATACAAGCAGTTAAATACTATCTCAATATGGACACTACAAAGTCAAAAGAGCACAACCAGTTCATTCTGGAACTATTGGAGTTTACATTAACACACAACTATATTGTATTTAATACAAAATACTACTTGCAAACAAGAGGAATGGCGATGGGCACCATATGTGCTCCAACAAATGCAAACTTGTTTCTTGGGTGGTGGGAACAAGAATTTGTTTTCACAGACAATAACTACCAATACTGTAACAATATCCCACTTTGGATTAGATACATCAATGACCTTTTGTTTATATGGGAAGGTTCTGAAACTGAATTTAAATCATTTCTTGATAAACTCAACAGAAATCGTATGGCATCAGCCAATTTTTTGGATCTGAAGATCAGAAAAACTAAACTATACCAAATGGATACAGATCTATATCGCAAAAGTACAGCTACCAACTCTATCTTACATCGTACAAGTGCACACACCTAGCACTGTAAGATCACTCCCAATAGGAGAATTTTTGCGAATAAGATGGAACTGCTCCTCATTCGATATTTAAAAAAAAAAAGAGCAGCAGAACTTGAAATCAGATTGAAAGAAAGAGCATACAGCAAAAGTAGTCTTAAAAGAGCCAAATATAGGGCACTCCACACCCCAAAAAATTAGTTATTACAAACTAAGGTTAAACCAGCTGATAATGAAACCCGGTTGATCACCACATTTAACCCTCAAATGCCTGAGATAAGGAAAATCATACAAGATTCATGGCATATATTGAAAGCAGACCCAGATCTAGATTCCATCCTAGATGACAGAGTATCTATCTGCTATAAAAGACCCACCAATATTAAAGACATCCTGGTAAAAAGCCACTTTGTAAAAAAATGCCCCCAAACATCGTTCCCAGGAACCCACCCATGTAGAAACTGTGTTTACTGTATACACATTAAGAAAAAAAATAAAATCAAAGAAAAATTTGGGAAAACACATTACATTAAAGATCACATAACCTGCAACACCAGCGGAATAATATACGCACTAACTTGTAAATGTGGGTTGTATTACATTGGTGGTATTGCATTGGTATGTCTTCAAAACCCATGAAAAAAAGACTGGGAGAACACCTTAACAACATTAAAAATGCTGCAAAAGACATGCAAAAAGGCAAAAAAAATAATGACAATAGCGAAGAATTTCTTTATTGAAACACAAATCAAATGCTAAGGACCTATCATGCTTTGGACTGCAAAAAATATAATTGTGAATAAGACGTGGAAACATAGAAGACGCTCTACTACAAGTTGAATGCAGATGGATATACCTTATGTATTCAGTAAATCCAAAAGGATTAAATGAAAACAACAACTATTTTGTTTTTCTACCCAAATAAATCCAAAATAATAACCCACACTGACACTTTATCAGGTAAAAATCCCCATAATATGAAAACCGTATGACACAAAGATCGCTCACTCTGATTGGTCTAAAAATAATGATTGATGTTTAGCACAGTCAATCGCTTATGCCTAAACAATGATTGACAACAATGACTACCAATGTAACGGTTTGTTAGGTACTTGAATAACCCAAATAGTTACCACTCAGTCTCACACCAAACCACAGGCTCTATAGATGTAGCTAGATTCTTGTTATGCTCATTGAACTGAGGGTGACTAAGGATAGTCAAACAAAGATAGAACAAACTGTTTTTAAGAGTAGAAATAAGATGTTAGCTCCAGCAGGTATACTTGATTTAATAAGTTTGCACAGTTACTTTTTATATAAGCATTAGAGATCAGAACAAAGCTATGAGTAAGGTTATGTGTACAAATCAGAGTTTGGTTTTAACGAGAATTGGTTCCCAAATTTAGCAATACACATACAATGATAGCTGATACGTAGTGAGTCCAGCACCAATAATATTGTAGCAAGGTTAGTACACATAAAGCCTAATTAGCTCAATGTACTGCAGGCAAACAGTCAATGGTTAATAGCTCAGTGAATAGCAGGCATACAGTCAATGGTTAATACGACCTTGAAGTAACCTGAGCAGATAATAATAAAAACAATTAGACGTTGTTTAGTCAGAGTACATACGCACAGCTGTTTGTCATAGGTTAGTGCAAACGGACTCAGGCAGTTCCGTGTTACTGAAATTGGATCGATTATGTGCCTGAAGTAAGAGGTCCCAACTCTACCGTGATTCAGAAGAGAAACAAATTTCATTGTAATGCCTGGAAACTGACTCTTTGGCTTTCTATCATTTGTTACCTATGATTTCATACGCCTATACCTATCTCGGAGGTCAAGATTAGCATGTGTTTCTCAATGGGGGTCATCAATATTTGAGATAAACAAATCTCATGCTTACTATTATAGTACCCTAATAACACTAAGCTACAACATTTATTGGTCACAAGAATTATCCCCTTGTATTCTTTTGACCACTACAATTTTTTCCATTTATGTGTGTTTAATGTTGATTGTAGACACTTCATGTTTTTAGTTTTCTCAGTTTTCAAATAAGTTAAGTTTTAAACTGAGCCACAACATACATCACATTTGTTACGTCTGTGAGTGCAATTTGTATATTCTTTTTCTTCCAGTTCTTTTCTGGATAATTGTTGTATAACATAATACACTGCACCCCATCCTTTAGATGATTTACTCACATTAAATTAACAATAAATAAAGAAGACGTAAATACCACATTATAGAATAGGTAGTGCCATTAGTTTTTCTCTTAAAACTTATAAAGAAGGGGTCATGAGTTTCTACTACTCCTCTGTTTCTCATTTAAAGGATCAATAAATACAGTAGAATTTCATAATCAACAAATGCCTAATAAAAAAAACAATACAAAAGCATGTATTCTAAATTTCAAATAATAATTAGGGTTTTTTTCTGACATATTTCAAAGTTAGTTCACTTTTCCTTCCCCTGGATCATATGACAGCCAACAGCCAGTCAAAAAAAATGCATATACGCATTTTCTGTATATTCTTGCACATGATCAGTAGGAGCTGGTGCCTTTAGAAAGTGTGCATATAAAAAGATTGTGCGTATTTGGATGATGGAAGTGGATTGGAAAGTTGTTTATAAGTCCATGCTCTATGTGAATCATGAAGGTTTCATTTTTACTTTAGTGTTCCTTTAAATTCCCCTTGCCTTTTCTCTATTTTTCAGATGGATACAGCAAATGATTTGTTACTACAAAGGAAATATATAGCTAATGATAGGGTCATATAATCGTGACTCCTGGTACATATAATCCCCCAGCAGCACCTATAACTACCACTGCTACCACCCTTGCCCAGTTCTGGTACAAAAAGAACTGTACTTGATGTGTGAGTATTGGAGGATTGCAAACCTTTTTCATATGAAGAATAGAAACCTTATAATATATGTTGTCACTGGTTTGCATATTTAATTGAGAACTATATACAGTGTGTAAAGTTGTTATTGTAGCAGATAATATCAGCTTTTTTAGGAACAGATGTTTATATCTCTCATAATACCAATGCAGTCCAGCTTGTTACAGGAGTCTGAATGTCAGACTTCTAACACTTCTGTGTGAGTCAACATAAAGGAGAAATTTAGCAGGTATATCTATTTTTTTATATAGCAGATGGAGAGTAAAATTAGACCAATATTTTTTTTAAAGAGAATTGAAGAAAAGTAAAGTTTTTATACACTTAAAATGTACTTCTAATTTAATTCTTTAATTCTTATATATTATTTATGATTTTATTAATTCAATTATTTATCTTTAGCTTTTGTTTACAATGTAAATGCATTCACAAGCATGTCTCTACTGTATAACAAGAAAACACGGAGGCGCCTCATCGTGTAGCAGCATATAGACAACCACATAGAGTATCGATAAGAAAACAGATACATTACTCTGAGGACAACTGTGCAAAACCAGCAGCTCTCCTCTGGCTATAGCAGCACGCCAAGCACAAAGTCTGCTCATATATTCTCCCAAAAGGCTTCCGTTCAAATACCGGAACACACATACCTGAACACACATACCGGAACACACATACCTGAACACACATACCGGAACACACATACCGGAACACACATACCTGAACACACATACCGGAACACACCAGATCCAGAATTTCTCCCGAAGTAGCAGACCCAGAAGGGAAAGGTAGGGTACAAAGGATACTCCAAAACTAAGTTAAAACAGGAGTAAAGGTTAAAATCTTTATTAAAATAATAAGCAATGTGTTTCTCACCTACTAAAATGCTGTTTCATCAGGCGGCTTCATCAAGCGGTAGCCTTCTTCCGCATCTTCCACATTCTACTATACTATGCTACCGAAGCATCCAAATGCAGACCCATAATAAAGTTTCACCTCATCTTGTTTTTGGTGCTTCACAAGCTGCTAGACTTGGTTCTTTATTATCCACATTGTATAATATGCTACTTGCTCTAATGTCTGACCTTTATAGTTTATAACTAATAATAAGAACTGCTTGGATATGGAGCTGTTACCTTTTTTGCCTCTAGTATGTTTTGAATAAACAGTTGAGCTTTCTGGTCTTTTAAGCATGATGTTTCAATCTACTACACTAATAGTGCGCTCATATAGGGCCAGATTATGAATGATTACCGCTCCTGCCCGCACGCTAACTCTTCACAACTTCTGCTCTTTGAGCACATGTAGTTGTGCATGTATTACAAGTTGAAAGTAAATCTTTTTCGCCACCCGGATTCCACTTTGGTGAGTACCATCTTTGGGGTTTAGTGTAAGAATTGTTTTTGGTGTTTTTTTTTTTTTTTAGATTGGGGTGGTTATTTTATTTTGTATGGCAGCAAAAGAGCTAAAAGTGCAAAATAGAAAGAGAAGCGGTCTGCCAGGAATGAACAGCAGCATCAATAGCTTGTCGTATTGCCCGGTTGCCACCTGGGAGTAGCTTCTTTCTGCCCAATTGTGCTTTTCACAGAGGAAACCTTTCCTAAAGTATATCAGTCTGATCCCGCCAACATGGTCAGTCCAGCCCCAAAATACCAATATCTTGCTTCTAATGTGCTCCCCCATTCTCTTTTTGTCTGGGTGAGAGTTATCAGGGCTAAGTTTTCTTTTGTCCCACCAACCTTAAAGATCACCAGCCGGCACCAGATTGACAATCTTTGCTACACATTGCATAATTGTCAATAAGAGGACCTTAGCACACATTCTAAAGGCAATTGGTCTATGTGGTCATCAATATGACGATTTAAGTAAGAAAATTCATTTCATAAAAACTCATTTGCAAGGTACTGACTACAGATGAAACTGTGGGCCAATTTTGCTAAACTGGGCACACAATTTCTTTAATCATTTGCTAAATTATACTCAGAATTAAAAAAAAGATTGGCATTGCCACTCCAGGACTCTGTACATCTCATTGTTAAATGAGTTTTAAGTAAAAGTTGCTGCTTATAAAACAATAATTGTAATTAAAAGAGAAACTACAGACATCCAAAAATAGATAATTACTTGTAATTAAGGAACAATCCAAGTTAAGTTGTATTTCGCATACTGATTTTCATGTTACCATGATCACGGGAAACATTCAAGATGATCACCTCACCTCACTGCTTGTAGCACACATTTGCCGTTTTATAGACTGCAATATATACATTTATCTACCTCACTGCTTGTAGCACACATTTGTCCTTTTATAGACTGTAATATATACATTTATCCATCTCACTGCTTGTAGCACACCTTTGCCCTTTTATAGACTGCAATATATACATTTATTCACCTTACTGCTTGTAACACACATTTGTCCTTTTATAGACTGTAATATATACATTTATCCACCTCACTGCTTGTAGCACACATTTGCCCTTTTATAGACTGCAATATATACATTTATCCACCTCACTGCTTGTAGCACACATTTGTCCTTTTATAGACTGCAATATATACATTTATCCACCTCACTGCTTGTAGCACACATTTGTCCTTTTATAGACTGCAATATATACATTTATCCACCTCACTGCTTGTAGCACACATTTGTCCTTTTATAGACTGCAATATATACATTTATCCACCTCACTGCTTGTAGCACACATTTGTCCTTTTATAGACTTCTCTATCACATTTATCCACCTTACTGCTTGTAGCACACATTTGTCCTTTTATAGACTGCAATATACAGTGCAATTAGAAGTTTAAAAAGGGCCATTTTAAAAAGGGCCAGCTGGAAAACAAGTTACATCTATTTTTGTGCAATAAGTGAATAAACCACCTAGTATCTGTAAATTAAAGGGACAGGAGACCCCAATTTTTTATTTAATGATTTGGATAGAACATACAATTTTAAACAACTTTCCAATTTACTTCTATTACCAAATTTGCTTTATTCTCTTGCTATCCTTTGCTGAAGAAAAAGCATTGCAATACTGGCAGCTAGCTGAACAAACCTAGTTAACCAATCACAAGAGACAAATGTGTGCAGGCACCAATCAACAGCTAGCTCCCATTAGTGTAGGATATGTGTGTATTATTTTTCAACATGGGAGACCAAGAGAAAAAGCAAATGTGAAAATAGAAGTGAATTTGAAAGGGTCTTAAATCACATGCTGTGTCTGAATTACACAAATTTTATTTTGACTTTCCTAACCCTTTAATTCAGAGTGCAGCTGCATATCTTAAGAATAAAAAGAAAACAAAGGTATTGTCCAGTTTTTTCAATTTGTAGTCTCATATTCTGTCATTATCAGGTGATTGTCATACAAATGGAACCTAAAAAAGTATTTACTATGAAGTATAGAGGATCTAAAAGACGGTATACAACATCCACACAATGAGGCCCATTTATCAAGCTCCAAATGGAGTTTGAAGGGCCGTGTTTCTGGCAAGTCTTCAGACTCGCCAGAAACACAAGTTATGGAGTAGCTTTATGTCAAGGTATATGTGAGGTTAATAAATATATATTTTAATCATATATTTCAAGATTAATAAATCCGTATCTTTGATCAGATATTTCACTGATCAGTAAAAAAAAAAAAAAACTCATTGCATTCAGAACTGACTTCAGACAGGTTTAGTTCTCCCCCACTTCTTCAATTGCACAGGAGACATTCTTGACTAAAATGAGAACAAAGGTTTGTTTCTGGGAGATCTCACACACTCAATATGCTAAATTATGCAATTGTATAATTTAGCAAGAAACTGAAAATTAACACAGTTTCAGAAACCCTCTGTATGATTGCCTGGGAACCAATGTTAAATGACAGCGCTTTTATACATAGAACAGGATACAGGCCCATATATGGGTTTCCTCCAAGGGAAATGCCGATCCGTCTGAAGAGATGTGAGAGATGCAAACATTCTTCAAAAGAGCTGAAAATTGACAGCTGGCTGTTAAGTGACTCAGGCTGTGTGGCTGATAACACCAGAATACACGTGACACAGACATTGTGTCTGGGGTTAGGATAACATAGAGAAAGCACATGACTTACATTATGATTTCAAAGCAACTGTAGTTAGATTTCAAATAAAATATACTAGGAAAATAAATACAAGACATGCATATTTTGAAAGCATGTATATCTTAGCCTCTGTGTGTTTAAGAACATGAATAGATGTTTATGGACCTGAAGAGAAGTGATTATTAACATTTATTTATTTTATTTCAGATCTACATAGACAGGATTCATGTATTCAGAAAGAAATACACAGAAATACATATAATCTCAGATCTGCATGAAGAAGGTTGATACATCCTGGGCTTATTAGAAACATAAAATATGGCATATTCTTGTTGGAATACAGTACAATACTGAATTAAAAATAAGCTATTATTCACATATAAATGCCAGGATACTGATAAAATTGTAATGCATTTTAAGCTAATAATTAGCAGTATTAAATTGCCTTAATATAATAAAATGTTAATAATATAACATATTTGGTATCAGAATAATCAGAAAAAAATAACCTAATATTAACCATCTGTAATTGGGGTTATATATGATTAATGCAGAGAGTGTAATCTGATTAAATAATCATTTTATAAAAAAATAATTAAGTTGTTTAAAAATGTTCAGAAATGGTATTGATATGTCTGTTTGTAATGCTGCCACCAGGTGTTGCCATGAGAGAACTACAGCCAGAAACCCTTTTGGCTGTTAAAAATAAGATATTCCAATGACAAGGGACAAGGCTCCATGGGCGTTTCCAATATTCACCAATGACTGATAAAAATCAAAAACGGGGAGGGGTGAGATCAGATGATTTAAACCCCAGCATAGAGACTAAAAGAAGGTTGTGTTGTTGTTGGCTGATCCTGAAGGAATAATAACTGCTGTGGTTATTATTAAAGCACACACCTACTATTGGACTCCATATGCATAATCCCCAAATTTTGAATATCTGAGGTGAAATTGGATCTGTTGCGAAACATTGAAAACCGGATATCGACTGGTTTACTTGGTGATGTATACAAGGTTTTTGATAAGATAAGTTATATGCATAGCCACTACAGTAAAATTACAATTTTTGAATTGGAAAGAACAAATTGGGCTTTTAGATTGTATTATATAACCTTGAATAGCTCTTAGCCTGCCTGTTTGTATGCAAGCATTTAAAGTAAACATTTACTATTGCTGTATGTAGCAGAGTTAAGGAAATATTTCAAGTTAGCATTTCATAGCCTATGTATTGTTATACTAATCCCAATCTTAAATTGTTTCATCTATGCAAATATATATAATAATAATTCAGAAGTATATTGTATTTTAAATTGGTAGTCATAAGCCTAGGTATTGTTTAAATCTGTGTCTGATTGGCTAAGTAACTCATCTATGCAAGTTCTGATATTGTTATTTAATTTTGTATTAGGATAAATTGCAGTTAAATAGCAGAATATATATATATTATCCTATTGCTTAAGAGCACAGTTTAAAATTGTACTGCTTGGATGTTAAAAGATTTGTAAATAAGGCTGGTTTTTAAGATAAGCGTGTATGAATTTTGCATAGCATATTTAAATAGTTTTCAAGCGCATATAATATTATTTAATTTCCTTTTATTGCAAATATATTTCAATATGTTCATGGATATTAACTAAATAAAAGAATTCAGATATTTATATTAATTGTATGGTCTAGTAAGTGCATGTTGATTAAGGATTTCTATTTTTAAGGAAAATTATTATTTGTATTGTGATTATAACCCTGCCATAAGCTGATATATTATTTGGATAGCACTGCCTGAGATTTTCATAAATATACTGATATAATAATTGGAGGCACCGCTGAGATTTATTAATATTCATCATATTTGATATAATATATTTGTAGGAAATAGAAATTATTATAAAAGAGAAAAAAAAATTCATATTTCGATATTAATATTTTGAAGATATAATTTTTGAAAGTTTGAAATATTGATTTTCATATTTCGAGATTGATATTAATATCTTGAAATATTATTAAAGATTAAGTTTCTGAAAAATTTATAAAAATATTATAAATTAATATTTTTTTTTTCTCTCTTTTTATTGGCAAAAATTGTATTAGCATTTTAATTTAACTGAATACTAAACCAATATAATAATGTCTGTA
The DNA here is from genome assembly GCF_027579735.1 of Bombina bombina. Classification (NCBI taxonomy): domain Eukaryota; kingdom Metazoa; phylum Chordata; class Amphibia; order Anura; family Bombinatoridae; genus Bombina; species Bombina bombina. The sequence goes on from NC_069500.1 coordinate 1,101,581,586, forward strand.
GCCAGAAGTGCCTCATTTAATTCTATACATAGCGATGAAATTGGTCCCATTACAATACCCATTACTAAAGGTCAGGTCCTTAAGAAAGATATCTTAAGTTACATTAAAGGGAAGTTAAATATTGCTGGTAAATTAAATGATTTTGTGGATATGCTTGAAACTAGAGCTAAAAATATTACCGTTAATAATAATATGTGGCATGAAGAGAATGAATTCTTCCAGGAATTATTAATGATTAATCAATGCAAAACTCCCAAAAAGCGGGAGGAACTAATACTAAAATCTTGGCCCCTCTTAATATGCATGATTGACGAAATGTCGTTTTGTGTCACGGACAAACGATTGCTAATACAGGAGATAGAAAATAGTATTCGTTCCTCACGCAGACGTGAAGAGGATTTAAAAATAGCGAAAAATAAAATGGATGAATTTGCCCAAAACCTAACCACCTTAGATAAGCATAACATTGACTTTCTCGCACAGATACAAGATTTAAATAAACAGCTTGCACAAAGCCAGAGAGAATTAAGCGATTTAAAAAGGTCATATCGCCATAATGAAAACCCTTATGTTAACAATGAGAATAATACAGATAATGCTAACTCCTTTAGTGAACACGTCAGGGACGAGGTACAAAAATATGTAGAACAATATAGACAAATGACCCCTAATGGGTCAGAAATAGATTTCCCAAATAGGCAGTCACCTCATGATATAAATCCAGAGGACTGCTGTAGCGCAGCTAGCGCGGGGGAGGGAAACTCTAACAGAGAATCCGAAAATAATTCTAATAAAGTATACGATTCCCATAAAATAATCACCTTCGTACAACGCGCAGTACCTATATTCTCCAATAAGGGAACAACATCTGTAATTGATCATTTACAGGCTTTTGAAAATGCGTTAGCTATAATGAAGGTTACAAGTGAGAAATTGAAAATTGAATTTCTGCCATGGGTCTTTGACAGTAAGCATCACAAATTCTTTGCTTCACTAAAGGATATGAATATTCATTCCTGGAATGGGGTAAAACGACAATGCAGAAAAGAATTTGGGCAATATCGCACTAAAACTGCCGCGAAAATAGCGGTATACGTTTAAAGTGTTGTGCGAATCAGAGTCCAATCGAAATCCTTTCTGTATTGAAAAATGTGTACAGTATGGCTGAAGATAATCCCAAATTTGATGGCTCAGAATTTGTAAATTTATTTTTTGAAGCACTGCCTACACCCATCAAAATTAACTTAGCTAGAGATTTTGATGAGGACTGCTCATTGGAATGGCTGATCAAAGAGAGTACAAAATTATACTCTATTCAGCAATCCAGTGAACAGGGGGTGAAAAAGGAGTCAAAACCCAAAATTGTGGCAGAAACTAGGGTGTCATCTAGCCCCCTCAATTTGGAGTCTAAAAAGAGAACTTATGCAGAGGTGGCCAGTCAAAACAGGCCATTTCCACAGAGGTTTAACTCTGCCCCCTCCCCTACACAGGTTGAGGAGCAGGGAGATTATAACCAAAGTGGGGGACATAATCAGGTGAATAATTACTCACAAAGAGAATACTCACCAAATAATTGGTATCCGCGCAAGGGTAGATACAATAGACGGCAAAGATATTCTCAGGGTAACCAGACACCCCAGGTATATAATGCTCCCCAAAGTACTAATACTGAGCAAGCTGAACCCCAGGGGCAACCACGCCAGAATAGAAATAGCAACCCTGATTCCGAGGGAACCCAATGGTCCAGGAATCATTACAATGGGGCACCAGAAGATAGGCCCAGGGGTAGAGGTATCTTGTACAATCAGGTAGATATGCTGTTTACCCAGTTAAATCGGTTGAGCGAACAAATCGCTAATATGAGTCAAAAATCTACGGCTCAACAAACGAACAATACTTTTTTAGGGGTACAGCCAGTGGTCAGCAGTGGACCACAGGAACAGTCATAAATACTGCAGTATCACCTGAAGGGGAGGGGAGAGATATACAAAATGTAATAATAAATATCAATGATACTAATCATGTTATCTCCCCACAGACCGGAAACGGACAAATTAGCTGTGACGATGAGCGACCTCAGCCGGGAAAAATTAACCAAACTTTTCCTCTGCAGTGTTCTCTTAACATTATTTCCACAGATGCAGTACACAAGAACCCAGCTGACCTTGTCATAGGGGAAACAGGTAGGTATGAAGTTTCCTCTGCATCGAATGACACAGCGGATCCAGGTAAAACGTAGCGAAGCCCACAGATGTACAAGAATGCAAATTTTATGTGTGAAATGGTAGAAACTGCATGAAGATATTATGTATTAGTTGAGCTGCAAGATTCAGTCTCCAACCCTATCAGGGGATTAATTGACACTGGATCACAGGCAACTATCTTATCCCACAGGTACTACACACAGCTAAATTTGCTAACACCCCACAAACCTAAAATAAGAGAATTTGACAGTTCTCTAATAGGTGTTGGGGGTGACTCCCTAAAAGTTTACGGTACTGCCTGGTTAAAATTTAAATTGGGGAACAGGGTCATAAGACACCCTGTCATTATAGTGGATCGGTCAACTGATCGTTTAATTATTGGTAGTGATCTCCTGAAGCGATTAAGCACCATAATTGATTGCATAAATAATGTAATTTGGTCACAAGTCAAACGGCCTATCAATTATGAAAAATCTGGTATATCTCGCACCCGATATAGCTGTCACGTGGTGGAAGAGAATCCAGATGCTGTGGAGATTAATTTCAGGAATAACTCTGTACCTGAGATCACTATTCTACAAATAGATGATCAGACTCCTTTTAGTTGCTCTGATGGTAATACTTTTAAAATTTTGCCCGGAAAGATAGCGAATATCTCCCTAGATGGCGACGTATTAACCATATCACTCCACAAGGGGGATCATAAAATCCCTAAGAGGGGAGGCCACGCTCAATACCTCACAGGGATTGAGAGATTTAAAGAGGATCTATTTATCCCTATACAAGTACATGACCTTGGTAAAACCAAGTATGCTAAAATAAACTTAAAACAGGAAGCTAGCTATATAAGCGAAGGTTTATTAGCGCAAATAGCTGAACCTAAAGTGATTAAATATCTTTCTCCCCAAGACCACAGTGTCAACGGCCTGGATGACAGGTCTGAAAGCTATAACTTCACAGCTAAGTGCTTATTATCTATTTCTATTGGTAATAAGGCAGTGAAGCACCTGTTTTTGGTTTTAAATACTCCCCATAATCAAATATACATTGGCAATGATATCTTACATAGATATGCCATACAAATAGATTTGATTAACTCTTGCCTCTGGAGCAGGTTAAAGGGGGACCCTGAAGTATTTCAGGATGAAAATGCAGCCCTGAAGTCAAACCAGCAATTGCCATATGCTGTGAATATACAGGTATCTAGCGATGTTATAATTCCTGCTGGGGCTGATAAATTTCTTTTACCCTTACAGGTAAAGAGAGGTCAGAAATTAAAAACTTCTGAAACACTGATTTGCCTCTCCCATAGAATACAAAATCTGGGTGTCACAGTAACCTACACTCCTATGGTGTAATGCTCTGACCAATGTAAAATTGGTTTTGTTGCTCTTGTGTTATTTGTCTCAGCAAATTATTTGATTTTACTAAGATCAGTAACTGTGAGCTTTTTAGTCGTAGGAACAGTTAGATAAATGACACTGAATATAGAGAAAGCAAGTGCACATTAATACAGAGACTTTCTAATAAGCAGTGTTAGGTTGCAGATTTTGATCTCTGCTGTCTGGTTGAATCCGAAATTAGCTTTAGTGCAGCATAACCATTATAACTATGTTAGAAGTTTCAGCAGGTTTGGCAAACAATCTTCACACACTCACAATACAATACATAGTCATACATTCATCCAGAAGCATATCACAGATTATAATTGGTGATTCAGTCACGAGTATCAGAGTAGAGAACTGAGATCCTTAGAGGATTACTGTGAATGAGCTTACCGACTACAGTCCCAGTTGAGCTGTTTGATACCTTAGTCAGGAGATCGAGTTGGGGAGAAGTTCGTCCGTCAGCGTGTGGAGGAAAGTGAAGCCGGTGAGAGTGTGACTCACTTCCGGTTGCGGTAAGGAGTTCTGAATGAACCGCTACTGATTGTACTGAGAAGAAGCTGCAGTTGCCGGTACAGGATGAGATAATATGGAGACTGCGATAAAGATGGTTTGTGCATCCACAAGTAGTTGATGGAGAAAAAGGTAGTTAACGCTGGTAAAAATCAGAGGTGAATTCTACCAAGGACCTGGAAATATAACTATGAAATACGAGCTGACTCTTCACAGAGCTAACTGAGTGTAGAACAACAATTAACAGGCAAGGTGGATATGGTAATGATAGGTTAAATAGGGTTTGGTTATTAGTAGGAGGGATCTGTCTTAAAGGTATATTACATCTCCCCCCCCCCCCCCCCGTTAAAGAATCACCCCCGGTGATTCAGGATGAGGTTTAGAGGGGTAACGCAGATGGAAGCGCCTAAGAAGTCTTGGAGCAGTAACCTCAGAGTGAAGCTGCCAAGAATTCTCCTCTGGTCCATAACCCTTCCATTGGATGAGATACTCTAATCTCTTTCTCCTAATACGAGAGTCTAAAATACTTTCGACCTCGAAGTCTTCTTGACTATTTGAGAGCAAGGGAGGAGGATCTACCAAGTGCAATCTGTTTCGGTCCGAAGTACTGTATATGGTTTTAATAAAGAGACATGAAAAGTGTTATGAATCTTGTAATGTCTTGGTAGTTTTAGTCTCACTGCATTGGGATTGATGATTTTGTCTATCAGGAATGGTCCTATAAACTGATTTGCTAATTTTTTACTAGGTATCTGTAACCTCAAATACTTAGTGGATAAGAGTACTTGATCACCTAACTTATAATCTGGTGAGGGTTGATGTCTCTGGTCATAATAATGTTTTTGTCAGTCTTTAGCTTGAACGAGGTGTGTCTTTATTTGTTCTAAGCGATCATGTAATGTAGTGATATAAGTTGTAGCACCTGGGGAGTTGACTGGAGTGTTTGATAGAGTGATTGATGTGGGGTGAAAACCGTATGTGGCAAAAGATCGAGTCATCTTTGTTGAGGAGGACACAGAGTTGTTGTATGAGAATTCTGCCATGGGTAGGTATGCTACCCAATCATCCTGTAAATGTGTAATATAACACCTGAGGTACTGTTCTAATGTTTGATTTAACCGTTCAGTTAGACCATTGGTCTGAGGGTGGAATGCTGTAGAGTAACGTGTATCAATCTTTAGTAATTTACAGAGTGATCTCCAGAAAGCGGAGGTAAACTGAGTACCCCTGTCAGTTATAATGGTTGTTGGTAAACCATGTAACCGGACTATAGCTCTGATGAAGGCTTTTGCTGTTATGTAAGCAGTGGGAAGAGCCTTCAGTGGTGTGAAATGAGCAAGTTTGGTTAATTGGTCTACTACAACGAATATCGTATTGTAATGTTGTGACTATGGTAATTCAACAATAAAGTCCATGGATATGGTACTCCATGGTCTATCAGGTATTGGTAGCGATGTTAAGTAACCAATAGGTTTCCTGTGTTCAATCTTGTTTCTGGCACAGACATCACAGCCAATGATGTAATCAGTAATAGTCTTTTCCATCTGAGGCCACCAAAAATTTCGTTTAGTCAACTCAATAGTCTTTTGAATTCCTGTATGTCCAGACAACAAATTGTCATGAGTGTTGTTTAATATAATCTGTCGTTGAGACTCAGGGATGAATAACCTTCCCTTGTTATAGAATAATCCTGTTGTAGGATCCTTGACACACTCTGGGGGGATGTGTATCTCAGTTTGTAGAGCGGTTAGAATCTCAGTCTCTAAATTAGTAAGTGTACCCAGAATCTTTTCTTCTGGTATAATTGATGTTGCGATACTTAATGGTAGGTTGGAATCAAACTGTCTTGATAAAGCGTCAGCTTTTACATTTGCTATACCTGGCCGGTATGTAATCAGAAAATTAAAGCGATCCAAGAAAAGTGTCCACCGTACTTGACGGGAAGAAAGAGTCTTATTGGTCCTCAAGTATTCAAGGTTTTTATGGTCAGTGTAAATTAGAAAGGGTTCTTTTGTACCTTCTAATAGGTGTCTCCAATGTTCTAGCGAGCGTTTTATAGCTAGTAACTCTTTGTCACCAATAGAGTAATTGTTCTCTGCTGGTAAGAAGGTCTTGGAATAAAATGCTATAGGATGAATCTGATTAGTCTCCTTGTTTTGTTGTGATAGTACTGCTCCAATTCCAGAATTGGAAGCATCTACTTCTAATATAAATGGTTGGTTGTAATCTGGTAAGGTTAAAACTGGAGCTGAAGTAAAAAGTTTTTTGAGCTTATTAAAAGCTTCTTTGGACTCTTCTGTCCAATGGAATTTGTGTCTGATACTAGTCAGTTGTGTAAGGGGTTTTACTACGGAGGAAAATCCTTTAATAAATTTCCTGTAAAAATTTGCAAACCCCAGAAACCTCTGGAGTGAGCGTATAGTAGAGGGTTCTGGCCAATCTACAATTGCCTGGATCTTTTGTTGATCCATCTCAATTTTGTTAGGTTTTAAAATGTACCCCAAAAATTTTATTTCAGATGTATGAAAGATACATTTCTCCAACTTAGCATATAACTTGTTTTGTCTAAGTCTAGATAAAACCCAACGTACGTGTTTCTCATATTCGGTCATGTCTTTAGAATATATTAAGATATCATCCAAATAGATGATTACACAAACATCAGTGAGATCATGGAAAATCTCATTTATGAAATGCTGGAAGGTTGCCGGAGCATTACATAATCCGAAGGGCATAACGTTGTATTGGAATAGTCCGTATCTGGTGCGGAAAGCGGTCTTCCACTCATCACCCTTCTTGATACGGATTAGATTGTATGCTCCTTTTAGATCCAGCTTTGAAAATACCGTGGCTCCTGTAAGTCTTTCTAATAGCTCAGGTATTAAAGGGAGAGGGTAACGGTTCTTTATTGTAATCTTGTTTAAGGCTCTATAGTCAATGATGGGACGTAAAGTTCCATCTTTGTTTTTTACAAAAAAAATCCCAGCGGCTGCGGGAGAGGTAGAGTGTGTAATAAACCCCTTTCTTAAATTATCATACAAATAGGTATGTAAATCTTGTAGCTCATTTTGATTCATTGGGTATATTTTGCCATGAGGTATTTGAGAACCTGGAATAATATCAATGGGGCAGTCAAATGTCTTATGTGGTGGTAGATTTTCAGCTTCTTTCAAATCAAATACGTCTGCCAGATCCTGATAAACACATGGAATACCCTGTTCCATAGTAGCAATGGAAACCTGGGGGTAACAAGTCTTAGAACAATAGGGTGAATTTAACTTTACAGTGTTTTGTGTCCAATCAATTAGAGGATTATGAGTCACTAACCATGTATAACCCAAAATAACTGAATGTTGTTCTATAGGAATTATGTCAAATGTGACATATTCAGTGTGTACGTTAGATGTGGTTAATAGGAGAGGTATGGTGTGATGAGTGATTGGTCCTTTCTGAATGAAAGTGCCATCAATTAACTTGACAAAAACTGGATTTGCTTTGCACACAGTGGGTATTTTATTTCTATTTACAAAATCAGTGTCAATATATATTCCAGTCGCCCCAGAATCTATCAGTCCTTCAGTCTGTAGGTTGTCTTGATCCCACTGTAAAGAAAGGGGAATAGTTAGATGTTGTGTCTTAGAGGTGTTATCTATGTGTTTAACAAATACTGTCTTACCCTTTCTTTGTTTAGCTAACAACGGACAATCACTCACAGAGTGCTCCTTGTGTGCACAATAAAGGCAGAGATTTGATAATCTTCGTCTTATCTTTTCCTCTGAGGAAAGAGGACCCCTTATAGCTCCTATTTCCATGGGTACAGGATTGGAAGAGCTCTTTTCTTGTGTTACAGGTGTGGGGTATGAGCATCTTGGGACTGTCTCATAAAGTGATCTCTCTGCTTTACGTTCTCTTAAGCGTCTGTCAAGAGTGATGCAAATCTTTATGAGAGCTGATAAAGAGTCAGGCATTTCAAGGCGTGAAAGTTCATCCTTTAAACTCTCAGATAGTCCCAACCTAAACTGATTTTTGAGGCTAACCTCATTCCATTGTGAGTCTGAAGCCCACATCTGAAAATCAGTGATGTATTCCTCAACACTTCGCTTGCCTTGTTTAAGAGCACGTAATTTAGACTCTGCATTAATCTGAATGTTTGTGTCTTCATATAAAATAGACATAGCAGAAAAAAAGTCCTGCAAAGAATCTAATACGGGATCATTAGTTTCATATAGCCTATTGGCCCATGATCTAGGTTCCCCAAGTAAGTAGGAAATAGTTGTGCAAACTTTGATTTTCTCACTATGGTAAGTCCTGGGTCTCAGAGTGAAAAGTAAATTGCACGCATTTTTAAAATCCCTAAAGGCAGAACGTTTACCTGAAAAAGGTGTGGGAGGCTGAATTTGAGGTTCAGGAATTGCCTGCTCTTTAGGGGTTAAACAGTCTTTAATTAAAGCTTTAAGTGCTGTATTCTCTGCTTGCACCTCTGTTAAGCCACGTGCAAGGTAGTCCAATTTTATTGAACTCATTCTGAATCTCTTGTGGTTCCATGACTTAAAGAGTTAAACAAACAGGTAGTTTTGTGGCCTGTTAATACTGTAATGCTCTGACCAATGTAAAATTGGTTTTGTTGCTCTTGTGTTATTTGTCTCAGCAAAGTATTTGATTTTACTAAGATCAGTAACTGTGAGCTTTTTAGTCGTAGGAACAGTTAGATAAATGACACTGAATATAGAGAAAGCAAGTGCACATTAATACAGAGACTTTCTAATAAGCAGTGTTAGGTTGCAGATTTTGATCTCTGCTGTCTGGTTGAATCCGAAATTAGCTTTAGTGCAGCATAACCATTATAACTATGTTAGAAGTTTCAGCAGGTTTGGCAAACAATCTTCACACACTCACACCGGATTAAAATATATACAATAGTCATACATTCATCCAGAAGCATATCACAGATTATAATTGGTGATTCAGTCACAAGTATCAGAGTAGAGAACTGAGATCCTTAGAGGATTACCGTGAATGAGCTTACCGACTACAGTCCCAGTTGAGCTGTTTGATACCTTAGTCAGGAGATCGAGTTGGGGAGAAGTTCGTCCGTCAGCGTGTGGAGGAAAGTGAAGCCGGTGAGAGTGTGACTCACTTCCGGTTGCGGTAAGGAGTTCTGAATGAACCGCTACTGATTGTACTGAGAAGAAGCTGCAGTTGCCGGTACAGGATGAGATAATATGGAGACTGCGATAAAGATGGTTTGTGCATCCACAAGTAGTTGATGGAGAAAAAGGTAGTTAACGCTGGTAAAAATCAGAGGTGAATTCTACCTAGGACCTGGAAATATAACTATGAAATACGAGCTGACTCTTCACAGAGCTAACTGAGCGTAGAACAACAATTAACAGGCAAGGTGGATATGGTAATGATAGGTTAAATAGGGTTTGGTTATTATTAGGAGGGATCTGTCTTAAAGGTATATTACATATGGTGAATATTGGAACTGTTCCAATACATATTGTTGTGCATAACATGACCCCACAGGATATAACATTATCCAAGGGAACTACCATAGGATATGCACTGGAATCAAGTTATTACACTTTTGGATTCCAGAATAATGTAATTGGGCTAATACCTGAAGGATACCTAGCTGAAGAACAATTAATAGAACAATCCTTTGCATCTATGCCAGAGGGTCTATTTAATATTCAGTCTATTTATCCCTTCAGCTCAGAGGAAGGCATCTGACTGTAAAATTGAAGAAGCCTCTCTAGTGTTTGATCAGCCAATCAAACAGCAAGATTACCCCAATACCCAGAGTCATGGGAGAAATGTAAATTATAATCAAGGGGATCTCACCTCTAGGTTGGAAGAAGCCTATGAAATAGGACAGCCTGAAATCTTTCCAGGATTTCAGCAAATAGTCGAAGAGCAAATATCCTTAGCTAATGGCTGTTCCAGCGATGATGAACGCCAACAGCTGCGAGAACTCCTGATGGAGTACAAGGATATTTTTGCTAAGGATTCTTATGACTGTGGTACTACAGACTTGCACATTGCAAGAATACAAACAGATCCCGATGCACCACCTGTATTTGTCAAACAATACAGACTTCCCCTAGCCTCATATGATTCTCTTGCAGAGATCATAAGGAATTTGGAAGAAAGAGGTATTATCAGACAGGTGCACAGCTCTTATAATAATCCTATTCTAGGTATCCTTAAGCCCAATGGACAATGGGGTTTGTGTGCTGACTTAAGACAGCTAAACAAACGAGTTTACATGTCTGGCTGGCCTGTACCATACATTGACCAGTGCCTAGCACAAATGCAGGGATCCAAAATTTTCACTGCCATTGATTGTGCACAGGGATATTGGACCATAAAGGTACATGAAGAGGACCAATATAAGCTGGCATTCTCCTTCCAAAAGGTCCAATATGCATTTCAAAGACTTCCTTTTGGATACATAAATTCTGGACATGAATTTGCTGTATTCATGCATAAGGCTATGCCTGATGCACTGGAAAGGGGGACCTTATCTTATGTTGATGATGTTTTAATCAAAAGCACAGACTTTGAAAAACACATCACAGAGCTTAAACACGTCCTCAGCCAACTTAAAAGGGCAGGTGTCAAATTATCCCTACAAAAAGCTCAATGGTGCCGCACTCGTGTAAACGTCTTGGGACATGAAGTTACCTCTGAAGGATTAAATCCCCAGAAGAAAAAGGTGGAAGCTATAGTGAATTCTAAAAACCCAATTAACTTAAAGGAATTGAGATCATTCCTGGGTATGACAAATTATTCTCGCAAATTCATTGATAATTATGCGGAATTAGCTAAACCACTACTACTTCTTCTAAAGAAAGATGTGAAATGGCACTGGAGTGAGTCTCAAGAGACAGCCATCAGAGAGCTGAAGAGAAAACTCACTCAAGCACCTTGCTTAGCATACCCTGAAGGTGGTAAACCTTTCTTCTTAGAGACAGGTTACACAGATATAAGCATGAGTGCTGTTTTATACCAAAAGCATGATAATTTGAACAAAGCCATTGCTTATGCGAGCAAAAATCTATCCCCAGTAGAAATAAAATTTAACGATTGCGAAAAAGCCCTCTTATCTACTGTATGGGCTCTACAAAATTTCCGCAGCTATATACAGGGTGAGAAAATTATTGTAGAAACGGCCGACCAGCCTTTGCTATATTTGCAAAGTGAAAGAATAAGAGATGGGAATTTGTCAAATAGCCGCATAACAGCGTGGACTCTTTCCTTGCAAGGCTGGCCATTAGAAATTCGCTACAAGCAGAATAAAAAGAATCCAGTCGCACAAGGGCTTGCTGAGCTCCACGACTGTACTGCTAGAGATCCTGGGGAAGAATTATCAGGAGATGATTTTCTGGAGGAACAATTGCTTTCCCCATATAAAATATACAATGAGGACCACTGTCAAACATTACCTTGGGTATATGTTGATGGTTGTTCTTACCATGCCACTATTGATAATGAGCGCAGATTAGTCACTGGCATTGGTATAACGGGGGCAAATGGATTCCCAAATACATCTATAGGTTTCAACATTGGACCAAGATCCAGTCAAGGTGCAGAACTAACTGCTGTTTTTAAAACCATTGAAATGGCTATTGAACATGGTATTCATGAATTTGTGATCATAACTGACTCAAATTATGTGCGTGACAGTTTTGTTGAATACCTGCCAACTTGGAAAAGAAATGGCATGCAGAAAAGCAACAACAAACCAGTCAAGCATGGCAAATTGTTCTGCGAGATTAATAATCTGGTGGTATCCAATGATTTAACCATACACTGGAAAAAGACCAAGGGTCATTCCAGAGTTCTAGGTCCTGTTAAGGAAGGCAATGACCTTGCGGATTCATTAGCCAAACAAGGAGCCATAACTGGAGAACTCCTTAATATTGACCACTTAATGGGTTCAATTCAGGTAGAAGCCATTACCAGAAACCAGGCATAATAACAGAGTGAGCCTAACTTGGTACAATGGAGTCAGGATTCTCCCAGTGAGGACCTGATCACTAGTCAAAAAGAAGACTCCATTGTAGGCATCTTCTATAAACACATAGAAGATCCTGAAAGCAACCCCATCTCAAAAGATGATTGTATTGGCAAAGAAGATCTGAGAATCTTAATAAAATCTAAATCACAATTCAAGTTACAGGATGGTTTGTTAATTAGAACCTCCAAAACTGGCATCCAGCAGTGGGTAGTACCCACCAAGTTCAGAGGTCTAATGCTTCAACATGCCCATGATGCTCCCACATCTGGTCATCGTGGTGCCAAACTCACATATGAAATATTACGTGATTACGCTTTTTGGCCACACATGTTGAAAGATGTTCAAACCTACTGTCAAGGGTGTTTAATCTGCCCACAGTTCCAACCCACTGCACCAACGCATAGAGCGCCATTGCAGAAAAGGGGGATGGTAATGCCATGGTCAGATATACAAATTGACTTTATCGGTCCAGTAACAAGATCATCAAGAGGTAACAAATACATGTTAACCGTGACATGCCTGTTCACTAAATGGGTAGAGTGCATTAGTGCACCTAACAATAGTGCGGAAACATGCGCAGCATTGCTCATCAACCATGTATTTTCCAGATTTGGTCTGCCCCAAAGAATCGAGTCAGATCGGGGGACCCACTTCACTAGCGAAGTGATGACCAAAATGTGGAAAATACTAGGGGTTAAAAGAAAGCTCCATATTGCTTATAGAGCTGCCTCAAGTGGTGGTGTAGAGCGTTACAACCAGTCCATTGTTAAAATCCTCAAAACGTTTGTGAGTGAAATGGGTAAAGACTGGGATGTAAAACTACCTCTAGTCTTAATGGCATTAAGAGCAACTCCAAGTAGTGCTACCAAGATGTCACCTTTTGAACTGATGACTGGTAGAAGAATGGTTCTACCTCAGCATCTACTGTACCGTACATCAGACCAAGATTTGATAAATGCTGCCAATACACATCAGTATGTGGAGAACTTAAGAAAACACCTGCAACATGCATTTGCATTTGCTCAAAGGAATTTAGAAAGAGCCGCAACTGCCACTAAAACCTATTATGATCTCAAAACATCCAAAAAGGAATATGAAAAAAATGATAAAGATTATCTTTATAACTTTGGAAGAGATCAGGTTAGGGAGAAGAAATTTCTTCCCTCATGGAAAGGTCCTTTTGTCATTACTGACAAAATATCTCCAGTGGCCTATAAAATACGGATCCCCAAAAATGAAAGTTTCATAGATAAATGGGTCCATATCAATCAATTGCGAGCGTGTCATCCAAGATCCCAACTACAAGTCATAGAGGGAGAATGAAGTGTCATATCCCAAAATGAACTAAAGACCGACTGTAGTTTAAAGATGACCAGCTGATGAACATGAAGGCTGAAAATTGACAGACCATCTACATAGGAGACTGTCTATGAGGTATACGGTTGATCCTCATCAAATACCACTGACTTTAAGCCAATTCAAATACATGTGTCCTACATCTATTTGAAGTTGGAAGGGGGATTTATGTCAAGGTATATGTGAGTTTAATAAATATATATTTTAATCAAATATTTCAAGATTAATAAATCCGTATCTTTGATCAGATATTTCACTGATCAGTAAAAAAAAAAAAAAAAACTCATTGCATTCAGAACTGACTTCAGACAGGTTTAGTTCTCCCCCACTTCTTCAATTGCACAGGAGACATTCTTGACTAAAATGAGAACAAAGGTTTGTTTCTGGGAGATCTCACACACTCAATATGCTAAATTATGCAATTGTATAATTTAGCAAGAAACTGAAAATTAACACAGTTTCAGAAACCCTCTGTATGATTGCCTGGGAACCAATGTTAAATGACAGCACTTTGATACATAGAACAGGATACAGGCCCATATATGGGTTTCTTCCAAGGGAAATGCCGATCCATCTGAAGAGATGTGAGAGATGCAAACATTCTTCAAAGGAGCTGAAAATTGACAGCTGCCTGTTAAGTGACTCAGGCTGTGTGGCTGATAACACCAGAATACACGTAACACAGACATTGTGTCTGGGGTTAGGATAACATAGAGAAAGCACATGACTTACATTATGATTTCAAAGCAACTGTAGTTAGATTTCAAATAAAATATACTAGGAAAATAAATACAAGACATGCATATTTTGAAAGCATGAATATCTTAGCCTCTGTGTGTTTAAGAACATGAATAGATGTTTATGGACCTGAAGAGAAGTGATTATTAACATTTATTTTTTTATTTCAGATCTACATAGACAGGATTCATGTATTCAGAAAGAAATACACAGAAATACATATAATCTCAGATCTGCATGAAGAAGGCTGCCACCCGGTGTTGCCATGAGAGAACTGCAGCCAGAAACCCTTTTGGCTGTTAAAAATAAGATATTCCAATGACAAGGGACAAGGCTCCGTGGGCGTTTCCAATATTCACCAATGACTGATAAAAATAAAAAACGGGGAGGGGTGAGATCAGATGATTTAAACCCCAGCATAGAGACTAAAAGAAGGTTGTGTTGTTGTTGGCTGATCCTGAAGGAATAATAACTGCTGTGGTTATTATTAAAGCACACACCTACTATTGGACTCCATATACATTATCCCCAAATTTTGAATTTCTGAGGTGAAATTGGATCTGTTGCGAAACATTGGAAACCGGATATCGACTGGTTTACTTGGTGATGTATACAAGGTTTTTGATAAGATAAGTTATATGCATAGCCACTACAGTAAAATTAAAATTTTTGAATTGGAAAGAACAAATTGGGCTTTTAGATTGTATTATATAACCTTAAATAGCTCTTAGCCTGCCTGTTTGTATCCAAGCATTTAAAGTAAACATTTACTATTGCTGTATGTAGCAGAGTTAAGGAAATATTTCAAGTTAGCATTTCATAGCCTATGTATTGTTATACTAATCCCAATCTTAAATTGTTTCATCTATGCAAATATATATAATAATAATTCAGAAGTATATTGTATTTTAAATTGGTAGTCATAAGCCTAGGTATTGTTTAAATCTGTGTCTGATTGGCTAAGTAACTCATCTATACAAGTTCTGATATTGTCAGTTAATTATGTATTAGGATAAATTGCAGTTAAATAGCAGAATATATATATTATCCTATTGCTTAAGAGCACAGTTTAAAATTGTACTGCTTGGATGTTAAAAGATTTGTAAATAAGGCTGTTTTTTAAGATAAGCATGTATGAATTTTGCATAGCATATTTAAATAGTTTTCAAGCGCATATAATATTTCATTTCCTTTTATTGCAAATATATTTCAATATGTTCATGGATATTAACTAAAAAAAAGAATTCAGATATTTATATTAATTGTATGGTCTAGTAAGTGCATGTTGATTAAGGATTTCTATTTTTAAGGAAAATTATTATTTGTATTGTGATTATAACCCTGCCATAAGCTGATATATTATTTGGATAGCACTACTGAGATTTTCATAAATATACTGACAGGTCTAAAGACCGCTGCTCTATAACCCTGTCTGCCTGCTCTGATGAGGAGGACAGGAATCGCCGGAATTCAACACGATCGAGTACAATCGGGTTGATTGACACCTCCTTGCTGGCGGCCGATTGGACGCGAGTCTGCAGGGGGCAGCGTTGCACTAGCAGCTCTTGTGAGCTGCTGGTGCAATGCTCTCCGCATTCAGCGAGGTCTTGCGGACCTGATCCACACTGTCGGATCAGGTCCGCAAGACCTTTCATAAATCAGCCTCATGGCCTCTTGTATGAAAAGGGATATCATGCACATCTAGGTGGCATAGGAATTGCAGTCACCTACTAAGTGACATTTATTGAGCTTCAGGCTATATAATGGAACAAAGCACCTTATACATACAAGTGGCACGTATTTTATAGAGGAAAGGCTCTTCTTTCGAGTGAGTAGTCAGATGCTCAGATGGCTACCAGATGATCACCAACAGAACTATTCACACACGGAACATAGTTATAACAATCACCTGGCAGCTAGCTACCTGTTAGCAAGAAGTTTGTCTGTTGTAAATGTTAGGTATCATAGTTTCTTATTGCTGTGAGCTTATTAAAAATACAGATATCTAAATAAAGGTGAGAGCTGGGTAAGGGTAAAAATAGATTATACTTTGATAAATTCTACATCAGAGGGGATTTTTTTGTATTTTATATTTGGTGTATTTTTTATTACAGTTTTACTATGCTTAAGTGATTTTGGACAGGGGAAGGAGTATGTATATGTTATCAAAATTATGTAAGTTAGCCCTCTAACCAATGGAGTCATATGGAACAGAGATATCCATTGAGACTTAAAGGGGCAAATACCGCCCAATATATCATGGAGTTATTCTGTGGGTAGTTGTAGGTAGTGACCAATTATCAGTTGATGGGCAGGAGGGATGGAAACATCTTGGGTGGTGTTTGGCGGAATCAGAGTGTGACATAGCAGTAACTGGGGCAGTCTCTTTACACTGGGATGCTTGCCCTGATTGAGGACGCTGCAAGAGGAACAGTGTGCAGACCTTCCACCTCGTGACAAGGTACAGGACAGTTTAGTTATAGGGACATTGTGCTCAGTTTGTTCTGTCATTCATATAAAAGGCAATACTTTATTTAAAAAAGGGAGTTAAAAACTATTTAATTCCACCATGAAACTAATACATTTGAACATCAAAGTATAGGATTAAATCATCTAGTTTATTAATACATCTGGTTAAAAAGTCAAGATCAAAAAGAGGGGATTTTATCACCCCCAGTCCTCACCACTGCTAAAAAACTACACATTATTATTAAGGGTCTGTGCTCTTATTGTACTCTTTTGCTTGTTTAAAGCAATAGAGCTGTATTAGTTGTGTACTTCCTGCTATGGTTCATAAGCTATTAGGTACAAATGTCAGACAATGAGCCTTAGCAGGAAATACACAACCGACAGGTTGTCCAGCAAAAGCAATACAAAAATACTGGACTCTTAAAATACATTTTTAAAGTTCCCTGAGTGACATCTAGATTGTAAAAGCTCCTTGTGCCTTTATGCTTTACAAACAGACTTGTGCAGCACCAAAAAATTTGGTTCATCTGAATCTTTCGGAACGAATGTTTGTGAAATTAATTTCCTTAAATATACATCTGCTGCACAACAGTATTTATTTTGTTTTAAACTAAATAATTACTTAAAATACCTAGAACATTTATATTCATTTTCCGCACTTACCCAGTCCTCTTCTTCACAGAGTTCCGGCCCCCGCTAATAGGCGGCTTAGTGCAGGGGCTCCCATGGCATGCACTAAAACATCTTCTCCTTTAGTGTAGACCCTGGGAGTCGCCACATTAAGCTTCCTATTGGCAGAGCCAGGGCTCTGTGAAGAAGAGGACCATGTTAGCGTGGCTCACCAGCATCCTAAGGGTAAGTATTTAACCCCTTAAAGGTAATTTAGAGAAAATGAAAGTGACAGTTTACCCAAAAGAAGACCGAATTTTATTGAATTAATCTGTCCAAAATTAAACAATGGGGGGTAGTTATCAAGCCGTCTACTTTTCTGACTTCGCCGGCCCAATACGCCCACCTAAGCTCGCCTACCTTCGCCGCCGCGGACCTTGAATACGTTCGCCTAAGTTATCAAAAAAAGCTGTCAAAAAGCCACGGGGCGATGAGCAGCGGACTGTGAGAGTTATCACTCATCCGATCTCGCTGCCCTTCGGCTTTTTCCCAGCTTTATTGCTAGCCTGTCACTAAGCACCCACACTAAACTACACTGTTCTATCCCTATACCGGCGCCCTCGGAGCCCCCCGCAACTCAATAAAGTTACTAACCCCTAAACCGCTGCTCCTAGACCCTGCCGCAACTCTTATAAATGTATTAACCCCTAAACTGCCGCTCCCGGACACCGCTGCCACCTACAGTATACCTAGTAACCCCTATCCTGCCCCCCCTACACCGTCGCCCTCTATAATAAAATTATTAACCCCTATCCTGCTGATCCCGCACCTCGCCGCAACTAAATAGTTTAACCCCTAAATCGCCGCTCCCTGAACCCGCCGCAACCTATATTAAACCTATTAACCCCTATCCTGCCCCCCCTACACCGTCGTCACCTATAATAAATTTATTAGCCCCTATCCTGCCCCCCCTACACCGTCGTCACCTATAATAAATTTATTAACCCCTATCCTGCCCCCCACTACACCGCCGCCACTGTAATAAAATTATTAACCCCTAAACTGTTCCGATCAGCCAATAGAATGCGAGCTCAATCTGATTGGCTGATTCCATCAGCCAATCAGATTTTTCCTATCTTAATTCCGATTGGCTGATAGAATCCTATCAGCCAATCGGAATTGAGGGGACGCCATCTTGGATGACGTCCCTTAAAGGAGCCTTCATTCGTCGTAGTCCGTCGGTGAAGAAGGAGGTTCCGCGTCGGCGGGAGGAAGATTCAAGACCCGGCTTGGAAGATGACATCGCCCGGATAGAAGACCTCTTCAGCGCCTCTTTGAAGATGACATCGCCCGGATCGAAGACTTCTTCATCGCCGCCTGGATGATGACTTTTTCGGATGGAAGATTTCTTCAGCGCCGCTTGGAGGATTAACTTCTTCCGCTCCGGATGTCCACTTCGGTTCCATCGCTGCTCGGCTGAGTGAAGACGACTAAAGGTAGGATGATCTTCAGGGGATTAGTGTTAGGTTTTTGTAAGGAGGGTTTGGGTTAGATTAGGGGTATGTGGGTGGTGGGTTTTAATGTTGGGGGGGTTGTATTTTTCTTTTACAGGCAAAAGAGCTGAACTTTTTGGGGGATGCCCCCACAAATGGCCCTTTTAAGGGCTGGTAAGGTAAAAGAGCTTTGAACTTTATTTAATTTAGAATAGGGTAAGGCATTTTTTATTTTGGGGGGGGTTTGTTATTTTATTAGGGGGCTTAGATTAGGTGTAATTAGCTTAAAATTGTTGTAATATTTATAAAATGTTTGTAACTTATTTTTTTATTTTTTGTAACTTAGCTTTTTTGTACTTTAGTTAGTTTATTTAGTTGTATTTAATTGTAGTTATTTGTAGGTAGTTTATTTAATTAATTTAATGATAGTGTAGTATTAGGTTTAATTGTAACTTAGGTTAGGATTTATTTTACAGGTAATTTTGTATTTCTTTTAGCTAGGTAGTTATTAAATAGTTAATAACTATTTAATAACTATTCTACCTAGCTGAAATAAATACAAAGTTACCTGTAAAATAAATATAAATCCTAAGATAGCTACAATATAATTATTATTTATATTGTAGCTATCTTAGGGTTTATTTTACAGGTAAGTATTTAGTTTTAAATAGGAATAATTTATTAAAGTATAGTGTAGTGTTAGGTGTAATTATAACTTAGGTTAGGATTTATTTTACAGGTAAATTTCAGTTTATTTTAGCTAGGTAAGCTATTAAATAGTTAATAACTATTTAATAGCTATTGTACCTAGTTAAAATAAATTGAAAGTTGCCTGTAAAATAAAAATAAATCCTAAGATAGCTAGAATATAATTATTATTTATATTGTAGCTATATTAGGGTTTATTTTAAAGGTAAGTATTTAGTTTTAAATAGGATTAATTTAGTTAATAATAAAAATATTATTTAGATTTATTTAATGAATATTTAAGTTAGGGGGCGTTAGGGTTAGACTTAGGTTTAGGGGTTAATAATTTTATTACAGTGGCGGCGACGTAGTGGGGGGCAGGATAAGGGTTAATAAATGTATTATAGGTGGCGACGGTGTAGGGGGGCAGATTAGGGGTTAATAAATTTATTATAGGTGGCGACGGTGTAGAGGGGCAGATTAGGGGTTAATAAATTTATTATAGGTGGCGACGGTGTGGGGGGGCAGGATAGGGGTTAATACATTTATTATAGTTGCGGTGGGCGCCGGGAGCGGCGGTTTAGGGGTTAATATGTATAGAGTAGCTTGCGGTGGGCTCCGGGAGTGGCGGTTTAGGGGTTAATATGTATAGAGTAGCTTGCGGTGGGCTCCGGGAGTGGCGGTTTAGGGGGTAATAACTTTATTTAGTTGCGGCGGTGTAGGGGGGCAGATTAGTGGTGTTTAGACTCGGGGTACATGTTAGGGTGTTAGGTGCAGACAGCTCCCATAGAAATCAATGGGATGTCTGTCAGCAGCGAACTTGTACTTTCGCTATGGTCAGACTCCCATTGATTCCTATGGGATCCGCCGCCTCCAGGGGTGGCGGTTTGAAAACCAGGTACGCTGGGACGTTAAAGTGCCGAGCGTACCTGCTAGTCATTTGATAACTAGCAAAAGTAGTGAGAATGTGCCGCACTTGTGTGCGGAACATCTGGAGTGAAGTAAGAATAGATCTGTGTCGGACTGAGTCCGGCGGATCGAAGCTTACGTCACTAAATTCTACTTTAGCCGGTCTCGAGCCTTTGATAACTAAGGCGAATCAGCCTCGCCACAAATACGCTGCGGAATTCCAGCGTATTTGAGGTTGACGGCTTGATAACTACCCCCCAATGTGTGTGTGTGGGTTTTTTTCAAAACGTCCTGTAACATTAGATTTTTATTTAGCAAAGTGCCGTTTTCATGGGCTGGTAAGAATGCCCACTTGTCTAATTTCTGGCCGCGTGGCCACTCGAGCGGAGTCCCTTCTGTGCAGGACGCATACTCCAGCCCCCATGGTGACATCACCGCTAGTGTGAACACGGTGCACGCTACACTTGGCTATACAGGTCTGAAATCCTGCTCTCTCTGCTCACAGCTCCCCTGACCCCGCTCTGGTCTTGCTGCTAACTGTCACAGCGCACAGAGCTCTCATCATCCTGTGAGCACTGAAGGCTGTTGTGTTTATGCGCTCTGACCGGATCATTCTGTAAGGGGGCTGTAATTTCTAACTAACAAACTGGATACGGCGCCCTTACAGAACGATCTGGTCAGAGCGCAAACAGACTTCAGTGCTTACAGGATGATGAGAGCTCTGTGTGCTGTGACTGTTAGCAGCAGTACTGAAGCGGGGTCAAGGGAGCTGTGAGCGCAGAGAGCAAGAGTTCAGACCTGTATAGCCAAGTGTAGCACGCACCAGTGAAGGAGAATCTCCCTTGTACTCTATGGCCTTGGAACCTATCACTGTGCATGCTAGAAGGGTAATAGAGTACCTGCCTTATTTTATTATGTCTACATGCTGCAGTTTCCTGGCTGTTAGTTGCAGAGTGGACATCTTGCGTATGAAACAAATGCCTTATAGATCTGAGTACAGACACTTTGATATTATTTGTTAGTTATATATATATACACACGTCTGTAAATGTAATAATTCTAAGCAAATCATATTCTGCCAGTGGTTGCTTTGAATAATAACATAGATGTATGTATATGTAACTAACTAACTGGATACGTCCCCCTGTTTACAGAACAATCCGGTCAGAGCTGAGAGGACATAAACACAACAGCCTTCAGTGCTCACGTAGTGCTAAATTTGTAAACTTAGCATAGAATTGCATAATGCAACTTGATTGGTCATGGGGCAGGGTAATAAAGTTTCTAAGCACAGCCCTTTCATCAGGGCGTTCCAGGGTTGTCTGGCAAAAGGGAAAATAAGTAAGGGAAAAGGTTAAAAAATATATATTTCCTTCTTACAATATTTATGTTTTAGATTCTACTTCACTTGTTAACATAGAGTAATTGCTGCTAAACAATTACATCTCCTGAGTGAACTTCCTTGAATGCTAATAAATTTTGTCAATATTTTTTTGTTTTCTTTAAATTTTGTTGGTGCATTCATTCGGATATTTATTTTGTGAAAACTAAACGAACATCTGTTTTTCGTTACGAATTTGTATTCGTAACAAAAGGAATGCACATCTCTGTTTGCAAATATGACCCAGAAATGTACTTGTGTTAGTATAAATGGCAGCCAAGCCAAGAGTAGGGAGTATTTCATTTTCAGTGTAATGATCTTCACATATGTGGAAAGTGGCCCAGCATCCACCTTTTATGTAACCTTGCAGCACTATAGTCTCCATGCACACCAGAATCATACAAGAAGAAGCTCAATTCTATTTAGAAATTACTTAATAAATTCTATATAAATTTCCACTCTTGAAAACAAATAAGAGACTCGTGAATGACATATAAAATCCTCAGAAACCAATGACACAACAGAGACAACAATTCCTTTGCGATTTCATATGCTCATTTAGTTGCTGGGCAAAACTTATTATCAAATATCTCCATTAAACACTCCCACAAAGCAAACATTCTGCGTTATTTCTTTTAAGCACATAGTGGCACTTCCTATTTTCTACAAAGTCTATTAAACAATTCAAACAACTAAACAGATAAACATGTAAAAATATGTTTAATAAATTAGATATACAACTGCCCAACTGTAGAATAGACATAAAAATATTGAAACATTAAGTAACAATAATTTTTAGATCAAAACATTTTTTCCATGTTCTCTTTGATTGACCTTTATACCATTTATCCCTTTTTCACTGTATTTTATTTCTCACTTTATCTCATTTTGCAATTTTCCATATAATTTGTACCCGATATTGTGCTGCTTTGTGTAATTAAAATCAGATAATGCTGACCTGCAAGCCAGCTCTTTCACAATATCCAGCCATCATTCTATCCCCTTGAGTATAAAGAGACTTGATTTTTTATTGCTATTATGATTCAAAACTTTCAATAAAAACTATGAAAATTAAATATTAAGCTACCAGCTATAACCTGAGTAAATGATAAAAAATACAGGTGCTGAGCTCAGCTCTTATTTTGTATTGTTAGTTATATTTATTCACATTCAAAATGTTTGCTGCTATTGAGATTTGTAAAAGGTAACAATAGAATAAACCAATAACAGAACACTAAGGGGTCAATTTATTAAACCCTGGGCGGGCATGATTCGCTGTAGCGAATCATGCTCGCCCGGCATCGCTAAACGCCAACAGTATACGTTGTCGCCCTCTGCACATTCACAGCCAATCACCCACTAGCAGGGGGTGTCAATCATTCCGATCGTATTCTTATCTTCAGTTTCTGGATTGCTGGAAACTTCGGGCGGATTAAGCAGCATCCAATACTTGTTAAATCCACCCCCATGAGTCACATGAATAATCTATCTGTGCTTTTATAGAATTGTATTAATGTGTAAAGCAGTGGTTCCCAAACTCATCATTAGTCCCCTCCCCCAACATACTCTAGAAAAGTAATATTTAGCAGTGCACAACCCCTAATAACCATAAGGACATAATACAATCTAAAGGAGTGACAATGAAACATATTCAAACTTTAAAATAATGTTTTTAATTTTATTGAAACTGTATTATCTTTATAATAGGAAACCAGCTTTTTATGTTTAAATCTTTTTATTGGAAAATTAGTATTTCAATACAAACTTAGTATGAAGGACAACACATACATTATAGAGCATTTACTACCTCTTGTGAGTCTTGTAAAGGTTTCAAAGTGAGCTTCGCTCTAAAGAGTCTGAGTGTAATGTCCAGGTTCATTATGGACTCTCAAACAAGTGTTGAGTGAAGTGGAGATATTACCGTCCTTATTCTACACCTTAGCAAATTCAGGGAGCGGCGTTGTGTTGTCTAAAAGATAAATACATTAAACAATGTAACTTTATCTAACGAAATGAAACAAAATAAATACGGGAAGAGAAAAAAAAGAAAAGAAAAAGGGGAAAATTTTCGTACACTCAAATAAATTTAAATACCAACAATTCTCTGATCAGTAGTTATTTTAGAAAGCGGGTGAGTAAGTTATGAGAGACGCCAAGACTGCCCCCCTGTGACTGGTTCAGCATTGTGACCTATTGCCCTTTAGGGATCTTATTTAGGTATGTAAGTCTAAAGTCCCATTTAGTGTCCAATAATACCAGACCCTTTCAAATTGGACCTGCATATCCAGGATCTTTGAGGCTGACTCATACATCCAATACGTTAGGGATCATTTATTCTTTATCTCCTCCCAAGGGGAGGCCCTAGTTTTCCAGTACTTTGCTATGCAGGTTCTAATAACCGTGCAGGCGATCTTAATGAATATATTTATATGATTGTTGAACCGGTGTAGTGGTTCGTGCAGGAGAGCTTGGGAGGGAGATAGTTGAATTTGTTCCTCTAAAACAGAACTAAGTAACACCTAGATTACGAGTTTTGCGGTAACAGGGGTACGGTGCTAACGAGCAGTTTATGCTCACCGCTCACTTACCTGCAGCACTAGTATTACGGGTTTTTACAAACCCGGCGTTAACCGCAAAAAAGTGATCGTAGAGCAAAATTTTGCTCCACATCTCACCTCAATACCAGCGCTGCTTGCGTTAGCGGTGAGCTGGCTGAACGTGCTCATGCACAATTTCCCCATAGGAGTCAATGGGGGAGAGCCAGCTGAAAAAAAACTTAACACCTGCAAAAAAGCAGCATTTAGCTCCTAACGCAGCCTCATTGATTCCTATGGGGAAAATACATTTATGTCTACACCTAACATGAACCCAGAGTCTAAACACCCCTAATCTTACACTTATTAAGCCCTAATCTGCCGCCCCCAGCATCGCCGACACCTGCATTGTATTTTTAACCCCTAACCTGCCGCACCGGACATCGCCACCACCTACATTATACATATGAACCCCTAATCTGCTGCCCCCAACATCGCCAACACCTACATTATATTTATTAACCCCTAATCTGCCGCCCCCAATGTCACTGCAACCTATCTACACTTATTAACCCCTAATCTACCGTCCCCAATGTCGCCACCACTATATTAAAGTTATTAACCCCTAAATCTAAGTCTAACCCTAACCCTAACTTAAATATAATTTAAATAAATCTAAATAAAATTCCTATCATTAACTACATTATTCCTATTTAAAACTAAATACTTACCTATAAAATAAACCCTAAGTTAGCTACAATATAACTAATAGTTACATTGTATCTAGCATAGGATTTATTTTTATTTTACAGGCAAGTTTGTATTTATTTTAACTAGGTAGAATAGTTATTAAATAGTTATTAACTATTTAATAACTACCTAGTTAAAATAAAGACATATTTACCTGTAAAATAAAACCTAACCTAAGTTACAATTACACCTAACACTACACTATAATTAAATACAATTAAATAAAATTATCTAAAGTACAAAAAAAACACACTAAATTACAGAAAATAATAAACAAATTACAAGATTTTTAAACTAATTACACCTAATCTATTTCCCCTAACAAAATAAAAAGCCCCCCCCCCCCAATAAAAAGCCCTACCCTACACTAAATTACAAATAGCCCTTAAAAGGGCCTTTGCGGGGCATTGCCACAAAGTAATCAGCTCTTTTACCTGTAAAAAAAAGTACAAATCCCCCCCAACATTAAAACCCACCACCCACACAACCAACCCTACTCTAAAACCCACCCAATACCCCCTTAAAAAAACCTAACAACACTAACCCCTTGAAGATCACCTTACAGGGAGAAGTCTTCACCCAACCGGGCCGAAGTCCTCAACGAAGCCGGGAGAAGTCTTCATCCAAGTCGGGCAAAGTGGTCCTCCAGACAGGCAGAAGTCTTCATCCATCTAAGAGGTCAATTTATTAAACCCTGCATCTTCTATATTCATCCGGGTCCATCTTCAAGACATCCAACGCAGAGCATCCTCTTCTTTCCACGGCTAACACTGAATGAAGGTTCCTTTAAATGACGTCATCCAAGATGGCGTCCCTTCAATTCCGATTGGCTGATAGAATTCTATCAGCCAATCGGAATTAAGGTAGAAAAAATCCTATTGGCTGATGCAATCAGCCAATAGGATTGAGCTGGCATTCTATTGGCTGATTGGAACAGCCAATAGAATGCCAGATCAACCCTATTGGCTGATTGGATCAGCCAATAGGATTGAAGTTCAATCCTATTGGCTGATTGCATCAGACAATAGGATTTTTTCTACCTTAATTCCGATTGGCTGTTAGAATTCTATCAGCCAATCGGAATTGAAGGGACGCCATCTTGGATGACGTCATTTAAAGGAACCTTCATTCAGTGTTAGTCGTGGAAAGAAGAGGATGCTCCGTGTCGGATGTCTTGAAGATGGACCCGCTCCGCGCCGGATGAATGAAGATAGAAGATGCCATCTGGATGAAGACTTCTGCCCGTCTGGAGGACCACTTTGCGCAGCTTGGATGAAGACTTCTCCCGGCTTTGTTGAGGACTTTGGCCTGGTTGGGTGAAGACTTCTCCCGGTAAGTTGATCTTCAAGGGGTTAGTGTTAGGTTTTTTTAAGGGGGGATTGGGTGGGTTTTAGAGTAGGGTTGGTTGTGTGGGTGGTGGGTTTTAATGTTGGGGGGGATTTGTACTTTTTTTTACAGGTAAAAGAGCTGATTACTTTGGGGCAATACCGTGCAAAAGGCCCTTTTAAGGGCTATTTGTAATTTAGTGTAGGGTAGGGCTTTTTTTATTTTGGGTTGGCTTTTTTATTTTGTTAGGGGGATTAGATTGTAAATAGTTTAAAAATCTTGTAATTTGTTTATTATTTTCTATAATTTAGTGTTTGTTTGTTTTTTGTACTTTAGATAATTTTATTTAATTGTATTTAATTATAGTGTAGTGTTAGGTGTAATTGTAACTTAGGTTAGGTTTTATTTTACAGTTAAATTTGTCTTTATTTTAACTAGGTAGTTAGTAAATAGTTAATAACTATTTAGTAACTATTCTACTGAGTTAAAATAAATACAAACTTCCCTGTAAAAAAAAAATAAACCCTAAGCTAGATAAAATGTAACTATTAGTTATATTGTAGCTAGCTTAGGGTTTATTTTATAGGTAAGTATTTAGTTTTAAATAGGAATAATGTAGTTAATTATATATGAATTTTATTTAGATTTATTTAAATTATATTTAAGTTAGGTAGTGTTAGGGTTAGACGTAGATTTAGGGGTTAATAACTTTAATATAGTGGTGGCGACGTTGGGGGCGGCAGATTAGGGCGTAATAAATGTAAGTAGGTTGCGGTGATGTTAGGAACAGCAGATTAGAGGTTAATAAAATTTAACTAGTGTTTGCGAGGCGGGAGTGCGGTGGTTTAGGGGTTAATATATTTATTATAGTGGCAGAGATGTCCAGTTCGGCAGATTAGTGGTTAAAAATTTTATTATAGTGTTTGCGATGTGGGGGGGCCTCGGTTTAGGGGTTATAGGTAGTTTATGGGTGTTAGTGTACTTTTAAGCACTTTAGTTAAGAGTTTTATGCTACGGCGTTGTAGTGTAAAACTCTTAACTACTGACTTTTAAATGCGGTACCAGTCTTGACAGGAGAGGGTCTACCGCTCACTTTTTGTCAGACTCATAATACCGGCGCTATGCAAGTCCCATTGAAAAATAGGATACGCAATTGACGTAAGT
The DNA here is from genome assembly GCF_027579735.1 of Bombina bombina. Lineage (NCBI taxonomy): Eukaryota > Metazoa > Chordata > Amphibia > Anura > Bombinatoridae > Bombina > Bombina bombina. Next base: position 1,101,609,130 of record NC_069500.1, read on the forward strand.
GGTTTTGCAGTATTTCCAAGTCTGGCCAAAAAAGTGAGTGTTACACCTGTACCTGCAAGACTCGTAATACCAGTGGGCGTTAAAAAGCAGCATTGGGACCGGCCAACGCTGCTTTTTAAGCCTAATGCCAAACTTGTAATCTAGCCGTAAATTAGATAATTTGACCCATATTGGCTTTATTATATCACAATCCCACCACATATGACGATACAAGCCTATATCTCCACAACCCCTGTAGCATAATCTATTGTTAGTGGGAGACATATGATATGTCTTAATCGGGGTCAAGTACCATCTGAACATGGTCTTGATTGTGTTTTCTCTTAAGTCCGCACTCAAGAGACCTTTACAAGCTGCATTGTATATGTTGTCCCACCAATTTTTATCCTTAGAGATATCTAGATCGATCTCCCAGTTTAGGAGTACTGTGGATTTGGTCGTGTTGTTTAGTGTTTGAATTTCTAAGTAAATTCTGGATATAGCCTTTTTGGGTCTATGTGTTGACTTTAGGAGAATTTCTAGGGCTGTAGATTTCATAAATTGTGGGGTCTTAGTGTAATGTTGGATTGCAGATTTAACTTGAAGATATTGGAACCAGTGTAGTTTCATTGGGCCTAGGTGATCCTGTATTTGATTGAAAGTCTTGGGTTTTCCACCAACCAGCCAGTCTGCCACTCTATATAGCCCCTTGTTCGCCCATTTATCAACAATTGTTTGCGAGTCTCTAGGGAGGTATCTAATTGGATGCATCAATGTTTGGGGAGATAATAATTTCTGTTGTCTAGTTAGTAAGGACCATATGTGTGTAGTGTTGTCTGAGGTGATCGATCTGTGTCTCTCTGAAGTGCCTCCCACAGAATGTTATCTGGGTGGGTAGATCCCCTTAGATTCACTTCCAATTGGGTCCAGAGAACCCCTGTGGAGTTTCCCCCCAAGAGTACTGTCTGTGCTAGTCTCGCTGCTTTGTATTACTCCAGCAGATTGGGAGCCCCCACCCCCCCAGACTTCTGTGTCTTGTGATAAGTGTGGAAGAGGTTCTAGCCATCTTTTTCCCTCTAAGAAATGCCACCAATTCTGCTTGTAGTAACTTTAGGTCAGATGGCGGGACCGGGGATAGATCTGAATAGATACAGTAGTCTGGGCAATATAGTCATCTTTACCGCTGAGAGTCTACCTAGCCATGAGAAGGTGTATGTCTTCCATTTATTGATGTTTTTCCTTATTTCTTTATACATGGGTTCAAAATTATGTTTGTATAACTTATTAACTTGGGCAGTTAGGTGAATCCCCAAGTATTTAAGAGAGTGTGCGGCCCACCTCAGGTCGAAGTTGATTTCTATAGTTTTCTTAGTGCGTTGAGGGAGATCTAGTGGTAATGCTTCACATTTGTCGAGGTTGATTTTATACCCTGAATTTTGGGAGAATTGGTCTAGAAGTTTATATAGATTGGGCAATGAGATAAGGGGCTTAGTCAGTGTCAAAAGGATATCGTCAGCAAAGAGTGTTAGTTTATATTCACGGTTCTTGATCACTACCCCTGAAATGTCAGGTGATGATCTAATTTTAGTTGCCAGGGGTTCTATACACAGTGCAAAAATGAGGGGGGATAATGGGCACCCCTGTCTTGTTCCATTTAGTATGGGAAAGCTTTTAGATTTGTACCCAGAAACAGAAACCTGAGCTGAGGGAGTTGAGTAAATCATATCCAGAGCTTTAATGAAGGCGCCCCCAAATCCCATCTGGAGCAAAACTGCTCTCATGTATTCCCAATCTATCCTGTTGAATGCCTTCTCCGCATCCAGTGACAGGAGCAGAGAAGGCACTCGGTCTCTCTCCACTTAGTCCACAATATTAACCATCCATCTTACATTATCTGGTGCCTCTCTATCCTTAACGAATCCCACCTGTTCCATGTGGATAAGCGCCAGGAGGATATGTTTTAATCTATTAGCTAGGATTTTAGTCAGGATTTTCAAGTCTCGGTTTATAAGTGATATGGGACGATAACTTGAGCATAGCTTATAATTCTTACCGGGCTTTGGGATCACCACAATCTTAGCTTGTAATAAGTCAGTTGGGATAGTTTGGCCTTCTAAAACAAAATTGCAAAAATCAGTGAGATGGGGTAATAAGATCTCTTTGAACGTTTTATAGTATTCACTAGCGAACCCGTCGGGCCCCGCCGCTTTTCACGTTTTGAGGTCTTTTATGACCACGAAAACCTCTGCTCTTGTGATGGGGGCATTAAGGGTGTTACTATCTTCTTCCAATAGGAAGCACAAGTTAGCCTCCTCTAAAAATTTTGTGGTTTGGGATGTCAATATTGGCGAGTGTTTAACTTTTTTGCCATCGTAGAGTTTCCCATAGTAATCTGCAAATATATCCGCTATATGATGTGCATGGGACATGGAGGCTCCATTCGGCGATAGAATAGAGGGGATAGTGGATGCCTTACACCATTCTCTTAATTTGTGTGCTAGATACCTATCAGGTTTGTTTGTATAAATATAGTATTGAGTGTTAAGCCTTTGAATTGCTCTAAGTGATTGGTTGTTTAAAAAGCTAGCTAGATGTGATCTATTGGCCTCTAGTGTAGAAAGTATACCAGCTCTATGGGTCAGTCTGTGTTGGGTCTCTATTTCGTGAATTTCTTCATGTAGTTGTGCTATTAGGGTTTTATATTGCCTTTTATGGAGCGATTTTTCCTGAATAAGCAAACCCTGGATGTAGGTCTTATGGGCTGCCCAGGGGGAGATCAGATTAGCAGTGGACCCCTTGTTCATTACTCAGAATTCAGATAATGATTTAGTGAGTTTGCCTTTGTTCAGAGGGTCTTTTAAATATGATGGATCATAGGTCCATGTTCTAAGCCTGCAAGTGTCTATGAACCCATCAAGGTGTAGAGAAAGAACAGAGTGGTCAGACCATACGCAAGGATGTATTTCTGAAGATCAAAAAAGCGGTTGTAATATCTGGCTAGTGAAAATATATTTAAGTCTTGTGTATTGTTTATGAGCTGATGAGTAGTATGTTGTGTCTGATGTTTTCCCATATAGTGTAAACCTTGTGTCAAGTAATGCGTGTAGGGCTAACTGTTCTTGTATAGCATTCACTATTTTATTGTGTCTGAGACTTTTGGGTCTTAGTTTAGAGTTAAGGTCAGTGTGCTTGGACATGGTGATTTTAAAGTCGCCTGCTAGTATAACTTTGTGTTGAGACCAGTCAGTAAGTAGATTGGATATGTTGTTGAAGAAGTTGTGATAATTGTCATTGGCGGCATAAATATTACATAAGATAACGCTTGAGTCCGAGAAGCGGTCCTTAACTATAAGGTATCTCCCTTCTTTATCTTCTAGGGTGGATTCATGTTCAAAAGCTAGGCTAATGGATTAGGATTGAGACCCCTCGCTTCTTAGTATCGGTGGTTGCGTGGTAGTGTTGTGTGAATTTTTTGGCCCAATATTTAAGAATTATAGCCTGGGTAAAATGGGTTTCTTGGAGAAAATTATATTGGCCCCTAAATGTTGATATTGAGACATAGCTGTGCAACGTTTAACATTAGTGTTTAACCCTCTCACATTGTGAGATATTAGGTGTATCTGGGGTGTCATAAAATTATTGTAGTGAGTATGAAAGCTGTAATGAGAGAGAGAAATTGGAACCCAATTTTAAATAAAGTTGTAGAATTTCTTCTAAAGTGTTTTGTCAAATAAAATATATGATTTCTAAACAATATATTAATGAACACTTAAGGAGCAGTGCGTAAGCATAAATAATACAATTTAGTACAGATTATGACTATACTTACTGGAGAAGCAAGTTAGTCAAACAAAAAAGAGATGCTTATATGCACTGATATGATATCATTATTGGTTATTCAATCATGATTACTGTGCCTTGAAAAGCAAAAAATATAGAGTATTAAAATCTAACCTTTATTAATGTAATTTAAAAAGACAGCTTATTGTGGATGGTTATGCTGCCCAAAAAGTGTTAAAAACACACTCATGGGGGTCGATCCGATAAAAATCATCGCCCGCAAAAGCTGGCGACGCCAATATTTGTGCGGGTTTGGTATCCTATATACGGCGTAACCTAGAAGTTACGCGCGTATATTTCTGCCGTCGCCCGTAGTTTGGTATCCAATATACAGCGTAAGGACTTACGTGGCGAAAATGGAGAAATCTTACTCCATTTTCACCTCGCCACAAAAAGCAGCCGTAAGAAGACTTACGCTGACTATTGGAGCCCCGTAACTCCCTAAACTGGCTGCTAAATAAACCTAACACCTAACGCATGCGCAATGTCTATCTACCTGTCAACCGCGATCTGCTAAATAAAACCTAACACCTAACGCATGCGCAATGTCTATCTCCCTGTCAACCGCGATCCCCCGCCACAATCCCTAATAATATGCAACATGGGAATGTCCACAGCACAATTTGCTTAAAAAAGTATCTTTATTGACAAAAGATAGAGCGACGTTTCGTGACTACTGTCAATTAATCATGCTATACATACAATACTCAGAGGTGGTTCTTTTAAACAGTTAGCTTGGCGCCAATAAATTTTACTCTTGAGCGCCACCTGCTGCACAAAATATGTTACTCTTCAAACTTTCAAAATTTATACAATTTGCAACAAAACACTTTTTGTTAAAGATACATAGTTTAAACATTTTTACAGCTAGAAAATACTATCCCACAATATTTAAAGCAGTTATAACCTACCCTGATAACAGCACTACATATCTATATACTATTATGAATCAAATTTAATTAGACCTATTCTTCACCAAAAGACTGACCAATCAAAGTCCCTATTCATGCCATAAGGTACTAATGATCCCAATCTATGAATCCAATGCATTTCTTTTTGTTTCAATATTTTCTCACGGTCACCACCCATTCTCTGCGGACCCACATAATCTATAACCTGCCATCGGAGCTGACTGATACTGTGTCCTTTCTCCAAAAAATGATTGGAGACAGGTGCCTCCCTGTTCCCACATCTAATATTGGAGCGGTGCTGGCTAAGCCTATCTTTCACTTTTCTTACCATCTCTCCAATATAGATGAGGGAACACGGACACTTAATTAAATAAATTGCATATGTGGTGTCACAAGTAAAGAAATTCCTAATAGTGTACCTTTTACCACTCCTAGGGTGAACAAACTCTTTACCCCTTATTACAGAATTACAACTAATGCATCCTAAACAAGGATAACATCCTACATTCTTCTTTGTTAAATGACTCTGCTGTAGCTGCTTAGCTGGTCCTATGTCAGACTTCACAAAGTAGTCCCTCAAATTCTTTACCCTTTTGTAGGCCATAATTGGTCTCTCTTTGAATTCAACAATGTCATTATTACACCTCTGTAAAATAGGCCAATGTTTATTAATGATTTTAGCTATTTGCCTTGTTCAACATTAAATTGAGAGTACAATTTGGTGATGTGAGTGCTAAGCATAATACCCCGATAAAGACTCTGGGAATTGGACTCTTAAAAAGTTGGGTCTATGGAAAAAGAGTAATTATACACCATTAATCCATAACGATAGTGTAAATACGTTTATACAACTTGTGAATTTAGACGTAAATAAATTACAACAGCAGGTTCTCAGAGATGGTAAGAAGGTAAAAAGTAATGTGAATAATGTTGAAAAGAAAGCATTACAGTCCTTTCAGGGTAAATTGAATAATGTTATCCTAAAGGGAGCCGATAAGGGAGGCGCATCTGTGGTTATCGATAGACAGTACTACATTGGGGAAATTAGACAACAACTAGATGACCCTGAAACATATAAGAAATTGTCACAAAATCCTGTTCACAGGATACAAAAAGAATTATTGGCCTGCCTGGAGAGGGCAGTAAAGGTTGGGGTGATTGACTTAAAATTGAGAGATTTTCTATACAATAATTCACCAAGAACACCGGTTTTTTATACTATACCAAAGATTCACAAAAACCTTGCTGCTCCTCCAGGCAGGCCAATTATTTCCAGCATAGATTCTGCCTTTTCTAATGTATCTATTTTTATTGACAAATTGTTCAAGCCTGAGGTCGTAAAATGTAGTTCATACATCAAAGACACAGGTGATTTTTTGCAAAAAGTGAGAGAATTGCATTTACCTAGCGACCGTTTTGTATTGTATACATTAGATGTTAAAAGCCTCTATACCTGCATAAAGCATGAGACAGGTATGGGGGTGATTAAGAAAATTTTACATGTGAATGGGGGTTATACCCCACAACAAAATGTTTTCATAGAAGAATTATTGGGCTTGATTCTGCACTGGAATTACTTTATGTTTCAGGATGATTGGTATATACAGATAAGAGGAACCGCCATGGGGTCCAACGTGGCCCCATCATACGCCAATTTTTTATGAGCATGATTGAAGAGAATATAGTTTATGAAAATAAATGGTTTAAAGACTATGGAGGAGCCTGGTGGCGCTTCATAGACAATATATTTGGCGTATGGTGGGGCCCCGTGGACTCCCTGGTTCAGTTTGTGACAGACCTTAATTCTTCTGTGAGAAATTTGGAATTTACACTGAATTTCAGTGAGGAGAGTATCATGTTTTTGGACACTAGAGTGTATAAGAAAGGTCTTAAATTGGAATTTGATTTATATTCAAAAGAAACAGATAGGAATACATTGCTAGAATTTAATAGTTTCCATCCACGTCATTTGGTAGAATCCTTACCCAAGAGTCAGTTGATGAGAGTCCACCGTATCGTGTCAGAGACAGATAATCTAAATAAAAGGATTAAAGCAAGAATGCAAGAAAAATTCCGCTATAGAGGTTACCCCCAACATGTATTAGATAAATGTAGCAATAACCTTACCACTAATAAAGATCATAAGGATAAGAATAAGAGAATGATCTTTACATCACAGTTTAGTGCCCATGGGAGGCAAATAGCTAAAATCATTAATAAACATTGGCCTATTTTACAGAGGTGTAATAATGACATTGTTGAATTCAAAGAGAGACCAATTATGGCCTACAAAAGGGTAAAGAATTTGAGGGACTACTTTGTGAAGTCTGACATAGGACCAGCTAAGCAGCTACAGCAGAGTCATTTAACAAATAAGAATGTAGGATGTTATCCTTGTTTAGGATGCATTAGTTGTAATTCTGTAATAAGGGGTAAAGAGTTTGTTCACCCTAGGAGTGGTAAAAGGTACACTATTAGGAATTTCTTTACTTGTGACACCACATATGCAATTTATTTAATTAAGTGTCCGTGTTCCCTCATCTATATTGGAGAGACGGTAAGAAAAGTGAAAGACAGGCTTAGCCAGCACCGCTCCAATATTAGATGTGGGAACAGCGAGGCACCTGTCTCCAATCATTTTTTGGAGAAAGGACACAGTATCAGTCAGCTCCAATGGCAGGTTATAGATTATGTGGGTCCGCAGAGAATGGGTGGTGACCGTGAGAAAATATTGAAACAAAAAGAAATGCATTGGATTCATAGATTGGGATCATTAGTACCTTATGGCATGAATAGGGACTTTGATTGGTCAGTCTTTTGGTGAAGAATAGGTCTAATTAAATTTGATTCATAATAGTATATAGATATGTAGTGCTGTTATCAGGGTAGGTTATAACTGCTTTAAATATTGTGGGATAGTATTTTCTAGCTGTAAAAATGTTTAAACTATGTATCTTTAACAAAAAGTGTTTTGTTGCAAATTGTATAAATTTTGAAAGTTTGAAGAGTAACATATTTTGTGCAGCAGGTGGCGCTCAAGAGTAAAATGTATTGGCGCCAAGCTAACTGTTTAAAAGAACCACCTCTGAGTATTGTATGTATAGCATGATTAATTGACAGTAGTCACGAAACGTCGCTCTATCTTTTGTCAATAAAGATACTTTTTTAAGCAAATTGTGCTCTGGACATTCCCATGTTGCATATTGTTATAGTGGAATTGGGCAGATTTCCACGGTCGACACGAGCACAGTATTTTGCCTGGCAGCTGTTCTACATATTGCTGACAATCCCTAATAAAGTTTTTAACCCCTAAACCGCCGCCATCTACATAAACTAACCCCCTACTGTGAGCCCCTAAAACCGCCACCATCTAACTGATCTATCCCCTAATGTAAACCCCTAAAGCCGACACCATCTAATTGATCTATCCCCTAATCTGACCCCTTACACCGCCGTCACCTATATAAAAATTATTAACCCCATAATCTAATCCCCCTATACCGCCGCCAGCTATATTAATATTATTAACCCCTAATCTAATCCTCCTAAAAACATAATTTATGTAAGAACTTACCTGATAAATTCATTTCTTTCATATTAGCAAGAGTCCATGAGCTAGTGACGTATGGGATATAAATTCCTACCAGGAGGGGCAAAGTTTCCCAAACCTTAAAATGCCTATAAATACACCCCTCACCACACCCACAATTCAGTTTAACGAATAGCCAAGAAGTGGGGTGATAAGAAAAAAGTGCGAAAGCATATAAAATAAGGAATTGGAATAATTGTGCTTTATACAAAAAAATCAAAACCACCACAAAAAAGGGCGGGCCTCATGGACTCTTGCTAATATGAAAGAAATTAATTTATCAGGTAAGTTCTTACATAAATTATGTTTTCTTTCATGTAATTAGCAAGAATCCATGAGCTAGTGACGTATGGGATAATGATTACCCAAGATGTGGATCTTTCCACACAAGAGTCACTAGAGAGGGAGGGATAAAATAAAGACAGCCAATTCCTGCTGAAAATAATCCACACCCAGAATAAAATTTTAATGAAAAAACATAAGCAGAAGATTCAAACTGAAACCACTGCCTGAAGTACGTTTCTACCAAAAACTGCTTCAGAAGAAGAAAACACATCAAAATGGTAGAATTTAGAAAAAGTATGCAAAGAGGACCAAGTTGCTGTTTTGCAAATCTGATCAACCGAAGCTTCATTCTTAAACGCCCAGGAAGTAGAAACTGACCTAGTAGAATGAGCTGTAATCCTTTGAGGCGGAGTGTTACCCGACTCAATATAGGCATGATGAAATAAAGATTTCAACCAAGATGCCAAAGAAATGGCAGAAGCTTTCTGGTCTTTTCTAGAACCGGAAAAGATGACAAATAGACTAGAAGTCTTTCGGAAAGACTTAGTAGCTTCAACATAATATTACAAAGCTCTAACAGCATCCAAAGAATGCAATGATTTCTCCTCAGAATTCATAGGATTAGGACATAATGAAGGAAACACAATTTCTCTACTAATGTTGTTAGAATTCACAACCTTAGGTAAAAAATTCAAAAGAAGTTCGCAGCACCGCCTTATCCTGATGCAAAATCAGAAAAGGAGACTCACAAAAAAGAGTAGATAATTCAGAGACTCTTCTGGCAGAAGAGACGGCCAAAAGAAACAAAACTTTCCAAGAAAGTAATATAACGACCAAAGAATGCATGGGTTCAAAAGGAGAAGCTTGAAGAGCCCCCAGAACCAAATTCAAACTCCAAAGAGGAGAAATTGACTTAATGACAGGTTTTATACGAACCAAAGCTTGTACAAAACAATGAATATCAGGAAGATTAGCAATCCTTCTGTGAAAAAGAACAGAAAGAGCAGAGATTTGTCTTTCAAAAAACTTGCGGACAAACCTTTATCTAAACCATCCTGAAGAAATATAATATCTATCTATAATATATCTCTCTAGATACAGATTTACGAGCCTGTCACATAGTATCAATCACAGAGTCAGAGAAACCTCTTTGACCAAGAATCAAGCGTTCAAACTCCACACCTTAAAATTAAGGTTTTGAGATCCTGATGGAAAAAAGAACCTTGAGACAGAAAGACTGGTCTTAACGGAAGAGTCCACAGCTGGCAAGAGGCCATCCGGACAAGATCCGCATACCAAAACCTGTGAGGCCATGCTAGAGAATACCCTTGGAAGAAGAACTAGAGGCGGAAAGATATAGGCAGGATGACACTTGTAAGGAAGAGATAATGCATCCACTGCCTCCGCCCGAGGATCCCTGGATCCGGACAGATACCAGGGAAGTTTCTTATTTAGATGAGAAGCCATCAGATCTATTTCTGAGAGTTCCCACATTTGAACAATCTGAGGAAATACCTCTGGGTGAAGACCATTCGCCCAGGTGCAACGTTTGGCGACTGAGATAATCCGCTTTCCAATTGTCCATACCTGGGATATGAACCGCAGAGATTAGACAGGAGCTGGATTCCGCCCAAACCAAAATTTGAGATACTTCTTTCATAGCCAGAGGACTGTGAGTCCCTCCTAGATGATTGATGTATGCCACAGTTGTGACATTGTCTATCTGAAAACAAATGAACAACTCTCTCTTCAGAAGAGGCCAAGACTGAAGAGCTCTGAAATTGCACGGAGTTCCAAAATATTGATCGGAAATCTCACCTCCTGAGATTCCCAAACCCCTTGTGCCGTCAGATACCCCCACACAGCTCCCCAACCTGTAAGACTTGCATCTGTTGAGATTATAGTCCAGGTCGGAAGAACAAAGAAGCCCCCTGAACTAAACGATGGTGATCTGCCCACCATGTCAGAGAGTGTCGTATAATCGGTTTAAAGATATTAATTGAGATATCTTTGAGTAATCCCTGCACCATTGGTTCAGCATACAGAGCTGAAGAGGTCGCATGTGAAAACGAGCAAAGGAGATCGCATCTGATGCGGCAGTCCTAAGACCTAAAATTTCCATGCATAAGGCTACCAAAGGGAATGATTGTGACTGAAGGTTTTGACAAGCTGATATCAATGTTAAACTTCTCTTGTCTGACAAGGACAGAGTCATAGACACTGAATCTATTCTAGAAACCTAAAAAGGTTACACTTGTCTGAGGAATCAATGAACTGATTGGTAAATTGATCCTCCAACCATGAACTTGAAGAAACAACACAAGTCGATTCGTATGAGATTCTTCGAAAATGAGAAGACTGAGCAAGTACCCAGATATTGTCCAATAAGGAAATACCAAAAAACCCTGTTCTCTGATTACAGAAAGAAGGGCACCGAGAACCTTTGAAAAAAATTCTTGGAACTGAGGCTAGGCCAAACGGTAGAGCCACAAAACTGGTAATGCTTGTCTAAAAAGAGAATCTCAGACACTAAAAGTGATCTGGATGAATCGGAATATGTAGATACACATCCTGTAAATCTATTGTAGACATATAATGCCCTTGCTAAACAAAAGGCAGGACAGTCCTACAGTAACCATCTTGAATGTTGGTATCCTTACATAACGATTCAATATTGATAGATCCGGAACTGGTCTGAAGGAATTGACCTTCTTTGGTACAATGAAGAGATAAAATAAAACCCCAGCCCCTGTTCTAGAACTGGAACTGGCATAATTACTCCAGCCAACTCTAGATCTGTAACACATTTCAGAAATGCTGAGCCTTTGCTGTGTTAACTGGGACACGGGAAAGAAAAAAATCTCTTAGCAGGAGGCCTTAACTGAAGCCAATTCCGTACCTTTCTGAAACAATGTTCTGAAACCAGAAATTGAGAACGGAATTGATCAAAATTTCTTTGAAGAAAACGTAATCTGCCCCATACCAGCTGAGCTGGAATAAGGTCCGCACCTTCATGGGTACTTAGGAGCTGGCTATAGGTTTTCTAAAAGGCTTGGATATATTCCAAACTGGAAATAGTTTCCAAACTGATACCGCTCCTGAGAATGAAGGATCAGGCTTTTGTTCCTTATTGTGAGGAAAGGAACGAAATGATTATTAGACCTAAATTTACCTTAGATTTTTTATCCTTTGGAAAAAAAGTTCCCTTCCTTCCAGAAACAGTTGAAATAATAATTTATTACCCTGGAAAGAAAGGGAAAGCAAATTTGACTTAGAAGACATATCAGTATTCCAAGTTTAATCCATAAAGCTTTTCTAGCTAAAATAGCTAGAGACATATACCTGACATCAACTCTAATGATATCAAAAGATGGTATCACCAATAAAATTATTAGCATGTTATAGAATAATAATAATGCTATAAAATTATGATCTGTTACTTGTTGCGCTAAAGCTTCTAACCAAAAAGTTGAAGCTGCAGCAACATCCGCTATAAATATAGCAAGTCTAAGAAGAACATAAGTAAGCTTTTCTTAGAAAGGATTCAATTTTCCTATCTAAAGGATCCTTAAATGAATTACTATCTGCCGTAGGAATAGTAGCACATTTAGCAGGAGTAGAGACAGCCCCATAACCTTAGGGATTTTGTCCCAAAAAAACTCTAATCTGTCAGATGGCACAGGATATAATTGCTTAAACGTTTAGAAGGAGTAAAAGAATTACCCAAATTATTCCATTCCCTGGAAATTACTTCAGAAATAGCATCAGGGAGATTAAACACTTCTGGAATAACTACAGGAGATTTAAAAACCTTATTTAAACGTTTAGATTTAGAATCAAGAGGACCAGAATCCTCTATTTCTAATGCAATTAATACTTCTTTAAATAAAGAACGAATAAATTCCATCTTGAACAAATACAAAGATTTATCAGCATCAACCTCTGAGACAGAAACCTCTGAACCAGAAGAACCATTATCAGTATGATGATGTTCATTTAAAAATTCATCTGAAAAAAGAGAAGTTTTAAAAGACTTTTATGTAAACTAGAAGGAGAAATAACAGACATAGCCTTCTTAATGGATTTAAAAAATAAAATCTCTTATGTTTATCAGGAACACTCTGAAAATTAGATGTTGACGGAACAGCAACAGGTAATGTAACAGTACTAAAGGAAATTTTATCTGCATTAATAAGTTTGTCATGACATGCAATACAAACAACAGCTGGAGAAACAGATACCAAAAATTATAGCAGATACACTTAGCTTGGTAGCTCCAGCAGTAGACAGCGATTTTCCTGTAGTATCTTCTGACTCAGATGCAACGTGAGACACCTTGCAATATGTAAGAGAAAAAACAACATATAAAGCAAAATTGATCAAATTCCTTAAATGACAGTTTCAGGAATGGGAAAAAATGCCAAAGAACAAGCTTCTAGCAACCAGAAGCACTGAAAAAATAAGACTTAAATAATGTGGAGACAAAAGCGACGCCCTTATTTTTTAGCGCCAAATAAGACGCCCACATTATTTGGCGCCAAAAATGACGCCACATCCGGAACTCCGACATTTTTGGCGCAAAATAACGTCAAAAAATGACGCAACTTCCGGCGACACGTATGACGCCGGAAACGGAAAAGAATTTTTGCGCCAAAAAAGTCTGCGCCAAGAATGACGCAATAAAATGAAGCATTTTCAGCCCCCGCGAGCCTAACAGCCCACAGGAAAAAAAGAGTCAAATTTTTGAAGGTAATAAAAAATGATTAATTCAAATGCATTATCCCAAATATGAAACTGACTGTCTGAAAAATAAGGAAAGCTGAACATTCTGAGTCAAGGCAAATAAATGTTTGAATACATATATTTAGAACTTTATAAACAAAGTGCCCAACCATAGCTTAGAGTGTCACAGAAAATAAGATTTACTTACCCCAGGACACTCATCTACATGTTTGTAGAAAGCCAAACCAGTACTGAAACGAGAATCAGCAGAGGTTATGGTATATATAAGAGTATATCGTCGATCTGAAAAGGGAGGTAAGAGATGAATCTCTACGACCGATAACAGAGAACCTATGAAATAGACCCCGTAGAAGGAGATCACTGCATTCAAATAGGCAATACTCTCCTCACATCCCTCTGACATTCACTGCACGCTGAGAGGAAAACCGGGCTCCAACTTGCTGCGGAGCGCATATCAACGTAGAATCTAGCACAAACTTACTTCACCACCTCCATCGGAGGCAAAGTTTGTAAAACTGAATTGTGGGTGTGGTGAGGGGTGTATTTATAGGCATTTTAAGGTTTGGGAAACTTTGCCCCTCCTGGTAGGAATGTATATCCCATACGTCACTAGCTCATGGACTCTTGCTAATTACATGAAAGAAATAATTATCTCTATTACCAGCCCTTAAAAGGGCCTTTTGCGGGGCTTTGCCCCAAAGTAAACAGCTCTTTTGCCCTATAACCTGCCCTCCCTACACCGCCGCCACCTATATTAATAGTATTAACCCCTAATGTAAGCCCCTTACAACGCCGCCATCTATATTAAAATTATTAACCCCTAATTTAATCTACCTACCCCGCCGCCAGCTATATTATCTATATTAACCCTAAGTATATTATAGTTAATATAGTTATTACATTATTTATATTAACTATTTTAACTCTATCTAACCCTAACACCTCTAACTAAATTCTTATTAAATAAATCTAATTCATATTATAAACTAAAATATTCCTATTTAAATCTAAATACTTACCTATAAAATAAACCCATGCGGCTAGATTTAGAGTTCTGTGGCCAAAGGGGTGCGTTAGCTATGCGTGCTTTTTTTCTCCCACACCTTTTAAATACCGCTGGTATTTAGAGTTCACAGAATGGCTGCGTTAGGCTCCAAAAAGGGAGCGTACAGGCATATTTACCGCCACTGCAACTCTAGATACCAGCGTTGCTTACGGACGCGGCCAGCTTCAAAAACGTGCTCGTGCACGATTCCCCCATAGAAAACAATGGGGCTGTTTGAGCTGAAAAAATAACACCTGCAAAAAAGCAGCGTTCAGATCCTAACGCAGCCCCTTTGTTTGCTATGCGGAAACACCTCCTAAGTCTGCACCTAACACCCTAACATGAACCCAGAGTCTAAACACCCATAACCTTACACTTATTAACCCCTAATCTGCTGCCCCCGCTATCGCTGACCCCTGCATATTATTATTAACCCCTAATCTGCTGCTCCGTACACCGCTACCACCTACATTATAGCTATGTACCCCTAATCTGCTGCGCCTAACACCGCCGACCCCTATATTATATTTATTAACCCCTAATCTGCCCCCCTCAACGTCGCCACCACCTGCCTACACTTATTAACCCCTAATCTGCTGAGCGGACCGCACCACTACTATAATAAAGTTATTAACCCCTAATCCGCCTCACTCCTGCCTCAATAACCCTATAATAAATAATATTAACCCCTAATCTGCCCTCCCTAACATCGCCGACACCTAACTTCAATTATTAACCCCTAATCTGCTGACCGAATCTCGCCGCTACTGTAATAAATGGATTAACCCCTAAAGCTAAGTCTACCCTAACACTAACACCCCCCTAAGTTAAATATAATTTAAATCTAACGAAATAAATTAACTCTTATTAGAGTAGCTATATTAGGGTTTATTTTACAGGTAAGTATTTAGCTTTAAATAGGAATAATTTATTTAATAAGAGTTAATTTATTTTGTTAGATTTAAATTATATTTAATTTAGGGGGGTGTTAGGGTTAGGGTTAGAATTAGCTTTAGGGGTTAAAAAATTGAGCTCCGATCGGCAGATTAGGGGTTAATACTTGAAGTTAGGTGTCGGCGATGTTAGGGAGGGCAGATTAGTGGTTAATACTATTTATTATAGTGTTATTGAGGCGGGAGTGAGGCGGATTAGGGGTTAATAACTTTATTATAGTAGCGGTGCGGTCCGCTCGGCAGATTAGGGGTTAATAAGTGTAGGCAGGTGGAGGCGTCATTGAGGGGGGCAGATTAGGGGTTAATAAATATAATATAGGGGTCGGCGGAGTTAGGCGCAGCAGATTAGGGGTACATAGCTATAATGTAGGGGGCAGCGGTGAACGGACCGGCAGATTAGGGGTTAATAATAATATGCAGGGGTCAGCGATAGCGGGGGCGGCAGATTAGGGGTTAATAAATATAATATAGGGGTCGGCGGTGTTAGGGGCAGCAGATTAGGGGTTCATAGGGATAATGTAGGTGGCAGCGGTGTGCGGTCGGCAGATTAGGGGTTAAAAAATTTTAATAGAGTGGCGGCGATGTGGGGGGACCTCGGTTTAGGGGTACATAGGTAGTTTATGGGTGTTAGTGTACTTTAGAGCACTGTAGTCAAGAGCTTTATAAACCGGCGTTTGCCCAGAAAGCTCTTAACTACTGACTTTTTTCTGCGGCTGGAGTATTGTCGTTTGATTTCTAACGCTCACTTCAGCCACGACTCTAAATACCGGCGTTAGAAAGATCACATTGAAAAGATAGGATACGCAATTGACGTAAGGGGATTTGCGGTATGGAAAAGTCGCGGCTGCAAAGTGAGTGTTAGACCCTTTCCTGACTGACTCCAAATACCAGAGGGCGGTAAAAACCAGCGTTAGGAGCCTCTAACGCTGGTTTTGACGGCTACCGCCCAACTCTAAATCTAGCCGTAAGATAGCTACAATATAATTAATAATTACATTGTAGCTATGTTAGGGTTTATGTTTATTTTACAGGTAAATTGTTAATTATTTTAACTAGGTATAATAGCTATTAAATAGTTATTAACTATTTAATAGCTACCTAGTTAAAATAATTACCCAATTACCTGTAAAATAAATCCTAACCTGTTACAAATACACCTACACTATCAATAAATTAAATAAACTACAAATATCTATCTAAAAATACAATTAAATAAACTAAACTATATTACAAAAAATAAAAAAAAGATTACAAGATTTTTAAGCTAATTACACCTATTCTAAGCGCCCTAATAAAATAATAAAGCCCCCCAAAATAAAAAATGTTCCCTACCCTATTCTAAATTAAAAAAAGTTCAAAGCTCTTTTACCTTACCAGCCCTTAAAAGGGCTTTTTGCGGGGCATGCCCCAAAGAAAACTGCTCTTTTGCCTGAAAAAAAAACACAATACCACCCCCCAACATTACAACCCACCACCCACATACCCCTAATCTAACCCAAACCCCCCTTAAATAAACCTAACACTACCCCCCGGAAGATCTCCCTACCTTATCTTCACCACGCCGGGCCGAACTCCTCATCCGATCCGGGTGATGTCTATCCAAGCGGTAAAGAAGAAATCTTCATCCCGCCGATGTTTTCATCCAAGCGGCAGCAAAGTCTTCTTCCATCCGCCAGCATCTTCCATCAAGCGGCATCTTCAATCTTCTCTCCACCGACGCGGAGCATCCATCCCGGCCGACGACTGAACGACGAATGAGGTACCTTTAAATGACGTCATCCAAGATGGCGTCCGTCGAATTCCGATTGGCTGATAGGATTCTATCAGCCAATCGGAATTAAGGTAGAAAAATCTGATTGGCTGATTAAATTCAAGTTCAATCCGATCAAACCAATCAGCAAATCAGATTGAGCTTCCATTCTATTGGCTGATCGGAACAGCCAATAGAATGCAAGCTCAATCTGATTGGCTGATTGGTTCAGCCTATCGAATTGAACTTAAATTTGATTGGCTGATTCAATCAGCCAATCAGATTTTTCTACCTTAATTCCGATTGGCTGATAGAATTCTATCAGCCAATCGGAATTTGACGGACGCCATCTTGGATGACGTCATTTAAAAGGTACCTCATTCGTCGTTCAGTCGTCGGCCGGGATGGATGCTCAGCGTCGGTGGAGAGAAGATTGAAGATGCCGCTTGATGGAAGATGCTGGCGGATGGAAGAAGACTTTGCTGCCGCTTGGATAAAAACATCGCCGGGATGAAGATAGACATCACCCGGATCGGATGAGAAGTTCGGCCCGGCGTGGTGAAGATAAGGTAGGGAGATCTTCAGGGGGGTAGTGTTAGGTTTATTTAAGGGGGGTTTGGGTTAGATTAGGGGTATGTGGGTGGTGGGTTGTAATGTTGGGGGTGGTATTGTGGTTTTTTTTCAGGCAAAAGAGCAGTTTTCTTTGGGGCATGCCCCCACAAAAGGCCCTTTTAAGGGCTAGTAAGGTAAAAGAGCTTTGAACTTTTTTTAATTTAGAATAGGGTAGGGAATTTTTTTTATTTTGGGGGGCTTTATTATTTTATTAGGGGGCTTAGAATAGGTGTAATTAGCTTAAAAATCTTGTAATCTTTTTTTTATTTTTTGTAATTTAGTGTTTGGGTTTTTTTGTAATTTAGTTTAGTTTATTTAATTGTATTTTTAGATAGATATTTGTAGTTTATTTAATTTATTGATAGTGTAGGTGTATTTGTAACTTTGGTTAGGATTTATTTTACAGGTAATTGGGTAATTATTTTAACTAGGTAGCTATTAAATAGTTAATAACTATTTAATAGCTATCATACCTAGTTAAAATAATTAACAATTTACCTGTAAAATAAACATAAACCCTAACATAGCTACAATGTAATTATTAATTATATTGTAGCTATCTTAGGGTTTATTTTATAGGTAAGTATTTAGATTTAAATAGGAATATTTTAATTAATAATATTAATATTAGATTTATTTTAATAAGAGTTTAGTTAGGATGTTAGAGTTAGATAGGGTTATTATACTTAATATATATATATAATATAATAACAATATTAACTATATTAACCCTAATATAATTAGGGTTAATATAGTTAATATAGCAATCGGCGGTGTAGGGGGATTAGATTAGGGGTTAATACATTTATTATAGGTGGCCGCGGTGTAGGGGGATGTAGATTGTAGGCAAAAGAGCAGTTTACTTTGTGACAAAGCCCCGCCAAAAGCCCTTTTAAGGGCTGGCAAAAGAGCTGAATTCTTTGGGGCATGCCCCGCTAAAAGCCCTTTTAAGGGCTGGCAAAAGAGCTGTTACTTTGGGGCAATGCCACGCAAAAAGCCCTTTTCAGGGCTATTTGTAGGGTTAGACTTAGGTTTAGTGGTAGGGATAGTTTAGTATTTTAGGGGTTAAATAATTTAATATAGATGGCGGCGGGATAGGGGGATTAGATTAGGGGTTAATAATTTTAAAATAGATAGCGGTGGGGTAGGGGCTCACTTTAGGGGGTAGGTAAGGTAGATGGCGGCGGTGTTAGGGGGCTCACTTTATGGGGTTATAGATTTAATATAGCTGGCGGCGGTTTAGGGGTTAATAACTTTATTATGTTGCGGCGGGGTTTGGGAGCGGCGGTTTAGGGGTTAATACATATTTTATTGTTAGGCTAGTGAGGGGGGATAGCGGATAGAGGGTTAGACGTGTCAAGCTATGTTAGGGAGGCGTGTTAGACTATCGGGCTATGTTAGGGAGGCGTGTTAGACAGTGCGGGTGATTTCATACTTTAGTCAGGTTTTGTAGGCGCCGGCAGTTTCTAATGTGGTGCAAGTCACTGGCGACGCCAGAAATTTGTACTTGCGCAGATTTCTGGACATCGCTGGTTTATCCGACTTACGGCACGTTAGCATCTGACGGCGCCGTATATTGGATAGCTCGAGATGCGAGCTGAAACTGCGGGCGACGCGGGTTCCCTCGCTTGCACCACAAACTACGCCGTATATCGGATCGCGCCCCCTATATTTTGTAAATATTCAGCAAGTACTATTTGTGCTGAAAAATTAAAACAGATCTGTGTACAGCTAAGAGCAATAGATTTCAATGAGAAATTAACAGAAGAGCTATTATAACTCATAGAAGCCCAAAATTGGGCATATTGTGCTCTAAATAATTTCTCAATTATTATATAGGTAACTATGTGGCTTATAGCGACAGTTGGATATTATCCACACTAGTAAGTACTAAAATTATAGGGGACAGTTGTCCCAAAGAAATGTAGATATAATATAATACCCTTAATGTTATCCTATTGCAATCTTAGGCTGCTGGTAAATCTAGGTACACAGGATAATATTGTGTTCATACGTTAGTAGTAACTTGCAGGTAGCAGAGAAAAATAAATAAATATTTTACTGTTTGAGAAAATGAAATTATACCACCAAAATGTAGTTTGTGGAACCCAAAACAGGATTAATATCAGTAGATATAGTTATATATTACTGGTCAACTGCACCTTAAAATTACACTTATAATACTATAGAATTACACGAATGTTCTTGTTATCCTTATGAATAATACCTAGAGTACTGTGGTTAGTACTACAGGATGTGCAAGTATTTGCTTAAAGGTTATGTATTGGTTAATCACCTGTTTTTTTCTATGCTAGATACATTTATGACTGGTACAAAACACTTAAATATATAATCCCCCCATATATAGGGCTAGTAGATATAACTAAAAATATATAGTTTGTATTGATATTTGAGTCACTGTATAGCTTGATTGACTCTAAAACATAGTGTGCAGGCTGGGCCTTTAAGACGTTTATATTAGCCGATGTTCAGTGCTTGTTATCCTTATGAATAATACCTAGAGTACTGTGGTTAGTACTGTTGCTGTTGCTACTTGCGGTTTAGGAAGGATCAGGGTTTCAACTGGTCGGGTGAGGACACATTGTATTACCTCTGGGTAGGGTACAGTCTCAGCGCCTCTGGAGAAGTTGGGAGAAAAATTAAACAACAAAACAGTAAATAATAAACAAAACAGGTAAGAACATATCATAGACCCAGTGAATGGGTAAATATACAATAACTGTGATAACATTTCAATAAAAGAGGTTAGAGCTGCTTAGATATCTAAGATAATAAGTAAACTTAAGAGTCAGCAACATTTGAACTTTTCAAACATTTTTGAACAAAGATTATACTGAAGTATATATGCACCATGACAGTTTAAAGTTTTAGTGAGGAGGCACAACCTTGATATGGTCTCCTAAGGAGACCTGTGGGATGAAGACATCTTAATAGATCTTTTGGAAAAAGGATAATGTTGATTCGGAAAGACACCATAGAATACAAGGCCCTGAGAAATATCTTGAGTGGAAACATGAGCGTGATGATCTCGGGTGGTTCTTATTTCTTAAGTCTTTTGCGGCTCACTCTCATCCACCTGGGTTGCCTAGGGGAACTTGGCTGTGGCTGGTCTTCCGTTGGTATGTGTGGTGTGTCAAACCCCAGGTGTTTACATGTTGGAGGTATCTCCTCTCGCTCTCGGACTGTAAAGGTTTTGTTGTCTTTAAGGATGTGAAGGGCTAAAGGAAAACCCCATTTGTATTTGATCTGATGCTTCCTGAGGAGGGTCGTCAGAGGGCGTAGGGAGCCCCTCCTTTGGAGTGTCTGAAGGCTGAGGTCTTGATAGAACTGTATTACTTTTCCTTGGAATTTGTAGGTTGGTTTATCCCTTGAGGTCTGAAGGATTTTCTCCTTGTCTTGAAGAAATGATAATATTTCTGAAGAGTTGTTGCAGATATGTGTTGAGGTCTGGGTTAGCGATTGTTTCTGGGACTCCCTTTAGCCTGATATTGTTTCTTTGAGATCTGTTTTCCAAATCATCAACCTTATCTTGTAGGTCTGTGATGGTTTGCTGTTGTAGTTGCAGAGACTGAAAGGTCACAGCCAGTTCATCTGTGATCGTGTCTCTGTGTTCCTCCAGCACATCAAGTTTGCCGCCCAGATCAGCTATATCTGATCATATGTCCGTGAGACTTGAAGTGACAGCAGTGTGCATGGAGTCAATTTTTTCCCATAGTCTCTCAAAATTTGCTGCGATGTCTTGATTTGAGACAAGGCCCCTCAAATCAGCTTTCGTTACTGGGGTCAGGTTCTCATCAGTGGTGAGAGGTGATGATTCTGTCTCTGAGTCGCCCCCTGTCTCCATCTCTGCCCGCTCTGTGGTTTTAACGAGTTTAGAAGGTTTCAAAAAAGTACACACTGTAGAGGGTTTATTTGTTTTATCTCCTTTGGCGGGTTTTCTGGCTGACATAATAGCAAAAACAAAGATAAACAGCCCACCATTCAAGAATGCTGGGGAAGATCTGTTGATAACCAGACACTGGAGTTTGAGAAGTGTATTAATATGACTTCTGTTTTATGACACATGGGGTTAAGAGAGCTTGTTAAGAGTATCATATTAGGAGGTGAGTGGGAAAGTTCTATATGTTGCTCTGCTCAAGCCCTTATTGAGGCTAAAAAGTGTACCTTTGTCTTCTATTTCACTTTATTTCTTTTGCAGTAACAGGGAGAAGCTTTGCAATGGATACGTCTTAGAATATCTCCCAGTTTGCTTTGCTGTATTCTTGTATTTTCAGAAGTCTTTATTAATTCTGTCTTAGCCCCTATTCATTAAGTTATGCGCCATAAAAGGAAATCGTTTTCCTCAGCCTTCTTTCACACATGTATTCTCCAAGATGTCCCCCCTGCTTAGTGGCATATATCCAGCATGTTGTTTAATTAGAGGGATCATGCTAAAGTGTAGCGTTAGATGTCATGTCCTCTGTTCAAGTGACTATTTACCGAATCCTCGGTTTATTGGCAAGCCATCTGTTAATTGGCTTAGTGTGTAGTGTGGCGCTTTAACCCGCTTGATGTAGTAACAGCTGTGGGCTACCTATGAAGTGCTGCCAGACCGACGGTCAAACCGGGCCGCCACTCTCCATCCCCTTGGCCAACAATGTCCCCTGTGTCTCTGGGGCAAGTCCCGGCTTACTTGTATGTCAGGTAGATCCGGTGTGAAAACCGGAGGCGTGCACCGTTGTCGGGTTCCTCAATTTAGGCCTTAATCCTTCTGGTGCAAATGCGCGTTGTCAGTGAGATAGGAGGCCCAAGGTGGTGTGTGTGCTCTTGATCGGTCTGTCGATTGATGTTCTGGGTGTCAGCCACCTTCCATCTGCCCTCTACTGAAAGCTTGGCTCTGTTCTATCGCTGCCTTGCCGACTTTAGATATCTGCAGCACAGAGCTCAGAGATTATGCAGCCATCTCCCAATACCAGCTTTTTAAAGGGACATTCCAGACAAAATTGGAATTCACATGGATGCATTTCACTTTTGAATAGGAGCATTTTTGTATTATACATGTATTAGCAAAAATGCTTCTAATAAAAGCTATAGCTGTTTTAAAAGTGTATTAAAGTATGCACTGTGCACCTGCATTTTGAATATGGCACTTGTTCAGAGAGCCTAAGGTGCTTGTATCATCCAGTAATGACTTGTTTATTGATGATTTGTTTATTGCTGATACGATACAAGCCCCACTGGTGCTGTAAGCAGCTGCAGTATTTAAAATGCTAGTGCAATGAGAATATCAAGTTATGCTTCACATGCACATGCAGTGAAAAATGTTGACACTAAAACAGTAATTACTTTTGATAGAAGGATTTTTGACAATACATGTACTGTATATTGCAAATATGTTTCTATTCAAAGATGTAATTAATCTATGACCATTTAAATTTTGACCGAAATGTCCCTTTAAAGTTGATAGTTACTGTGCAAGAGTCTTATACAGGGCTGGCGCTTGAATAGAGTCAAGCAAGACAACCGCCTTAGTGTGCCACAGTATGGGGGCGTAAACTACCGGTGACAACAACTGACAACCTGCAGCAGCAACATTTTTTTTTTTTTCACACTTGCGGTCCGCCCCCAGACAATCTTGAGTTTTCTTTGTGCGACTTGGGAAATTGGGGTGCCGTGCTAATACACTGACTGTTCCATATGTAGCTAAGCTTACATTTTTAAAAATACATTGAAATTCTGAAAATGTTTCCCGCGCACACAGGCTGCAACTGTTCGGTGCGCGTGGGCTAGTTCTGTTGGGAAAGGAGGAGGGGGTGGAGCAGACAGTGGCGTCACTGGGGGGGTGCGGACCGCACCAGGGGACAGACACCTTCAGGAGGGGAGGGTGACACCAGTAGTTAATAACTACAAGAATCAGGGCTGCTGCAGTGCAAAGAGTTATTTTTATTAGTCTCTAACTGCAGACTGCTGGCTGCCTGTGCCGATTTGCAATCTGTTCTGTAGTGCGATTGTGGGAGCCTCTGAGGAACTGGAAGAGCACCCTGGACAGACTGAAGGAAGTTGTAATAAGCAGCACATTCAGTGTGCTGTTCTGTAGCTATTTCCCTGAATTATGAGCAATAGCAGCACTTTCTGTTAAAAGCTGTCCCCTCCCTTCTCTCCCCCTTCTTCCTGCACAAGCGCGGTTCTTTTGCTTTGAGGCAGCTAACTGTGATCAGCCACATGAAAGGAAAGCAATGAGAGGTAAGAGGGGCAGAGGTCAGCAATAAATACGTTTGTGTGTGTGTGCTGCAGGGCACAGCCTTTTAACCCCTCCTAGAGCAGAAGAGCTGCTTAGTGTTTGTGAATTCTCTGTTCAGGAGACTGTATAAATGTGTTGCATAACAGGGGAAAAATATTTATATTCTTTTTCTCCACTCTCCCTCTTTTTTTCTTCTTCTTTTCTCCTCATCTCTCTTTCACTATCTCACTCTCTCCACTCTTATCTCACCTCCTGTCTCTCTATGCCATTGCCCCTTCACTTTTTATCATCTCGCTCCTTTTCTTTCCCCTTTCCCCTTTATTTCAATATTTTTGTTTTTTAATGTAGAAGAAAACTATCACCATTAAACTTAAAATAAAATGTTTACTTTAAGTGAACATACACTGCCCTTTAAATAAACACTAGTGAGCTACATCTGACAGCACTCTGGCACAAGATTAATTATTTATAGGTTACAAACAGAAAAAAATATTTTATTGCAGCTTTAGTTGATTTAAGTAAAAGGTGTAAAATATGTATTACTGGATTAGAACATTTCATTAAAGGGACATGAATATATATGAATTTTACTGACAATTTACTGACAATGTTTTTTTTCATTATTTTATTTGCCGATTTTCCTCCAATTTTCCTTCCCCCCCTCCACTGCCCTAGAAATGCTACATTGCAGCATTCTACACAGTGATTTATGGATCACTGCAGGAGCTCATGTATATCTGCCAATATATTCCAGTATTTTTAGGGCAGTGGAAAAAAACAGGAAAAATTTGAGGTATGTGTATCTATGTGTACTGTTCAAGTGTCTATCTGTGTACTGTATGTGTCTGTATCTGAGTGTACGTGTGTGTATATCTGTGTACTGTGTGTGTCTGTATCTGTGTGTACATGTGTGTATATCTGTGTACTGTGTGTGTCTGTATCTGTGTGTATATCTGTGTACTGTGTGTGTCTGTAACTGTGTACTGTATGTGTCTGTATCTGTGTGTACATGTGTGTATATCTGTGTACTGTGTGTGTCTGTATCTGTGTGTATATCTGTGTACTGTGTGTGTCTGTAACTGTGTACTGTGTGTGTCTGTATCTGTGTGAACATGTGTGTATCTGTGTACTGTTTGTATGTGTGTGTTTGTTTACATGTGTGTTTGTGTGTATATATATATATATTAAGAGCAGGTATTGGCGCACCTCAAGACACATGAGACCAGAAATTATTTCACATATTTTAACTTTTTTACTTTTTTCTTAATACTGCAAAAATTGCCTTCTTAATATTTCATAATTTTTTTAAACATTTTTAAATAAAGATGGGATCTTAGTCACACAATATGGCCATATTCTGCTCAGCCAGTCACCACTTACAAGGTGTCCCACATAAGACTGGTCCAAACTAAGCTCAAGAATACAATTCTAATACATCAAAATAGAATTTCCAATCTCTCATCCAGACTGCAGGGGATGAGGCTTCCTGGCTTCATATTATTTCACATACTTCAAACTTGTTTCCATATGCTGCAAAAAATTGCCTTCTCAACATTTCTTAACACTATGAAATTAGCCAATACCATTCTAATATACCAAAATGACATTCCAACATTACAATACTATACCTCTCATCCAGACTGCATAGGATGAGGTTTCCTGGCTTTATATACACACAGTTAAATATCTGTGTCAGGAACACACCTGAACTGGGTGGAGTGCTTTAAACCAAAGGGCTTTGGTCAGTTTCCCTAGTGATAAATCAATAACAAATTTTGATTAAGCACATCTAATAAAAGCATATGTTTTTAAATGCACATATTGTGGCGTGCTGCCAAAGTGACCAAAATGAATATAATTTTAAGAGCAGGTATTGGTGCACCTCAAGACACATGAGACCACAAATTATTTCACATATTTTAACTTTTTTCCTTTTTTCTCAATACTGCAAAATTTGCCTTCTTAATATTTCATAATATGGCCATATTGTGTGACTAAGATCCCATCTTTATTTAAAAAAATTTAAAAAAATTATGAAATATTAAGAAAGTTAAAATATTTGAAATAATTTGTGGTCTCATGTGTCTTGAGGTGCACCAATACCTGCTCTTAAAATTATATTTATTTTGGTCACTTTGGCAGCACTCCACAATATGTGCATTTAAAAACATATGCTTTTATTAGATGTGCTTAATCAAAATTTCTTATTGATATATATATATATATATATATATATATATGTGTGTGTGTGTGCGTGTGTGTGTGTGTGGATGTATATCTGTGCTCATAGTGCATTGCCCCATTTCTTTGAAGTATTTTTTGTTCTGGTTAGGGGCCCCGTTCTGTCATTATGGTTAGGGCCCCATACTTTATAGGCCCTGCACTGACTGCAGGCAACTACAAGTCAGGTGGAGCAGTTACATGAGAGGAGCTGCGCATAGGCTGTTAAATCACTGACTTTCAATGTGCTTCTATTACCCAGCAGGAAGTCTTAGTTAGGAGTCTCCTCCTCCACCCTGAACCCAACCATCATGCGTGTGTGTTTTTGTATGTATGTGTGTTTGTGTATGTTTATGTATGTGTATATAAATGTGTATATATGTGGCTGTGTATGTATGTGTATTGAGTATAAGTGTGTATGTGATTGTGTGTGTGCAAATGTGTGTGTAAGTATGTGTGCATGAGTATGTGTAAATATGTATGTGGGTGTAAATGTGTGTGTGTATAAATTTGTGTATGTATGTGTAAATATGTGTGTGTATACTATGTATGTGTAAATATGTGTGTGTATGTATGTGTAAATGTGTGTGTATGTATGTGTGTGTGTATGTATGTATGTGTAAATATGTGTGTGCATGTATGTGTAAATGTGTGTGTATGTATGTGTGTGTGTGTATGTATGTATGTGTAAATATGTGTGTGTATACTATGTATGTGTAAATATGTGTGTGTATGTATGTGTAAATGTGTGTGTATGTATGTGTGTGTGTGTATGTATGTGTAAATATGTGTGTATACTATGTATGTGTAAATATGTGTGTGTGTGTGTGTATGTATGTGTAAATGTGTGTGTATTTGTATGTATGTGTAAATATGTGTGTGTAAGTATGTGTGCATGAGTATGTGTAAATATGAATGTGGGTGTAAATGTGTGTGTGTATAAATTTGTGTATGTATGTGTAAATATGTGTGTGTATACTATGTATGTGTAAATATGTGTGTGTATGTATGTGTAAATGTGTGTGTATGTATATGTGTGTGTATGTATGTATGTGTAAATATGTGTGTGTATGTATGTGTAAATGTGTGTGTATGTATATGTGTGTGTGTGTAAAAATGTGTGTGTATGTATATGTGTGTGTATGTATGTGTAAATGTGTGTGTATGTATATGTGTGTGTGTGTATGTATGTGTAAATGTGTGTGTATGTATGTGTGTGTGTGTGTGTATGTATGTGTAAATATGTGTGTGTATGTATGTGTGTGTGTGTGTATGTATGTGTAAAAATGTGTGTGTATGTATGTGTAAATGTGTGTAAATATGTGTGTGTATGTATGTGTAATATACATACATATAAATATGTGTGTGTGAAAATATGTATGTGTGAGTATGTATGCATGTGTAAAATTGTATGAGTATGTATGTGTGTGTAGGTACATTTTGTTACCTGCTATTTTGAACAGAGTCACTACTTTGGCACATTATGTCATGCAGAAATATCTATTACACATCACTAGAACATTTTGTTAAGTAGCAGGGTATATCTTTTTTGGGGGGGAGGGTGGGCAGCAAAATGTGCCTTTGCCTGTGTAGCCAAAAATCCTAGCACCGGCCCTGGTCTTATAAACCACATTTATTAATTGACTCATTGTTCAAAAATGGTTAATCCGATGGATAGGCTTGATGAAGTTATACCAGCATCCCAGTCTCTGGTTTCATGCTATTTAGCAGGGGGTCTTAAATCACCATAGTCAGAGATCTGGAGTTGATTTTTTGCTTGGAGCATAGTTGTACTACTGCACCAATAAATCATAGAAAGTGTATTCTGCTTACCAATGTGTTATGTAGTGCACCACTAGATTATTTCTGCTGACAGGAGACACAAAAACCTTAGATGGTTGACTGTGTATAAAGCTACTCAAACAATCACAACAATAAAATATGAACTATGTTTTTTTATATATTACTTTATAAACTGCAACTGGAAGCAGCTGATATTTGCTTCTGGGCTTTATAAGTTAGAGGTCCCACACACTTCCCTACATACTTGTATTCTTTGCAATTTCCTTGATATTAGTGAGGGCTCTCTACAAAATGAGGTAGAAAAAAAGAGAGAAGGGAGAATGCAATACTCCTATACAACCAGAATTTAAACTTCATGACCCCATTATTAAACCTTTGACCTAAATTAACTAAAACCTGATTGTGAAACTTATGGGGGGGGATCATTGCAACTTGAAAATTGCAAAATTCTATGATATTTGTTCTCACCTTTTGTCAGAGACAAGATTTGTTAGTTAAGCTCCAAAATAAGCAGTGATGCCACATTTACTCCTTAGCGCATAGGCTTAATTCCCATGTAAAGATTATCAACATCACAAAAAAGAACTATAAAACCATATAAAATAAACACATTAAAACACAGAAAACTCCCTCTATAAAACAAACTAGTCTAAGATACGCACAACAGAAAACTTGAAAACATTGGCAAATTAGGGCCTGTTTACAAGTGGAGCAGTATGTACCGCTTCCGCTATAGCGCTAATTGCACTAGAAGTAAACTTTTAAAGTGCGTCAGGTTGCACTCGTATTATGAGTTGAAAGTAAAAAGTTATCGTGCTCGCGCTAACCCGACGGGCGCAAACAGGTTGCTTCTAGAGCAATTAGACTCGCGTAAAAGATAACCTCTGTTTTTTTCCCCCCATAGAAGTCAAAAGAGAGAAAAAACTCCTGACACAGCACTAACCCAAACTCATATTCTCATATGCGCTAACCTGATATAAAAAATCTGAGTATTGTGCATTCCAATGTTCTTCACATAGCAGAATATGTTCTATATATTAAAAAATACATATTCCTATTTATATATCTGATGATATTTTGGTACAATATATATTTATACCTTGATATATACATGATTATATATAGGAATATCTATTTAGAAATATATAGAACATATTCTGTTATGTGCAGAACATTGGAATGTAAAATATTTACAGTAAAAAAAACAGTATAATACTTTATTTAAAATTAAGATTGCATAAATATGGTTTTACATGTTTTCATTTAATTAATTGCAAAGGTTTCCAATGCACTTATATATATGTGTACATATATATTTATGTTTTTTATATATCTCTGTAAATACATATATACACATAATACATATGTATACATATATATATATATATATATATATATATATATATACACACACACATACATATACATATTTAGAGATGTATATGTATGTATCTTAATGTTAAAGTCTTTTGCCTGCTTTTTTTTTTTCTAACACCTAAGATCTCATATCTTTGAGCCCTTATAACTTTTTTTGTGCAATATTATTTTGAATATTTTTATAAGAGAGTGTTATTATGAGTGTAACTGTACTTTGTAATGTATTTTTGATGTGTTCTGTGCAACTTTTTTAATTTCACAAAACAATTAGCCACAGCTCTGAAACATTTTGACTATGCCTTTAGAACTCTTTGAAACGCACATTGCCGTCCTCTGAAAACACCATACGTTCTATATAGTGAGATTATTGTTTCATTATAAAAAAGACAAGCAAATATTGTATAGATCATAATCCATGACAAGCTATGGTTTTGCAACCTTGGGGTCAATGTAAAAAAAATATGAAATAGAAGGAATGAGGAGAGCTGGTACATAGTGGCAGGAGGCAAGAATAGGACTTTTGTAGTTGCCTTGAAAAGGTTATTACATTTTCATAAATGCAGGATGATCCTGATGTTTAGTGGCAGTTTATTCCAAGAGGTGTGACCTCTTCTTTATTTTTATTTTTTTAAATATTATGGGTTGACTGAAGGCTGTAATCAGAGATTTATGTGAAGTATACAGGGTATACTTTGAGCCTTTGGCCCTGATATTCAAATAAAAGGGGTGGACCCACAAAGTGCCGGCATGTGGCGATCTGTCTTCCATAGGATACAATGAGGAGCGATACATCAGCAAAACATCACCGACATCGCCACTTGGCTGCACTTTCTACAGCTGGGGGGGCATATTTGAAGTGTTCCTATATATCGCAGACAGGGGGTTCACTGAAACCAAAAACTGTTTCTGTGTCGGAACACTTCAAATATTGCCGGTGTGACCTAACTGTAACTACACCTACAATACCTGCTTCACATTGTTAAGTCTCGCCACTGAAAAGGTGGCGAGACAAACATGGTTGACACCCTACTCGTAATCTGTACTTCAGAGATTGGAATATATTGCAGTGCTGCAATGTATCCCAATCAAAGTTCAGATTACTCCCCCTGGAACGCCCGGCTAACTTCCATAGAACGCATACACCTACGTCATAATCTAGCTATACTCCCCCTGGAAAGCCCAGCTAACTGCTGAATACCACCTCTACCTATGTCATGTCTTAGCTACACACAATAAACCCTCTAATCTACTAACCACTAATCCGCCACAACCCCCAAACGCAAACTACTCCTACACTACTTCTACCAAACCCCTCCCACCTCTAAGCTAACACTTCCTAAATTACAAAAAATAAAAACACAAAATTTAAAAAATAATTACAGAAAAAAATCCTTTACTAAAATCTAAAGAAAAGGTTGCCATGAAAAGGGCATTGCCATAAAGTGATTTAAGCTCTTTTTGCTCCCACAAAAAATCAAAAGCCCTATTCTAAAAAAAAAACCTTATACTAAAAAAAAACCTAACTTAAAAAAAAAGGTTGTCCAGAGAAGGAAATTTAGTGGGGCATTGCCCTAAACTGATTTAAGCTCTTTTTGCAAAACAATCAAAAGCCTATTATTATTATTATTATTAAAAAATAAATCCTAAACTAAAAAAAACTAAAAGGGAAAAAAACAAAAAACAAAAACCTAATCTTAAAAATAAAGAAGCCCACCCCAAAAATATCCCAAAGTTTGTACTCACCAACTTTACTCCTGCACTGCTCCTCTTCTTTCTTCATGGTGTCAATCTTCTTCATCTTCATGGTGACAGTCCTCTTCTTCCATCTTCTGTCTTCAATCCTCTTACTTCTACTTCCATCTTCTATCTTATCCTTTTTTCTTCTTGTCTTCTGGTAGACGTCCTCTTCATTCACCACCACACACTGAAGCTTGAATGCGGTTTTCCTCCTTATACAGTGGTGCCCTTGCATTTCTATTGGCTGATTTTCGAATTCTTAGTGCAACCAATCTCCTCGAAGAAAGTAGTAGAGCACTGCCAAAGTCAAGTTGGTGAACAAAAACTCTGGAGTTGGGGGCTTGTCCGGGCGGCAGCCATGAAAGACTGAAAACATAGAAGCTCCAAGAGTTCTTAGGATAATCCGCCAATTATCAGTGGAACTGTCTATAATCGAATCAAGTTAGCATTCAATCCAGATATAGGAACTTGTTCCTATTCGGAATATATGTTTTTTTTTTTATCATACCATCCCTTTCGTGGACTGAACTGGACCGTTGGAACTAAAGTGGCGGCCTAACAGGATGATTCCAATTCTCCCGCTCAGCTGACAGGGTACAGCAGAAGAAAAGTTTCTGCATCAGTTGCAATTGGACCGACACATATCTACAAAGCCTGTATTAAATCATTGATCCCTCACTGGGGAAACAGCACTTAACAACCTAACTGGAGTGCTGAAATTACTGAAAATGGCACTTACATGGACATGTGGGAATACTGGATGCAGTCCCTCCTGGATCATATATATCTGAAACAGAGTCTACAAAGGATGGTTTGCTCGCTAACTCATGTTTCTACTACTCTAACTCCTCAGGAGATTGATGATGGTTGTTTTACGGAAGCCCGGATGGTTACATTTCAGCCTATTCCCGGTGTGCAGAGAGGTCACACACGTCATCCGATCTGGAGGACATTTCTCGCTTTGCTTGTGAGGTCGAGGTTTGCTTTGGCCAGCTACATACACAGCGAGATGATCGGAGCTATATGGAGCTATTTCAAACCCTGAATGGCGAGATCCATCATCTCACACTTACCGCTGTCGATGAGTTCCAGCTGTCCGTTGGAGCTGATGCGGCTGAGTGGAGGAGATGGAGGAAATTGACTGATGGCAGCAAGTACTTTTCCACACATGTTTTCCCCATGAAGGAGACAAGAGGATTGCCAACATCTAACATCATGTGAGCAGGAGTAGGCTAGTGTCTGAATTTCACTGACATATGTGAAGTGCCACAGTTAATTCTGTTTCTATTTTTATTAGTTTGCCTTAACAGTTATGTATATTGAACTATTCTACCTAATGATAATATTTGTATATGTTATGTTCAGTGGATACACAAGTTTATCACAATTAAGTCAAGGTGGACATATTTTCTATTAGTGCCTAGACTGAGATAGATCATATCTGCTTGCCCAGGGGCTTAGAATTAGATATTATGCTAAACAGCTAACTCCTTATGCTGTGGTTATGGAGATCCAGAAACTGATTCCATGAGGCATTTTTATCAATGTGCGAGCGGACATGATACGAAGTAGCGTATCATGTCCGCCGCACATTGATAAATGCCGACAGCATCTTGTGAACTGCTGGTGCAATGCCACCCCCTGCCTGCTAGCAGGGAGTGTCAATCAACCCGATCTTATTCTATCGGGTTGATTTCTGTCCGCGCCTCAGAGCAGGCGGACAAGTTATGGAGCAGCTGTCTTTAGAACGCTGCTTCAAAACTTCTGTTTCCGGCAAACCATACGGAGCTTGATAAATATGCCCCCATGTCTTTTCATAAGATGTACAATTTGGCAGGTTCCAGTATCTAGGGTAGTTGGAATATTAATATATAGCAAAAGCTCCCACTAATGTTATCTTTAAATGTTATATATTTTAAGTCTTGACTAATAGATTTAGCACTTTTCCTACTCTACAACTAACCATATCTCAGTAAGATTGTTGATACAGAACTACACCATTTAAAACCCATACTACAGTAGGTTCCTGTATGTTTTTTTACTATAAAGCAGGCTCTCAAGATATAACATAATGATACCTCAACTAGGTCCCTGACAATTAAATCCTTCATATAGTATTTAATTATACTTTGTTGAACTGTGCTAAAGCAATTCTTATTTACAATGTGCTGTCTGCGGCCGAGGCAGCATGTTAGAAATATATTGCAAAATTGTAATAACATCTACTACTTAATCTGATTCTACCTAAAAAGGTGGACCTATATCCTAACTACAAATGCATTGTTAGATATTATAGGTATCAGTAAGTATACACATATCATGGAATGGAACCTCTATAGTTCTCTACCAGTATTTGAATATCATAATGCTGTAGTTTCCCTATCCTAGCTATTGAGACTAGTTAAACCTTTATCTGGTTCCCTCTAGTTACTGTAGTTCTCTCATTTCCACGTAAATATTGACTTGGTTTCCACATATGTAGCCTTAGTTATTACTCATCAATACTCCCAAAACATATTTCCCTGTGAATAAATCATATCCAGGCTATATAGCATTATAAGGTCCAAGAGTGACTTTTTCAACCTATAAGCTCAAAGTCAAAATACCATATCTCTCACTACTAAGGCTCATTCCTCAAATTCCAGATTCTAGTTAATTTTATTAATAGTTTACTCAAGTGTTTTAGTGACCATAACCACTTTAATTTCTTATTATTCTTTTATTGTTATAAAGATAGCACATGTGGTTCTCATATCATTCGATAGTTAATTCGCATAGTAAAAAGAATTTCAAACAGATGCTATTTTTAAAAAGGAAAAAATGAGGTTCATCAGTTGGGACCCAAGTGTGGTTCCCTTTTTTTATTTAGTTTACCTACTGTAGCTTTATATCTGTTACGGTTATGCAAGGTCCAAGAGCGGCCTTGTAAGTCTTTAAGTAGGTATATAGTGTAACTGGCATACGATGCATATACTAATATTGTACTCTGTCAAACATGAAGTGCATACTTTTTCTGATTTATTGTGGTTGTAAACCTTGAAAACTTCTCGTATTTTTTTTTACCGTTTAAAATGTAGTGACATTTAATATATGTATGTCATGAACTGAACCTCAATAAAAAATTATTAAATAAAAAAAAAAAACTCCGGAGTTTAGTGTTAGAATGTTTTGGGGGTGGGCTTTTTTATTTTTAAGCTTAGTTCTTTTTTCCCTTTTAGGTTTTTTTAGTTTAGGATTTTTTTTAGAATAGGGCTTTGATTTTTGTTTTTACAAAAAGAGCTTAAATCACTTTAGGGCAATGCCCTACCAAATGCCCTATTCAGGACAACCTTTTTTTTAGATTAGATTTTTTATTTTTTTTAGAATAGGTTTTTCTTTTTTTTTATGGGTAGCAAAAGAGCTGTAATTTCTTAGGGGGTGTTAGGTTAGGGGAGTTGGTGGGGGTTATCTGTTAAGTAGTGTAGGGGTAGTTTGTGTTTGGGAGTTGTGGTGGTATAGGGGTTAATAGATTAGGGGGTATTAGCGGTATAGGGGTTAAGTAGTGTAGGGGTGTTTGCGGTGGTATATTGGCTGTATATTGGTTACTAGGTTAGAAAGTTTATTGCATTGGGCTATTGGTGGTATCAGGGTTAATAGGTTAGGAAGTTTATTGCGGTGGGCTTTTGGCAATATAGAGGTTAATAGGTTAGGACATTTACTGAGGTAGGCTATTGGTGAAATAGGGGTTAAGTATTGTAGGGGTTATTGCAGTGGTCTATTGGCAGTATAGAGGTTAATAGGTTAGGACATTTACTGAGGTAGGCTATTGGTGAAATAGGGGTTAAGTATTGTAGGGGTTATTGCAGTGGTCTATTGGCAGTATAGGGGTTAATATATTAGGAAGTATATTGTGGTGAGCTATTGGAGGTTTAGGGGTTAAGTAGTGTAGGGTTAGTTTCCAGTGGTGGGTTATGTCGGTGTAGGGGTACATAGGTATATTTATTAGGCTCTGTGCTATATATTTAAAGGGGATCCTTTACTTTCCATTGTTGGTGCTGATGCTGCTTAGAAATATTTCACCAGCATTGACCTCCATTGCGATGTATAGTAAAACGCCTCTCTGCAATGCTGCCTTTAAAGAGTAATGTCTGCACTTTTTAATATTTCCCCGGCATTCTCAACATTGCGTCGGATCACAGGTTTCTGGATATAGTCTGTATATCTGCAATCCATAGTCAGTTCCTGCTTCTGCAACTCCTAGAGGGTTCCTGGATATGTTGTTATTCTTTTGTCTATCTCATATCAAGTGTAAGCTCTGTTGTGAAGTCCTAAAATACCTTTTGTATCTGTGCCTTTTAATTGTGTGTATTTTCTTTTGCCTGAACATAAACTGGTCCTACCTTTTGTAGAATTGTGAGGATTCTTGTCCCTTTTTGAAGATAAATGTACACCATAGCTATGGGGTTGTACTGTATATGACCACCTTGAATTATTTTTCTTTCAATTTAATGTAAAAAGCATCCAAACTTATGGCTTATGATTGCAGAATGTTTGTGCGATATCTGGCCTCTTCTAGCTTCTACAATGCTTGGGCATACTGATTTAGATGTATGTACTTGCATCTGTGGTAAGATGAGACCTAAGCTAGTTCTCACAAGGACTGGGATTCTCTGAGAATTAAATGCAAATACATAAAGGCAATGTTAATACTTTCTGTTTGGCCATGGCAGTTGACTTACATGGTTGTGTGTCAGTTTATCACTGTCAAGAAAGTAAGAGCTAGTAGATTGTAAATTCAATCTTGTGACGTGGTTCTGTTGCGATTTCTGCCTCTTTTTTGTGTTTGGGCCAGGACATTTCTGTCCAAGTTGAGAAGCCATTCATACACTTTCAGCTACAACACCATTCAATTCTTGTAAGCAATGATTTCTGCTTACAAAGGTTTACATCCATTCATTGAAAATTGTGCATTCCTTTATTCCTCAATTCCTTTATCAGTAAAAAAAAAGTCATTGGTCCTCAACTGCTTGCAAGCTTTGTCCATTTAAAATTGCAGATGCTAAAAATGGAATGCTATTGGTATGTGAAAGACGGCTTATTTCAGGTATATGGAAACAAGGAAATTAATTCCATTTTAAATATTTTCCCAGTGATTTAAAGGGATAGGAAAGTCAAAATTAAACTTGCATGATTCAGATAGAGCATGTCATTTTAAGACACTTTTAAATTCACTTCTATTTTCAAATGTGCTTAGTTCTCTTAGGCCTAGATTTAGAGTTCTGCGGCCAAAGGGGTGCGTTAGCTACGCGTGCTTTTTTCCCCCGCACCTTTTAAATACCGCTGGTATTTAGAGTTCACAGAATGGCTGCGTTAGGCTCCAAAAAGGGAGCGTAGAGCATATTTACCGCCACTGCAACTCTAAATACCAGCGGTGCTTACAGACGCGGCCAGCTTCAAAAAACGTGCTCATGCACGATTCCCCCATAGAAAACAATGGGGCAGTTTGAGCTGAAAAACACCTCCTAACGCAGCCCCATTGTTTCCTATGGGGAAACACTTTCTAAGTCTGCACCTAACACTCTAACATGTACCCCGAGTCTAAACACCCCTAACCTTACACTTATTAACCACTAATCTGCCGCCCCTGCTATCGCTGACCCCTGCATATTATTATTAACCCCTAATCTGCCGCTCCGTACACCGCCGCAACCTACATTATACCTATGTACCCCTAATCTGCTGCCCCTAACACCGCCGACCCCTATATTATATTTATTAACCCCTAATCTGCCGCCCCCGCTATCGCTGACACCTGCATATTATTATTAACCCCTAATCTGCCGCTCCGTACATCGCCGCAACCTACGTTATCCCTATGTACCCCTAATCTGCTGCCCCTAACCCCGCCGACCCCTTTATTATATTTATTATCCCCTAATCTGCCGCCCCCAACGTCGCCTCCACCTACCTACAATAATTAACCCCTAATCTGCCGACCGGATCTCACCGCTACTATAATAAATGTATTAACCCCTAAAGCTAAGTCTAACCCTAACACTAACACCCCCCTAAGTTAAATATAATTTAAATCTAACAAAATAAATTAACTCTAATTAAATAAATTAATCCTATTTAAAGCTAAATACTTACCTGTAAAATAAACCCTAATATAGCTACAATATAAATTATAATTATATTGTAGCTATTTTAGGATTAATATTTATTTTACAGGTAACTTTGTAATTATTTTAACCAGGTACAATAGCTATTAAATAGTTAAGAACTATTTAATAGTTACCTAGTTAAAATAATTACAAAATTACCTGTAAAATAAATCCTAACCTAAGTTACAATTAAACCTAACACTACACTAGCAATAAATTAATTAAATAAAATACCTACAATTATCTACAATTAAACCTAACACTACACTATCAATAAATTAATTAAACAAAATACCTACAATTAAATACAATTAAATAAACTAACTAAAGTACAAAAAATAAAAAAGAACTAAGTTACAAAAAATAAAAAAATATTTACAAACATTAGAAAAATATTACAACAATTTTAAACTAATTACACCTACTCTAAGCCCCCTAATAAAATAACAAAGACCCCCAAAATAAAAAAATGACCTACCCTATTCTAAAATTAAAATAGAAAAGCTCTTTTAACTTACCAGACCTCAAAAAAAGGGCCCTTTGCGGGCATGCCCCAAAGAATTCAGCTCTTTTGCCTGGAAAAAAAACATACAATACCCCCCCCAACATTACAACCCACCACCCACATACCCCTAATCTAACCCAAACCCCCCTTAAATAAACCTAACACTAAGCCCCTGAAGATCTCCCTACCTTGTCTTCACCACGCCGGGTTCACCGATCCGTCCACCGAAGTCTTGATCCAAGCCTCCGAAGTCTTGATCCAAGCCCAAGCGGGGGCTGAAGAGTGACGTCCATCCTCCGTCTGAAGTCTTGATCCAAGCGGGCAGAAGAGGACATCCGGACCAGCAAACATCTTCATCCAAGCTGCATCTTCTATGTTCTTCCATCCAATGACGACCGGCTGATCTTCAAGACCTCCAGCGCGGATCCATCCATCTTCACCGACGACTTCCCGACGAATGACGGTTCCTTTAAGGGACGTCATCCAAGATGGCGTCCCTCGAATTCCGATTGGCTGATGGAATCAGCCAATCAGATTCAAGTTCAATCCGATTGGCTGATCCAATCAGATTGAGATCGCATTCTATTGGCTGTTCCGATCAGCCAATCGGATTGAACTTGAATCTGATTGGCTGATTCCATCAGCCAATCAGAATTTTCCTACCTTAATTCCGATTGGCTGATAGAATCCTATCAGCCAATCGGAATTCGAGGGACACCATCTTGGATGACGTCCCTTAAAGGAACCGTCATTCGTCGGGAAGTCGTCGGTGAAGATGGATGGATCCGCGCTGGAGGTCTTGAAGATCAGCCGGTCGTCATTGGATTTAAGAACATAGAAGATGCGGCTTGGATGAAGATGTTTGCCGGTCCGGATGTCCTCTATTGCCCGCTTGGATCAAGACTTCAGCCGGAGGATGGACGTCACTCTTCAGCCCCCGCTCAGGCTTGGATCAAGACTTTGGAGGCTTGGATTAAGACTTCAGTGGACGGATCGGTGAACCCGGCGTGGTGAAGACAAGGTAGGGAGATCTTCAGGGGCTTAGTATTAGGTTTATTTAAGGGGGGCTTGGGTTAGATTAGGGGTATGTGGGTGGTGGGTTGTAATGTTGGGGGGGGTATTGTATGTTTTTTTTACAGGCAAAAGAGCTGAATTCTTTGGGGCATGCCCCGCAAAGGGCCCTTTTAAGGGCTGGTAAGGTAAAAGAGCTTTTCTATTTTAATTTTAGAATAGGGTAGGGCATTTTTTTATTTTGGGGGTCTTTGTTATTTTATTAGGGGGCTTAGAGTAGGTGTAATTAGTTTAAAATTGTTGTAATATTTTTCTAATGTTTGTAAATATTTTTTTATTTTTTGTAACTTAGTTCTTTTTTATTTTTTGTACTTTAGTTAGTTTATTTCATTGTATTTATTTGTAGGTATTGTATTTAATTAATATATTGATAGTGTAGTGTTATGTTTAATTGTAACTTAGGTTAGGATTTATTTTACAGGTAATTTTGTAATTATTTTAACTAGGTAGCTATTAAATAGTTATTAACTATTTAATAGCTATTGTACCTGGTTAAAATAAATACAAAGTTGCCTGTAAAATAAATATTATTCCTAAAATAGCTACAATATAATTATCATTTATATTGTAGCTATATTAGGGTTTATTTTACAGGTAAGTATTTAGCTTTAAATAGGAATAATTTATTTAATAAGAGTTAATTTATTTCGTTAGATAAAAATTATATTTAACTTAGGGGGGTGTTAGGGTTAGAATTAGCTTTAGGGGTTAAAAAATTTATTAAGAGTAGCGGTGAGCTCCGGTCGGCAGATTAGGGGTTAATGCTTGAAGTTAGGTGTCGGCGATGTTAGGGAGGGCAGATTAGGGGTTAATACTATTTATTATAGGGTTATTTTTGGGTGGAGTGAGGCAGATTAGGGGTTAATACATTTATTATAAGTGTAGGTAGGTGGCGGCGACGTTGGGGGCGGCAGATTAGGGGTTAATAAATATTATGTAGGTGTCGGCGGTATTAGGGGCAGCAGATTAGGGGTACATAGGGATAACGTAGGTGGCAGCGGTGTACGGAGCAGCAGATTAGGGGTTAAAAAATTTTAATAGAGTGGCGGCGATGTGGGGGGGCCTCAGTTTAGGGGTACATAGGTAGTTTATGGGTGTTAGTGTACTTTAGAGAACAGTAGTTAAGAGCTTTATAAACCGGTGTTAGCCCTGAAAGCTCTTAACTACTGACTTTTTTCTGCGGCTGGAGTTTTGTCGTTAGATTTCTAACGCTCACTTCAGCCACGACTCTAAATACCGGCGTTAGAAAGATCCCATTGAAAAGATAGGATACGCAAATGGCGTAGGGGGATCTGCGGTATGGAAAAGTCGCAGCTGCAAAGTGAGCGTTAGACCCTTTCCTGACTGACTCCAAATACCAGCGGGCGGTAAAAACCAGCGTTAGGAGCCTCTAACGCTGGTTTTGACGGCTACCGCCAAACTCTAAATCTAGGCCTTAGTATCCCTTGTTAAAAAATGAATACGCACATATCATACACTAGTGGGAGCTGCTGCTAATTGGTGCCTGCACACAGTTGTCTCTTGTGATTGGCTAAATAGATATTTTCAGCTTCCTGACAGTAGTGCAATGCTGTTCCTTCTGCAAAGAGAATTAAGAAAATTTTATAATAGAATTAAATTGGAAAGTTGTTTAAAATTGTATGTTCTACCTGAATCATAAAAGACAATTTGGGGTGTACTATCCCTTTTCTGGTTTGTGGCTTCTAGGTCTGATATGAGCCTCCACAATCCCCTTTTTTCTGAATTACAAATAACTCAGAATTAGATCTTATTTTACCCTGGGATAGAAAAACATACCCATTGAAACACATTGAAATTGTAATTTTTTTTTTTAAGACAGACAGAGGACAGAAATATAGATAGATAGAAAGACGGACAGAAATATAGATAGATAGATAGACAGGCAGGTTTAAATAGATTGGTCTCAGTGTAAATAAATGATAAATATTAAATAATTTCAACATTTGCTACTTTTTAACAAATCTGATAAAACTAATTTGGGATGTTGGATTCTTTTGGACCCTATTATATATACTACAGCTAAATGTAAACGTTATTTATCTAATTTACCGTTTCTTAATAAATGGTATTTTAGTAAGTATAGTACATAAAAAAAATTGCAGATAAATGTAAATTGTGCTCCAACATAAGATGATGAGTTTGATCAGCTATGTATTTATGTATTTTATTTATTTCACAGAAAGTATACTGGGCACAGTAGGGAACGTTCTTACTTGTGCTGCCTCATGCTCCCCCGCTGTGTGAAAAACAGTGCTGGATCCAACTGTGGGACTGGCCTGGCAACTCAGAATCCAATCAGCAGTTAGATCTCAGTGACGAGTCAATGATACAATGTGACAGCCAATGAGTGGAATCATTGGCTGTAAGCACTGTCTCTGCTTCCCTCTTAACTCAATCTGAGATTAGAGATAAAGGGAGATCAGTGCTACATAGTGTCCCAAAGTGTCCAACAGTAATATACAGTTTTATTGTTATATCTATATATATCTATATATATATATATATATATATATATATATATATATATATATATATTTATTTATTTTAAAAAACTGTTAGTGCTGATCACAGTGTTATTGTTGTGGTCACTCTGATCAGTACAATTGTACTGTTTGGTACTTTGGAGTGTGGTTTGTTTTTTATTTATTTATTTTATTAAAATTTGACCCTTTTGTAATTTTTATTATTTTTTTAAAGGACCATTAAACAACACATAAAATAGTTCATTATTGAAAATGAAACATGATTGCAATATACATTTATAATTTATTTTGCTATAAAATACATCTGAAAAGTGTACTAGTTCCACTTTCTCCCAGAGAGGATTGGGTTAATACTTTTGGCTAATTTATCTGCAAGGCTTTGTTTTCCCACCTTAAAGAGATAGAAGAGGTCAGGCTATCCCAGTCTCTTTCCCTTACTGCACATGTGCAAACAAATTTTTTTCTAGTAGAAAAATTCTTTGTGCCATGAGCACAAATGATCGCAGCTTAGGAAATAAATTACCTGAAAACACACAATCCACGCCGCTGCAGATCCGGAACAAGCCCTGACGTCACGGTTGGAGCGGAGGTAGGCTAAACCAAAAACATAGGCTGCGGGGGTGCAGGCTGTAAAAACGGCCAATGGAGCTGTGACAAAATATCAAAATAAAGAGAGATACAGCCGCACAACAAGAGGAATCAGAGGCCTAAACAAAGAAAGTTTCTTTATTGTAAATCCATTTAAAAGACAGTACAAGGCAGGCAAACGCCCTGATTAGTTTTGTGCTCCGTTAGGCACTTAATCATAGGGTATGTTTGCTAGGCGCACGCTCCTTATTTAAAGGGAAAGAGCACCTAATAATCAATCAATTAAAAACAGTACAGAAGTATCTAAAATTTATACAAAAAAATATATATCTTAGTTACATTTGCTGTTTAAAATAAGAAAATATGCACAATAGAAAACATAAGCATTGTTTATATAATAGAATGTAATTAGTTAAATATGTTAAATGTGCTAAATATGTTAAATATATATATGCGCATGCGCGAAACGCGTCAGATAGGAGCTTACCTGGTGTCATCTGTGGAAGCCTGTTACTAAATAAATCTTTGTTATCCACTTCAAGACTCAGCGTTTCTCTTTCCTCGTTCTATATAAATATGGAACAGCAACTACCAATTTCCAATCCTCTATTATACTGATAGCAGTAATATTAGAAAAAAAGCACACATCTATAATTGTGCATGCTTGTGCACAAATGCAAATGCACCCTTATAATAATTCCCAATAGGATATGCTATTCCATAATAAAGCAATAATTAGATAAAGAATACTAAATGACATATAACATCTTCCTTCATTAGCCCATAAGGCTATATAACCAAAGAATGGGACAGTCTAAAAAAATATATAATACATATATATGTATATAAATACAATGATTATTTGTTATTGTTCAATAAAATAGCTCATGTCCCATTCACGGTTCAAACCTTGGGGGGTGACAGTCCTCAATCTAAATATCCAATATAGTTCTTGTTTAAATAGTAACTTGTGTCTGCCCCCCCCCCCCCGGGTGGAAACTTTAAAATGCCTAGCCACTGCAGATTCTTTGACATACTCCCTGGTGTCCCTTATATGCTCCCTAATCCTGGATCTAAATTCTTTAGTTGTTTGACCAGTATATTGCAAGGAACAAAGTTTACACTCCAGGAGGTAAACTACAAAAGTAGTTCTACAGTTAGCATAGAAATTATGTGAAAATTATTGACCTGTGACAGTACTTTTAAAGCCATTGCCCACATGTAAAAAACCACAGGTGACACAAGGAACATGACCACACCTATAAGTCTCTTTCTTTTTAATCCAATTACTTTTATCAATATAATCAGAATGGACTAGGCTAGGGGATAATCTAGAGGACAACGTAGAAGGTCTTTTAGGCACGAACTTACAAGCACCAATATAGGATCTGACACCAGGGAGTATGCCAAAATAATCTGCAGTGGCTAGGCATTTTAATTTGGCCCACATGACTAACATTTTCAACATGAAGGTTTAGGTCATTGATCGAGTAATGTTTCCGCCCGGGGGGGGGGGCCACAGACACAAGTTACTATTTTTAAACAAGAACTATATTGAATATACAAGGCCGGTGCCTAGGACAGCAGATTTGGGATGGGCAGCACATCTGTCCTATCCTCTCTCTAAAAGCCAGAATACAGTACAGTGAGCTATAAAGTGCAGGCTTTTACAGAGAAGAAAAGGCACATGTGCTTATTAAGGTCACTCTTTACAGGCAGTGCTCCTTTAAACCATTGCTTCATTTAGAGCCGCCGGAATTTTTGCAGTGGAAGCGTTCTTGGTGAGAAACTTGATTGTGGATATGTTTCCAAGGTGAGGCTGGAGGAGAAGACCTTTTTGCCGATATGCTACTTCCCCTTATCATCTGTGGTAGGTCTGCCAGCGCAGTGCTTATTGCAGGTCTTAGCAGCTAACAGACTGGATGCGTCTGTGCACTGCTTCGATCAGCTTGTGATGTCTAATCATAAACTCTCAGTGCTAATGTATGTTAGCTACTAATAGCTAGCTTTCTCTGCATTCATGAACCCATGGAGTAAATAGGAAATGGACACTTAAAAAGTTTCTTTACTTGAATAATGGTAATTACTGTATGTTGTTGCATGTAAAGGGCAGTGATTGTTTCAAAGTGTATTCTTCTTTTCCTCCCTTCCTCTTTCCCTTGTTTCCCTTTCTTCCTCCCTTCCTCCCTTAAATCACTCCCTCCCTTATTTCTCTAGACTCCCTCTCTTGCTCCCTTCTTTAACTCCTTTCTTTCCCTCACCACTTTTCTCTTTATCTCTCTCCCTCCCTTCCTGCTTTCCTTTACCTCCCTTTTTCCACCCCCCTTCTTTTCTCTCACCTTCTCTCAGGGAGAAAATAGTATGAGATGCATGCAATTCAACCCACCTGTATGCAAGTGTTTTGCTAGCCCATTTTCTTTGTAATTGGTATTAAAAAACAAACAAAACAAAAACATTATACACAATGACCACAAAAAATATTAAGTAGAAAAAGGCCTAAAACCTTTGAGGGGGGCAGCAGAATTTTGAGTGCCTAGGGCAGCACAAAACATAAATAAGCCACTGGCAGTCATACCTGGATACAGTTTTTTTTTTTTAAAGAACAGAGCAGGAAGGTGGAAAGTATTTGGGTGACTTTTGAAACTGGAGATAAAAATGTGTTTAGAATAGGGGTTGTATATAGGCCTCCATTGCAGTATGAAAAACTGGAAATCTGTTATCAGAAGAAATAACCAAAATGACCAGGTTATAATAATGGGGGACTTTATTTTGCCAGATATAGACTGGAAGATTCCTTCTGCTAGATCAGCTAGAAGCAGATATATTCTTGAATCTCTGCTCACTTGAGCAATTAGTTAAGGAACCAATTCGTAAGGAAGCTATATTAGATCTAATACTTACAAACAGTGATATAGTTTCAGTATGTGTCTGTAGGTTAGAACTTAACATCCAGTGATCATCAATCTGTTTGTTTTAGTATTCATGTACAGAAACTTTCCACCCAGACTAAAACAAAAGTTTTACAAATTCAGGAAGGCAGATTTTTAATTAATGGGAGAATACCTAAAAAACTATTTAAA
The DNA here is from genome assembly GCF_027579735.1 of Bombina bombina. Lineage (NCBI taxonomy): Eukaryota > Metazoa > Chordata > Amphibia > Anura > Bombinatoridae > Bombina > Bombina bombina. The sequence continues at coordinate 1,101,654,106 of NC_069500.1, forward strand.
AGGGAAAACACGTATTACAGGGGTTCAAGAACAGTGGGAATTTGTGAAGGGTGCCATTTTAGATGCAACCGCACACTGTATTAGACATGTCTGTAAAAGTAAAAGAAAGCGGAAACCAATGTGGTTTTGCAAAGAAGTAGCACATGCTGTAAAGACACAAAAGACAGCTTATACAAATAAGAGACCCACACACAATCAGATGATGATATGAAAATATGGAGACTCCAAAAAAAAGACTAAGGAGTTAATTAGGAAGGTTAAAGCTCATGCAGAAGAGAAAATAGCACAGTCAGTAAAACATGGGGACAAAACATTCTTTAGATATATCAGTGAAAGAAGAAAAAATAAGGTACGAATAGTAAAATTGAAAACAGTTGATGGTAGAATAATAGAAGGAGATAAGCAAATTGCAGACTGTCTCAATGATTACAAAATATTGTGAAGATAGAATGTCTACATTAAGGGATGCTACGAAAAATAGAAACAAGCTTATCACTAATCTTTTTACAGCGGATGAGGTTTTGTTAGCATTATCAAAAATAAATGTTAAAAAGGCAGTGGGTCCTGATAATATTCATCCAAGGGTTTTAAAAGAACTTTGATCAGTGCTAACTGTCCCATTAACTGATCTGTTTAATCAGTCACTATTAATAGGAACTGTTCCAGATGACTGGAGAACAGCAAATGTAATACCTCTTCATAAAAAGGGCAGTATGGAAGAATCTGGTAACTACAGGCCAGTTAGTTTAACTTCAGTAGTAGGGAAATTAATGGAAAGTCTTTTAAAAGAAATAATTATGACTTTAATAAAGACAAACAATTTAGAGGACAAACAATTTTCAGCATAATTTTACTTCAGGGAGATCATGACAGACTAATCTAATTGAATTATTTGATTATGTAACAAAAGTATTAGACAAGGGTGGAGCAGTTGATGTAGCATATCTAGATTTCAGCAAAACATTTGACATCGTCCCACACAACAAACTAATTCACAAACTGTATCTCTTTGGTCTAGACTCAAAAATTGTGAACTGGGTGGAATGCTGGCTTAATCCTTTGAGTGCTAAGAATTTTCCCACCTGGGTGCTAAGCTGTTTTAAGGGGGGGTTGATTGTTTTTTTAAATATTTTTTTTTAACTTTTTTTTTTAGATACAGGCTTCTAAGCAGCATGCCCCCTGCTCCTATACTTAATATTATGAATTTTAAATAAAGTTGCACGCTGACGTCAGCACGTCATTGAGCGTGACATCAGCACGCAAAACGTGAAGCCCCGGTGATGCCTGTTACTATGCAGGCCTGATCACCGGGGTAGGAGTGGTGGGAGCCCCCAGATCTCCCTCAAGGTGGGAGAGTGCTAGTGACGGCTCTGAGCCATCGTTAGCACCAGAGTGGGAAACTCTGAGATGGCTCAGAGCCGTCGTTAGCACTCAAGGGGTTAAGGACAGAAAACAAAGTGTCTTAGTAAAGGGAGTACATTCAGCAGAGGGGGCTGTTAATAGTGGTGTTCCTCAGGGGTCAGTTCAGTGGCCTGTTTTGTTTAACTGTTTGCAGATGATACAAACATTTGTAACAGAGTGGATGTTCCAGGGGGGTAGACAAAATGAGAAGTGATATACAACAATTGGAGGATTAGACAAATGACTGGATCTAAAGTTTAACACAGCAAAGTGTAAAATAATGCATTTAGAGAAGAAAAATCCAAATGTTAATTACAGATTCAATGACACTTTACTGACTGTTAAAAATGAGGAACAGGACTTGGGAATTATTATTTCAGATTATTTAAAATTTAGTAAACAATGTAGTACTGCAGCGAGTAAGGCCAGCGGAATGCTTTGATGTATTGGTAGAGGTATTTTCAGCAGAAATAGCAAGGTTCTTTTGCCACTTTATAGGTCATTAGTTCTGGAGGTCATATCTTCAGAAAGATATTAATAAACTTGAATCTGAAAAATAATACGAACTGGAGCACCATAATCATCCAACTGCTTTATTAAAAACTATGTACTGCATGCAACAGCAAAACATTCTGGAAGGGCATGAGTGTAAATGGGTAGTGTCTGTTACCCGCTGACGCATTTCGGTATTCCGCCATAGTCGTAGCTAGGGTATCTCTCTAGGTGTTTACATTTTAAACCTTAAAATGCCATACCATTGGCTAAAAACAAAACCACGTGACAACTACCTCATCTACACCTATGCACCTGTAGATTCATTCACATATCGTACAATTAACCATGTGATCACTGATATTCACTTTCAAGTTATACAGGAGAAAAGAAACAGTATGTTATAAGCAAAGGGTAGAATACAATTTAAACATACATGTACAAACATATTCGCAAACAGGAGTTAAAGCAAAAAATATACATAAGCGCTGTCGCTGTCTTACCCTAGTACATAGATATTATACTTAGAGCCTATATTGTGAATATTTGCCCAAACTAAACCATTTTTTTGTGTGATTTCACCACGCACATAAGGGAAATAGACATTACATACATCTTATACTATGTAACATTATTAAAAGTTGTGTCTTTCTAAGCTTATAGATATCGATCCTTCATAAAATGTTCAGACTCAAACAAAGTAGTTTAAACCAATCAATCATGCTAAGAGCATCATATTCAAAGAGCATCATTTTTAAAGAGTTTGCTCAGTTAGTAGTTACACTATAACTTATCAGAATATTCCAACATAGTTCACTTGCATGACTTCAATTACATAGATTAAATTTTCCTATAGGCATTTATACTGGAGGGTACAAATAATTTACCTGGATTTAACACCAAAAATAGGAGATGAAATGAATTAAAACACAAAAAAATTACCAAAACGCCAAAAAATTCAAAAGAAACCCATAAAAAATGAATCAGTTCAAATTCTGAATTCATCCGCCAAGGGATTCTGGTCTTAAAGGGACATTAAACACCTGATAAAAATTGCTGAAACCTACTTTTTCTTATTAAACAAAATAAAGTAATCACTGCTGCCTATTTTATCTGTTCCTCTTAGCCCAAACTTTTGAAGGAGATTGTTTTAAAATACAGTGTTGAGGCAGTGCTTGATTTCCTATGTAAGCTGCCATATTGTAGCGTGCGTTACAGGGCTCAGTAGTCACATGATACACACACCATATTATCTATGCATACACAGTACTTAGAGGAAGGAATCACATCTCTCTCTCCCTACAGCGTGTGAGCTGCAGTGTCTGAAAAGTTATTTCTAAGTGAGGGTATAAATATATTTCATTTCCCTGTTAATGTATATAAACATGTTATGCAGAAATTTAAATAAAATACTTATAACTTCTGTGTTTATGGTTTTTAACTCCCCCCACACACACACAGGTTTTTTCTCTCCTCAAACTCTGTCTGTAAAGTTTTATGCTCAGTAAGCACTTACCAGTGCCGGTTCCTGTGTTATTATTGTAAAACTTTTGACTGCTCTGGGAGGGAGGGGGATAGGGAGGAGGAAGCTCCCACAGACTGCATGCTGCATATCATTAGTTCAAAAGACTTCTTCTTTTCATGACCTCTCCTCCTAAATGTAAATCACTAAGGACTGACACCCAGCATAAGACGTTTAGCAAGGATCGTATGCATTATCTAGCAGTGTGATCACTAGATAGATAATGCATACGATCCTTGCTAAACGTCTTATGCTGGGTGTCAGTCCTTAGTGATTTACATTCAGGAGGAGAGGTCATGAAAAGAAGAAGTCTTTTGAACTAATGATATGCAGCATGCAGTCCGTGGGAGCTTCCTCCTCCCTATCCCCCTCCCTCCCAGAGCAGTCAAAAGTTTTACAATAATAACACAGGAACCGGCACTGGTAAGTGCTTACTGAGCATAAAACTTTACAGACAGAGTTTGAGGAGAGAAAAAACCTGTGTGTGTGGGGGGAGTTAAAAACATAAACACAGAAGTTATAAGTATTTTATTTAAATTTCTGCATAACATGTTTTATATACATTAACAGGGAAATGAAATATATTTATACCCTCACTGAGAAATAACTTTTCAGACACTGCAGCTCACACTCTGCAGGGAGAGAGAGATGTGATTCCTTCCTCTAAGTACTGTGTATGCATAGATAATATGGTGTGTGTATCATGTGACTACTGAGCCCTGTAACGCACGCTACAATATGGCAGCTTACATAGGAAATCAAGCACTGCCTCAACACTGTATTTTAAAACAATCTCCTTCAAAAGTTTGGGCTAAGAGGAACAGATAAAATAGGCAGCAGTGATTACTTTATTTTGTTTAATAAGAAAAAGTAGTTTTTTGGGATTATTAGAAATCAGGTGTTAAGGGTCCCTTTAAGTTTGTGAATCCAGAAGACCTCACATTTAGCCAACAGGGTAAATCTGTCCCCACCTCTGGTATCAGTCCTAACCAGCTCGATTATAGACCAAGTCAGAGCAACTATCTCTTTATTATATTTAATGTTAAAGTGCTGAACCAGAGGTGTCAACAGATCCCCCTGATTAATATTACACAAATGCACCCTTATCCTAGTCCTCACCTCCATGGTGGTGAGGCCTACATACTGGAGTCCTAAAAATATTACAGTTCAAGAGATACACCGCAAAAGTGGATCTACAATTAAAACATGCTTTGTGTTCAAAAACCTCACTGGTCATTGCACATTTAAAGGTATTCCCCATCTCTAAATGATCACAGGATATGCAGTTATAGAAGCTACATCTGTTTACTCCTTTGCAGAGTAACCAAGAGCTCTGATGTGATGTCATAGGTTTTAGCTGTGGGTGCAATGGTATTGTCCAGTGTCTTTCCTAGTTTGAATGCAAATCTACATCCTTTCTCTACAAACCTTACCAGGGCATCATCCGCTTTAAGCAGAGGGAGGTGCTTGCGTATTTGATAATATTGTCTGCTATATTGCGTGACAAAAGTCACATCTCTGTTATCCTTCTCTTTAATCAAACCTCCCTTGTCTTTCAGGAGTTCTGATCTGTCAGAACCGGCTACTTCTTTGCATATTCTATTGATATTTCCTATCTTGTATCCTCTATTACGGAATCTATTACATAAATCCCTAGCATGAGACTCATAGGTTTTGTCATTACTGCAATTCCTTCACAAACATGTAAACTGTCCTTTTAAGATTGAGTTAAATACCCTTGCTGGGCGACAGCTCTCTGCATGTAAGAGTGTATTCCCTGTAATGGACTTTCTATATACAGTAGCTCAACCTCCACTCCTGCCTTCACTTTTACCTTTTAGGGTTACATCCAAAAAGTTAATACTGCTAGCCCCATACTCAAACGTGAATTGCAGGCCTACTGTATTGATATTGAGGGCATCCACCAGTTCAGTTGCCTTTTCTTGTCCCCTTTCCACACAATTAACAAATCGTTAAATAGCTCCCAAGAACTCATGTACAGGTTTGCGTAGGAGGGGGCAAATTTCGCCCCCATTGCTGTTCCACACCTCTGGAGATAGTAATTCCCTTTAAAAGAGAAAAAGTTGTGTGTCAACAAAAACTTTGCTACTCAGTGTGAACAATCTAAATTCTTTGCTGTAACCTTGGCTTCGCTTTAGAAAGAAGTCTATGGCTTCAAGCCCCTTATCGTGAGGTATAGACAAGTACAATGATTTAACGTCTATCGTCAACCATCCATAGCTTTTTTCCCAAACCTGAGACTCCATCTCCAAAAGCAACTCTTTGGTGTCCCTCAAAAAACTCATTAAATAGCTTTTAAGCGGCTATAATATCATATCGAGCCACTGAGAAAATGGCTCAAGAAGAGACCCAATTCCACTAATTATGGGCCTTCCCTCAACATTCACAAGGGACTTATGCACCTTAGAAAAGTGATTAAAGATGGGAGTTCTAGGATTCTCTACAAATAGAAAAAGACAGGTGTCCTGATCTAGAAACCACATCTCCCTGCCATCATCAATAAGGTGCCTACGTTCTCTTTGGAACTTTATTGTTGGATTGAACTCCAGTTTTGTATATTGCTGTGGGTTTTCCAAGTGTCTCAATGCCTCATGTATAAAAAATTCTCGATCCATGACCACAATGGATCCACCCTTGTCGGCCGCCCTTATGACAAGGTCTTGATTTTAACTCAGTTTTTCTAGGGTGTGTCTTTCTTGCTTACTTGTGTTATAATTTTCAGACCTATTGATGGAATATGCTAGTTGATTTAAATCATTTTCCAACCTTTTCTGAAAATTTTCCAAAAGATGAGCTCTGGATTGGAAGGGGTAGAATGTGGATGCACATTTAAGAGATGGGTACCTAGTACCATGTGTGTTAGTGATCTCACTATCCAATAAACCTCCCTCATCCTGGAGTACTTCTAAACTCGCTACATTTCTCAAAACCAAGATTCACCTTCCCATATCTAGGTTCACTTCGTCCCATAGTGTCTGTTTGAGTGACCAACATACTACTTGCAAGTGTTTTTTGAGCGAAACATTTCTAAATAGTTTATTCACAACAATGAGTGTCTGAAATTAATTGAAATACTCAGATGGGACAAAACTTAGTCCCCTACTTAAAATGTTTTCTTCCATATCATTGAGTGAATAACTAGATAGATTTATGACAGATTTTACTTGTACTTTTTCTGTTGTCTGCCCCTCCGTGCCAGATACCTTTCTTTAAAAGGTTCGCCATCTCTTCCCCCCTCCCCTATGGGTCCTACCGGGGGTCTAGAAAAAACCTGGGCCATATCCATAAAGAGAGGATAGTAACAGAGAGGAGGGTATACCTTAGGGGAGGTGTGTTCATAGAGTGACGGTTTAGCTACTACTATATTGACACTTTAACTACTTGCAACATAGCTTGTTATAGCTCACTTCTACTTGGCTGCACAGGGGGTTGTGTGTATAAGTGCTGTTGTGACCCTCTTTCCGTTTCAAACTTGAATCTGTGCAAAGGAGGACTACCAAAATGGTGCATGGTCTAAAAAATAAAACTTAACAGGATAGGCTCAATGAACTAAATATGTAGCTTAGAGAAGAGAATGGAAAGAGGGGATATGATAGCAACTTTCAAGTATATTAAAGGTCTTAGTAAAACTGAGGCTGTGTGTATTTTACATAAAATGGAAAATTCAAGAAAAAGGGGTCATGATCTCTGAAGCGTAGTAAATTCAGGATTAATTTGAGGAAGCACTTCTTTACATAAAGAGTGATTGATTTATGGAATAAACTTCCTCAAGAGGTAGTAATGACAAACACTGTGGGAGACTTTAAAAATGCCTGAGATAAGCATAAGGCTATCTTACGAACTAGATAAGTTTTAGGTAATTATCGGGCAGACTTGCTGGGCCTATGGCTCTTATCTGCCGTCAATATCTAATCAAAGTTTATATCTGTGTATTAGTTTGTGAGTTGTTAGCAATGGTTCTTTTGTTCTGAGGGACAGGAAAATCAATGAAAAGAAAAAACATTAAATAATATGCTTATTTGATAAAAGCTTCATCATTCATTGCTAAACTCTTCTCAGATATAAAGTTATTATTATTATTATACTTTATTTATGAAGCGCTAACATATTCCGCAGCGCTGTCCATGGATACAATTCATTTAAATAAAACAATACAAGACTTGTAAAAGACAGGACAAAATTTACAAACACATACAGGAGGGATTGAGGGCCCTATTCCCGTGGGAATTTACAATCTAGAAGGGTAGGAGGTTGAGAAACAGGAGGTGAGGACTGCAAGATTTGGAAAGATGTTAATACAGAGTTAGATGAGGGAAATGTTAGGTAAGTGAAGTTAATTTATTATTGAGTTGGGTGGTTGGCTTCCCTGAACAGAAAAGTCTTCAGGGAACATTTAAAGGAAGACAGATTAGGGCAAAGCCTGACAGCACGAAGTTACTTTGTTTTGGAGCTTACAGTTGGTTTTTAATCTCCCTTTAAGTTTTAACCCTTTCTTGCAGTTTCTGATCACCGTGCTTTGTCTGTCTTTCTATTTTACTGTTAGTGTACTCATTTTTAACCCTTTCAGTGATATTTAGATAATTTTTTTGGGTGGTGTGTAGGGGTTGTTTTGCTGGGTGTAAGTGGGAATTAGGGGGTGCAATTGGTGGGTGGGCTGAGGGATTTAGTTTCAGGTATCAGTTAAAAAAAGAAATCAAATGCAACACTTTTAGTGCTGGTTATATCTGGTTACAGCTTTTTATATGCTGACCAGTCGTGCTTTATTTTTTGGGTTTTGTGTAGGGTTTATTTTGTTAGGTGGGTTGAGGGAGGTAGTGTTAGGTAGGAGTAAAAAAATAAAAAACATAATTTATGTAAGAACTTACCTGATAAATTAATTTCTTTCATATTAGCAAGAGTCCATGAGCTAGTGACGTATGGGATATACATTCCTACCAGGAGGGGCAAAGTTTCCCAAACCTCAAAATTCCTATAAATACACCCCTCACCACACCCACAATTCAGTTTAACGAATAGCCAAGAAGTGGGGTGATAAAAAAGTGCGAAAGCATATAAAATAAGGAATTGGAATAATTGTGCTTTATACAAAATCATAACCACCACAAAAAAAGGGCGGGCCTCATGGACTCTTGCTAATATGAAAGAAATGAATTTATCAGGTAAGTTCTTACATAAATTATGTTTTCTTTCATGTAATTAGCAAGAGTCCATGAGCTAGTGACGTATGGGATAATGACTACCCAAGATGTGGATCTTTCCACACAAGAGTCACTAGAGAGGGAGGGACAAAATAAAGACAGCCAATTCCTGCTGAAAATAATCCACACCCAAAATAAAATTAAAGGAAAAACATAAGCAGAAGATTCAAACTGAAACCGCTGCCTGAAGTACTTTTCTACCAAAAACTGCTTCAGAAGAAGAAAATACATCAAAATGGTAGAATTTAGTAAAAGTATGCAAAGAGGACCAAGTTGCTGCTTTGCAAATCTGATCAACCGAAGCATCATTCCTAAACGCCCAGGAAGTAGAAACTGACCTAGTAGAATGAGCTGTAATTTTCTGAGGCGGAGTTTTACCCGACTCAACATAGGCAAGATGAATTAAAGATTTCAACCAAGATGCCAAAGAAATGGCAGAAGCTTTCTGGCCTTTTCTAGAACCGGAAAAGATAACAAATAGACTAGAAGTCTTTCGGAAAGATTTAGTAGCTTCAACATAATATTTCAAAGCTCTAACAACATCCAAAGAATGCAACGATTTCTCCTTAGAATTCTTAGGATTAGGACATAATGAAGGAACCACAATTTCTCTACTAATGTTGTTGGAATTCACAACTTTAGGTAAAAATTCAAAAGAAGTTCGCAACACCGCCTTATCCTGATGAAAAATCAGAAAAGGAGACTCACAAGAAAGAGCAGATAATTCAGAAACTCTTCTGGCAGAAGAGATGGCCAAAAGGAACAAAACTTTCCAAGAAAGTAATTTAATGTCCAAAGAATGCATAGGTTCAAATGGAGGAGCTTGAAGCGCCCCCAGAACCAAATTCAAACTCCAAGGAGGAGAAATTGACTTAATGACAGGCTTTATACGAACCAAAGCTTGTACAAAACAATGAATATCAGGAAGAATAGCAATCTTTCTGTGAAAAAGAACAGAAAGAGCAGAGATTTGTCCTTTCAAGGAACTTGCAGACAAACCCTTATCTAAACCATCCTGAAGAAACTGTAATACTCTCGGTATTCTAAAAGAATGCCAAGAAAAATGATGAGAAAGACACCAAGAAATATAAGTCTTCCAGACTCTATAATATATCTCTCTGGATACAGATTTACGAGCCTGTAACATAGTATTTATCACAGAGTCAGAGAAACCTCTTTGACCAAGAATCAAGCGTTCAATCTCCATACCTTTAAATTTAAGAATTTCAGATCCTGATGGAAAAAAGGACCTTGTGACAGAAGGTCTGGTCTTAACGGAAGAGTCCACGGTTGGCAAGAGGCCATCCGGACAAGATCCGCATACCAAAACCTGTGAGGCCATGCCGGAGCTACCAGCAGAACAAACGAGCATTCCTTCAGAATCTTGGAGATTACTCTTGGAAGAAGAACTAGAGGCGGAAAGATATAGGCAGGATGATACTTCCAAGGAAGTGATAATGCATCCACTGCCTCCGCCTGAGGATCCCGGGATCTGGACAGATACCTGGGAAGTTTCTTGTTTAGATGAGACGCCATCAGATCTATTTCTGGAAGTTCCCACATTTGAACAATCTGAAGAAATACCTCTGGGTGAAGAGACCATTCGCCCGGATGCAACGTTTGGCGACTGAGATAATCCGCTTCCCAATTGTCTATACCTGGGATATGAACCGCAGAGATTAGACAGGAGCTGGATTCCGCCCAAATCAAAATTCGAGATACTTCTTTCATAGCCAGAGGACTGTGAGTCCCTCCTTGATGATTGATGTATGCCACAGTTGTGACATTGTCTGTCTGAAAACAAATTTCTCTCTTCAGAAGAGGCCAAAACTGAAGAGCTCTGAAAATTGCACGCAGTTCCAAAATATTGATCGGTAATCTCACCTCCTGAGATTCCCAAACTCCTTGTGCCGTCAGAGATCCCCACACAGCTCCCCAACCTGTGAGACTTGCATCTGTTGAAATTACAGTCCAGGTCGGAAGCACAAAAGAAGCCCCCTGAATTAAACGATGGTGATCTGTCCACCATGTTAGAGAGTGTCGAACAATCGGTTTTAAAGATATTAATTGAGATATCTTTGTGTAATCCTTGCACCATTGATTCAGCATACAGAGCTGAAGAGGTCGCATGTGAAAACGAGCAAAGGGGATCGCGTCCGATGCAGCAGTCATAAGACCTAGAATTTCCATGCATAAAGCTACCGAAGGGAATGATTGTGACTGAAGGTTTCGACAAGCTGCAATCAATTTTAGACGTCTCTTGTCTGTTAAAGACAGAGTCATGGACACTGAATCCATCTGGAAACCCAGAAAGGTTACCCTTGTCTGAGGAATCAATGAACTTTTTGGTAAATTGATCCTCCAACCATGATCTTGAAGAAACAACACAAGTCGATTCGTATGAGATTCTGCTAAATGTAAAGACTGAGCAAGTACCAAGATATTGTCCAAATAAGGAAATACCACAATACCCTGTTCTCTGATTACAGACAGAAGGGCACCGAGAACCTTTGTAAAAATTCTTGGAGCTGTAGCTAGGCCAAACGGCAGAGCCACAAACTGGTAATGCTTGTCCAGAAAAGAGAATCTCAGGAACTGATAATGATCTGGATGAATCGGAATATGCAGATATGCATCCTGTAAATCTATTGTGGACATATAATTCCCTTGCTGAACAAAAGGCAAGATAGTCCTTACAGTTACCATCTTGAACGTTGGTATCCTTACATAACGATTCAATATTTTTAGATCCAGAACTGGTCTGAAGGAATTCTCCTTCTTTGGTACAATGAAGAGATTTGAATAAAACCCCATCCCCTGTTCCGGAACTGGAACTGGCATAATTACTCCAGCCAACTCTAGATCTGAAACACAATTCAGAAATGCTTGAGCTTTTACTGGATTTACTGGGACACGGGAAAGAAAAAATCTCTTTGCAGGAGGTCTCATCTTGAAACCAATTCTGTACCCTTCTGAAACAATGTTCTGAATCCAAAGATTGTGAACAGAATTGATCCAAATTTCCTTGAAAAAACGTAACCTGCCCCCTACCAGCTGAGCTGGAATGAGGGCCGCACCTTCATGTGGACTTAGAAGCAGGCTTTGCCTTTCTAGCTGGCTTGGATTTATTCCAGACTGGAGATGGTTTCCAAACTGAAACTGCTCCTGAGGATGAAGGATCAGGCTTTTGTTCTTTGTTGAAACGAAAGGAACGAAAACGATTATTAGCCCTGTTTTTACCTTTAGATTTTTTATCCTGTGGTAAAAAAGTTCCTTTCCCACCAGTAACAGTTGAAATAATAGAATCCAACTGAGAACCAAATAATTTGTTACCCTGGAAAGAAATAGAAAGTAGAGTTGATTTAGAAGCCATATCAGCATTCCAAGTTTTAAGCCATAAAGCTCTTCTAGCTAAAATAGCTAGAGACATAAACCTGACATCAACTCTGATAATATCAAAAATGGCATCACAGATAAAATTATTAGCATGCTGAAGAAGAAGAATAATATCATGAGAATCATGATGTGTTACTTGTTGCACTAAAGTTTCCAACCAAAAAGTTGAAGCTGCAGCAACATCAGCCAAAGATATAGCAGGTCTAAGAAGATTACCTGAACACAGATAAGCTTTTCTTAGAAAGGATTCAATTTTCCTATCTAAAGGATCCTTAAACGAAGTACCATCTGACGTAGGAATAGTAGTACGTTTAGCAAGGGTAGAAATAGCCCCATCAACTTTAGGGATTTTGTCCCAAAATTCTAATCTGTCAGACGGCACAGGATATAATTGCTTAAAACGTTTAGAAGGAGTAAATGAATTACCCAATTTATCCCATTCTTTGGAAATTACTGCAGAAATAGCATTAGGAACAGGAAAAACTTCTGGAATAACCACAGGAGCTTTAAATACCTTATCCAAACGTTTAGAATTAGTATCAAGAGGACCAGAATCCTCTATTTCTAAAGCAATTAGTACTTCTTTAAGTAAAGAACGAATAAATTCCATTTTAAATAAATATGAAGATTTATCAGCATCAACCTCTGAGACAGAATCCTCTGAACCAGAAGAGTCATCAGAATCAGAATGATGATGTTCATTTAAAAATTCATCTGTAGGGAGAGAAGTTTTAAAAGATTTTTTACGTTTACTAGAAGGAGAAATAACAGACATAGCCTTCTTTATGGATTCAGAAACAAAATCTCTTATGTTATCAGGAACATTCTGCACCTTAGATGTTGAAGGAACTGCAACAGGCAATGGTACTTTACTAAAGGAAATATTATCTGCATTAACAAGTTTGTCATGACAATCAATACAAACAACAGCCGGAGGAATAGCTACCAAAAATTTACAGCAGATACACTTAGCTTTGGTAGATCCAGCACTAGACAGCGATTTTCCTGTAGTATCTTCTGACTCAGATGCAACGTGAGACATCTTGCAATATGTAAGAGAAAAAACAACATATAAAGCAAAATTGAACAAATTCCTTAAATGACAGTTTCAGGAATGGGAAAAAATGCCAAGAACAAGCTTCTAGCAACCAGAAGCAATAAAAAATGAGACTTAAATAATGTGGAGATAAAAGCGACGCCCATATTTTTTAGCGCCAAATCAGACGCCCACATTATTTGGCGCCTAAATGCTTTTGGCGCCAAAATGACGCCACATCCGGAACGCCAACATCTTTGGCGCAAAATAACGTCAAAAAAATGACGCAACTTCCGGTGACACGTATGACGCCAGAAACGGAAAAGAGTTTTTGCGCCAAAAAGTCCGCGCCAAGAATGACGCAATAAAATGAAGCATTTTCAGCCCCCGCGAGCCTAACAGCCCACAGGAAAAAAAGTGTCAAATTGAAGGTAAGAAAAAAATGATTAATTCAAATGCATTATCCCAAATATGAAACTGACTGTCTGAAAAATAAGGAAAGTTGAACATTCTGAGTCAAGGCAAATAAATGTTTGAATACATATATTTAGAACTTTATAAACAAAGTGCCCAACCATAGCTTAGAGTGTCACAGAAAATAAGATTTACTTACCCCAGGACACTCATCTACATGTTTGTAGAAAGCCAAACCAGTACTGAAACGAGAATCAGCAGAGGTAATGGTATATATAAGAGTATATCGTCGATCTGAAAAGGGAGGTAAGAGATGAATCTCTACGACCGATAACAGAGAACCTATGAAATAGACCCCGTAGAAGGAGATCACTGCATTCAAATAGGCAATACTCTCTTCACATCCCTCTGACATTCACTGCACGCTGAGAGGAAACCCGGGCTCCAACTTGCTGCGGAGCGCATATCAACGTAGAATCTAGCACAAACTTACTTCACCACCTCCATCGGAGGCAAAGTTTGTAAAAACTGAATTGTGGGTGTGGTGAGGGGTGTATTTATAGGCATTTTGAGGTTTGGGAAACTTTGCCCCTCCTGGTAGGAATGTATATCCCATACGTCACTAGCTCATGGACTCTTGCTAATTACATGAAAGAAATAAAACATTTCCCCTTTTGCATCATGGCATCCTACAATTTGGCAGAAGAGGCTTACGCCATTCTCGCTCGTGATTCAGAAAGTGACACCTTTGCTGTATCTGATAGTGACAATCTAGCAGCATCAGACATAGAGCCCCTAAGTGAGACTTCTAAGGGTGCTTCCAGCCCACCATCATCTAAAAAGAGGTGTTCACAATGTCCAACAATCTTGGGCGAACATTGGGTACCCCTAAACTTAACCATCACTGAAATACCCCATTTACGTCAACTCCTGGCATCACAACTAGCATTTAAGTTAAATGATTTTAACCTGTTTCTGACCTACAACGTGTTTGAGAATATAACTACTCAAACAAGTTTATATGTGTCATGATCCGGTGTAAATGCGCTCAGGACACAGACCCTCGGGGCAGTGGTAGGGATTTGAAGACACCGACCCCTGACCCGGGGAAGAGTATCCTGGACGTGGATAGATGATATTCTGTGATTCATAGTTGCTAGAAGTTATTGTAGAATAAATGGAGAGTGCAACATTTGTATACAATATATTCTGAGTTCACTGTGACTTATAGTTAGTTAATAGAAGTAACTGCAGGATTCAATGAGAGAAAAATATAGCAAAGTGGAATGTTCAGGCTTCAGAGTAATCTGGTAGAAGATTGACACTTAGATGCAAACTAAGGATTGTTGCAGGTTCACAGTACATAATATTATATAAAGCTGTATGTCAGAGTTAAAGCACAGCTGCACAGGTACTTAGACAAGCTGCAAGTTTAGGCATTAATTACTGTTTGTGCATTTAGATGCAAACTTGGGCCTAGATTTGGAGTTCGGCGGTAGAAGGGCTGTTAACGCTCCGCGGGCTTTTTTCTGGCCGCACCATAAATTTAACTCTGGTATCGACAGTTCAAACAAATGCTGCGTTAGGCTCCAAAAAAGGAGCGTAGAGCATTTTTACCGCAAATGCAACTCTCGATACCAGAGTTGCTTACGGACGCGGCCAGCCTCAAAAACGTGCTCGTGCACGATTCTCCCATAGGAAACAATGGGGCTGTTTGAGCTGAAAAAAAACCTAACACCTGCAAAAAAGCAGCGTTCAGCTCCTAACGCAGTCCCATTGTTTCCTATGGGGAAACACTTCCTACGTCTGCACCTAACACTCTAACATGTACCCCGAGTCTAAACACCCCTAATATTACACTTATTAACCCCTAATCTGCCGAACCCGCTATCGCTGACCCCTGCATATTTTTTTTAACCCGTAATCTGCCGCTCCGTAAACCGCCGCAACCTACGTTATCCCTATGTACCCCTAATCTGCTGCCCTAACATCGCCGACCCCTATATTATATTTATTAACCCCTAATCTGCCCCCCTCAACGTCGCCGACACCTGCCTACACTTATTAACCCCTAATCTGCCGAGCGGACCTGAGCGCTACTATAATAAAGTTATTAACCCCTAATCCGCCTCACTAACCCTATCATAAATAGTATTAACCCCTAATCTGCCCTCCCTAACATCGCCGACACCTACCTTCAATTATTAACCCCTAATCTGCCGAGCGGACCTCACCGCTATTCTAATAAATGTATTAACCCCTAAAGCTAAGTCTAACCCTAACACTAACACCCCCCTAACTTAAATATAATTTACATCTAACGAAATTAATTAACTCTTATTAAATAAATTATTCCTATTTAAAGCTAAATACTTACCTGTAAAATAAATCCTAATATAGCTACAATATAAATTATATTTATATTATAGCTATTTTAGGATTAATATTTATTTTACAGGCAACTTTGTAATTATTTTAACCAGGTACAATAGCTATTAAATAGTTAAGAACTATTTAATAGTTACCTAGTTAAAATAATAACAAATTTACCTGTAAAATAAATCCTAACCTAAGTTACAATTAAAACTAACACTACACTATCAATAAATTAATTAAATAAACTACCTACAATTACCTACAATTAACCTAACACTACACTATCAATAAATTAATTAAACACAATTCCTACAAATAAATACAATTAAATAAACTAGCTAAAGTACAAAAAATAAAAAAGAACTAAGTTACAAAAAATAAAAAAATATTTACAAACATAAGAAAAATATTACAACATTTTTAAACTAATTACACCTACTCTAAGCCCCCTAATAAAATAACAAAGCCCCCCAAAATAAAAAATTCCCTACCCTATTCTAAATTTAAAAAGTTACAAGCTCTTTTACCTTACCAGCCCTGAACAGGGCCCTTTGCGGGGCATGCCCCAAGAAAATCAGCTCTTTTGCCTGTAAAAAAAACATACAATACCCCCCCCCAACATTACAACCCACCACCCACATACCCCTAATCTAACCCAAACCCCCCTTAAAGAAACCTAACACTAAGCCCCTGAAGATCTTCCTACCTTGTCTTCACCATCCAGGTATCACCGATCCGTCCTGGCTCCAACATCTTCATCCAACCCAAGCGGGGGTTGGCGATCCATCATCCGGTGGCTGAAGAGGTCCAGAAGAGGCTCCAAAGTCTTCCTCCTATCCGGCAAGAAGAGGACATCCGGACCGGCAAACATCTTCTCCAAGCGGCATCTTCGATCTTCTTCCATCCGGTGCGGAGCGGGTCCATCTTGAAGCAGGCGACGCGGATCCATCCTCTTCTTCCATTGTCTCCCGACAAATGACTGTTCCGATCAGCCAATAGAATGCGAGCTCAATCTGATTGGCTGATTGGATCAGCCAATCGGATTGAACTTGATTCTGATTGGCTGATTCCATCAGCCAATCAGAAAATTCCTACCTTAATTCCGATTGGCTGATAGAATCCTATCAGCCAATCGGAATTCGAGGGACGCCATCTTGGATGACGTCCCTTAAAGGAACCGTCATTCGTCGGGAGACAACGGAAGAAGAGGATGGATCCGCGTCGCCTGCTTCAAGATGGACCCGCTCCGCACCGGGTGGAAGAAGATCGAAGATGCCGCTTGGAGAAGATGTTTGCCGGTCCGGATGTCCTCTTCTTGCCGGATAGGAGGAAGACTTTGGAGCCTCTTCTGGACCTCTTCAGCCACCGGATGATGGATCGCCAACCCCCGCTTGGGTTGGATGAAGATGTTGGAGCCAGGACGGATCGGTGATACCTGGATGGTGAAGACAAGGTAGGAAGATCTTCAGGGGCTTAGTGTTAGGTTTCTTTAAGGGGGGTTTGGGTTAGATTAGGGGTATGTGGGTGGTGGGTTGTAATGTTGGGGGGGGGTATGGTATGGTTTTTTTTACAGGCAAAAGAGCTGAAATTCTTGGGGCATGCCCCGCAAAGGGCCCTGTTCAGGGCTGGTAAGGTAAAAGAGCTTGTAACTTTTTTAATTTAGAATAGGGTAGGGAATTTTTTATTTTGGGGGGCTTTGTTATTTTATTAGGGGGCTTAGAGTAGGTGTAATTAGTTTAAAATTGTTGTAATATTTTTCTTATGTTTGTAAATATTTTTTTATTTTTTGTAACTTAGTTCTTTTTTATTTTTTGTACTTTAGCTAGTTTATTTAATTGTATTTATTTGTAGGAATTGTGTTTAATTTATTTATTGATAGTGTAGTGTTAGGTTAATTGTAGGTAATTGTAGGTAGTTTATTTAATTAATTTATTGATAGTGTAGTGTTAGGTTTAATTATATCTTAGGTTAGGATTTATTTTACAGGTAAATTTGTTATTATTTTAACTAGGTAACTATTAAATAGTTCTTAACTATTTAATAGCTATTGTACCTGGTTAAAATAAATACAAAGTTACCTGTAAAATAAATATAAATCCTAAAATAGCTATAATATAATTATAATTTATATTGTAGCTATATTAGGATTTATTTTACAGGTAAGTATTTAGCTTTAAATAGGAATAAGTTATTTAATAAGAGTTAATTTATTTCGTTAGATTTAAATTATATTTAAGTTAGGGGGGTGTTAGTGTTAGGGTTAGACTTAGCTTTAGGGGTTAATCCATTTATTAGAATAGCGATGAGCTCCGGTCGTCAGATTAGGGGTTAATAATTGAAGGTAGGTGTCGGCGATGTTAGGGAGGGCAGATTAGGGGTTAATACTATTTATGATAGGGTTAGTGAGGCGGGTTAGGGGTTAATAACTTTATTATAGTAGCGGTGCGGTCCGCTCGGCAGATTAGGGGTTAATAAGTGTAGGCAGGTGTCGGCGACGTTGAGGGGGGCAGATTAGGGGTTAATAAATATAATATAGGGGTCGGCGGTGTTAGGGGCAGCAGATTAGGGGTACATAGGGATAACGTAGGTGGCGGCGCTTTGCGGTCGGAAGATTAGGGGTTAATTATTTTAAGTAGCTGGCGGCGACGTTGTGGGGGGCAGGTTAGGGGTTAATAAATGTAATACAGGGGTCGGCGGGGTTAGGGGCAGCAGATTAGGGGTACATAAGTATAACGTAGGTGGTGGTCGGCAGATTAGGGGTTAAAATATTTTAATCGAGTGGCGGCGATGTGGGGGGAGCTCGGTTTAGGGGTACATAGGTAGTTTATGGGTGTTAGTGTACTTTAGGGTACAGTAGTTAAGAGCTTTATGAACCGGCGTTAGTCCAGAAAGCTCTTAACTCCTGCTATTTTCAGGCGGCTGGAGTTTTGTCGTTAGAGCTCTAACGCTCACTTCAGAAACGACTCTAAATACCGGAGTTAGGAAGATCCCATTGAAAAGATAGGATACGCAAATGGCGTAGGGGGATCTGCGGTATGGAAAAGTCGCGGCTGAAAAGTGAGCGTTAGACCCTTTAATCACGGACTCCAAATACCAGCGGGCGGCCAAAACTAGCGTTAGGAGCCTCTAACGCTGGTTTTGACGGCTACCGCCGAACTCCAAATCTAGGCCTTGGTTTGTTGCAGGTTCACAGTACATATTATTATAAAGAGCTGTATGTCAGTAATTAGCAGAGCAGCACAGGTGAAAGTTAAGTTTAAGGCATCAATTACTGTTTGAACATATATTGGAGAATCACAGGAAAGCTTTTAATTGAACACATAGATGCAGAGTTCAGAATATGTTAACATATTTGCAGCAGGATATTTCAGCAATGACAACTTGTAGCAGAGAAATAGTTATAAAGTTCTGAGTAGGATGCTGTTGTAATTAGAGAGTGATGATAACCAAAAGTATGCTTGAATTATAATAAAGTTCTGAGTTTGTTAAGTAGCAGTGTCCAGGAAACAGAAAATGGAATTATTTGGATACTTGCGATTTGATGATTTTAGGCATTTGAATAGAAAATGCTGTAGGTTGAAATAGTTGGTAAATTCATACAGGAAACAGTCACAGACCTCTGTTGTTCAGGATCACAACTTCAATGTTAATGCAAGGCACATTAGACCTGAGAAGGCTTAAAAAGAGGCTGAGGTAATCAGGTGCATGAATGATTAATCAGGCAGGCAGGCAAGCTGAATGTGAATATTGGCCAAATGCAGCAGTCAGAGAAGGATTTATTAAAGGGATAGTGACATTAGGCTGAGATATGTTACAATATGCCAGCCAGTACCTGCCAGCTAAACCAAATGTTAAAAAAACACCTGGCAACCAACTGAACTAATAGAAATTTAACCGTTTTAGGCACAGACCTTGATAATAGTAAAAAAAAAAAAAAAAAAAAAAAAAGCACATAATCCAACTGGCACCAGCACCCAGTCCTGACTACCCCTCTTTTTCCAGGGATTATAAAGAGGGATAGATATGAACAGCTGATGCATTTTCTGCATTTTAATGATGTCCAGTGCCCCCCTAGAAATTACCCTTGCATGGCAGGCTATACAAGATGCAGCCACTGATAAAACAACTGTCTGAAAAGTTTTCAGAAAATTGCAACCCTGATCAGAACATCTGTGTAGATGTTTCCCTGGTAAAATTTAAACCCTTTTACGACCAACGTCGTACCCTGTACGACGTTAATCGTTATGCCCTTAAGGACCAGCGACATACCCTGCATGTCGCTGCAGTCCTGGGCTTCTCTCTGCCGCAATCTCACTCAAAAGAGTGAGATTGCACTATTTCTGCATGCCCCATGAGTGGGGCACTGCAGAAATAGAGTTGCAGAGTTGTTGCCATTCGTTGGTGGGTGGGAGCAGTAGCAGGGAGGCGGGTGGGCGGCCCATCGCTGCAGGGACTTCCTGTTCCTGTCCCTGCAGTGTACGCATTAATCAGGAGGTGGGGGGTGTGCGCAGGCACGCTGCATTAAAGTGATGGAGGGAGAGGGAGGGTGATGGAGGGAGATGGAGGGAAATTAATTTTTGTAAAGGGATCATGGTGGGGGGAGGGGGTGTTGAGGGGGGCAGCTACACTACAGAAAATGATTAGGGAAGCCCCCCCCCCAAAAAAAAAAACCCTCCATGTATTATGACAAAATGGGTACTGGCAGACAGCTGCCAGTACCCAAGATGGCGGAAGATATGTAGAGGGGGGAGGGTTAGAGAGCTGTATGGGGGGGATCCATCACTGCAAAATAAATATATAAAAAAAAAAAAAAGAAAATTGCCTTTTATTTTAGTACTGGCAGACTTTCTGCCAGCACTTAAGATGGTGGTGACAATTGTGAGGGGGGGGAGGGAAAAGAGGTGTTTGAGGGGGGTCAGGAAGAGATCAGGTGGTGGGATGTGTCAGGTGCGAGGCTGATCTCTACACTAAAGCCTAAAAGTAACCCTACAAGCTCAGTAAAAGCTACCTAATTAACCCCTCCACTGCTGGGCATAATACAAGTGTTGTGCACAGTGGCATTTCGCAGCCTTCTAATTACCAAAAAGCAATGCCAAAGCCATATATATCTGCTATTGCTGAACAAAGTGAATCCCAGAGAAGCATTTACAACCATTTGTGCCATAATTGCACAAGCTGTTTATAAATAATTTCAGTGAGAAACCTAAAGTTTGTGAAAAAACATAATTTATGTAAGAACTTACCTGATAAATTCATTTCTTTCATATTAGCAAGAGTCCATGAGCTAGTGACGTATGGGATATACATTCCTACCAGGAGGGGCAAAGTTTCCCAAACCTCAAAATGCCTATAAATACACCCCTCACCACACCCACAAATCAGTTTAACGCATAGCCAAGAAGTGGGGTGATAAGACAAAAGAGCGAAAGCATAAAAAATAAGGAATTGGAATAATTGTGCTTTATACAAAAAAATCATAACTACCACAAAAAGGGTGGGCCTCATGGACTCTTGCTAATATGAAAGAAATGAATTTATCAGGTAAGTTCTTACATAAATTATGTTTTCTTTCATGTAATTAGCAAGAGTCCATGAGCTAGTGACGTATGGGATAATGAATACCCAAGATGTGGATCTTCCACGCAAGAGTCACTAGAGAGGGAGGGATAAAATAAAGATAGCCAATTCCGCTGAAAATAATCCACACCCAAAATAAAGTTTAAATCTTAAAATGAAAAAAAATGAAATTATAAGCAGAAGAATCAAACTGAAACAGCTGCCTGAAGAACTTTTCTACCAAAAACTGCTTCAGAAGAAGAAAACACATCAAAATGGTAGAATTTAGTAAAAGTATGCAAAGAAGACCAAGTTGCTGCTTTGCAAATCTGATCAACCGAAGCTTCATTCCTAAACGCCCAGGAAGTAGAAACTGACCTAGTAGAATGAGCTGTAATCCTCTGAGGCGGAGTTTTACCCGACTCGACATAAGCATGATGAATTAAAGATTTCAACCAAGACGCCAAAGAAATGGCAGAGGCCTTCTGACCTTTCCTAGAATCGGAAAAGATAACAAATAGACTAGAAGTCTTTCGGAAATTCTTAGTAGCTTCAACATAATATTTCAAAGCTCTAACTACATCCAAAGAATGCAATGATTATAGAATAGAATAGAATTCTTAGGATTAGGACACAATGAAGGAACCACAATTTCTCTACTAATGTTGTTAGAATTCACAACCTTAGGTAAAAATTTAAAAGAAGTTCGCAACACCGCCTTATCCTGATGAAAAATCAGAAAAGGAGACTCACAAGAAAGAGCAGATAATTCAGAAACTCTTCTAGCAGAAGAGATGGCCAAAAGAAACAAAACTTTCCAAGAAAGTAATTTAATGTCCAGTGAATGCATAGGTTCAAACGGAGGAGCTTGAAGAGCCCCCAGAACCAAATTCAAACTCCAAGGAGGAGAAATTGACTTAATAACAGGTTTTATACGAACCAAAGCTTGTACAAAACAATGAATATCAGGAAGATTAGCAATCTTTCTGTGAAAAAGAACAGAAAGAGCAGAGATTTGTCCTTTCAAGGAACTTGCAGACAAACCTTTATCCAAACCATCCTGAAGAAACTGTAAAATTCTCGGAATTCTAAAAGAATGCCAGGAAAAATGATGAGAAAGACACCAAGAAATGTAAATCTTCCAGACTCGATAATATATCTTCCTAGATACAGATTTACGAGCCTGTAACATAGTATTAATCACAGAGTCAGAGAAACCTCTTTGACTGAGAATCAAGCGTTCAATCTCCATACCTTCAAATTTAAGGATTTCAGATCCTGATGGAAAAAAGGACCTTGCGACAGAAGGTCTAGTCTTAACGGAAGAGTCCACGGTTGACAAGTGGCCATCCGGACAAGATCCGCATACCAAAACCTGTGAGGCCATGCTGGAGCCACCAGCAGAACAAACGAGCATTCCTTCAGAATCTTGGAAATTACTCTTGGAAGAAGAACTAGAGGCGGAAAGATATAGGCAGGATGATACTTCCAAAGAAGTGACAATGCATCCACTGCTTCCGCCTGAGGATCCCTGGATCTGGACAGATACCTGGGAAGCTTTTTGTTTAGATGAGAAGCCATCAGATCTATTTCTGGAAGTCCCCACATTTGAACAATCTGAAGAAAAACCTCTGGGTGAAGAGACCATTCGCCCGGATGTAACGTTTGACGACTGAGATAATCCGCTTCCCAATTGCCTATACCTGGGATATGAACCGCAGAAATTAGACAGGAGCTGGATTCCACCCATACCAGTATTCGAGATACTTCTTTCATAGCCAGAGGACTGTGAGTCCCTCCTTGATGATTGATATATGCCACAGTTGTGACATTGTCCGTCTGAAAACAAATGAACGACTCTCTCTTTAGAAGAGGTCATGACTGAAGAGCTCTGAAAATTGCACGCAGTTCCAAAATATTGATTGGTAATCTCACCTCCTGAGATTCCCAAACCCCTTGTGCTGTCAGAGACCCCCAAACAGCTCTCCAACCTGTCAGACTTGCATCTGTTGAAATCACAGTCCAGGTTGGAAGAACAAAAGAAGCCCCCTGAACTAAACGATGGTGGTCTGTCCACCACGTCAGAGAGTGTCGTACAATCGGTTTTAAAGATATCAATTGAAATATCTTTGTATAATCCCTGCACCACTGGTTCAGCATACAAAGCTGAAGAGGTCGCATGTGAAAACGAGCAAAGGGGATTGCATCCAATGCAGCAGTCATAAGACCTAGAATTTCCATGCATAAGGCTACCGAAGGGAATGATTGAGACTGAAGGTTTCGACAAGCTGAAACCAATTTTAGACGTCTCTTGTCTGTCAAAGACAGAGTCATGGACACTGAATCTATCTGGAAACCTAAAAAGGTTACCCTTGTCTGAGGAATCAATGAACTTTTTGGTAAATTGATCCTCCAACCATGTTCTCGAAGAAACGATACAAGCTGATTCGTATGAGATTCTGCTAAATGTGAAGACTGAGCAAGTACCAAGATATCGTCCAAATAAGGAAATACCACAATACCCTGTTCTCTGATTACAGAGAGAAGGGCACCGAGAACCTTTGTAAAAATCCTTGGAGCTGTTGCTAGGCCAAACGGCAGAGCCACAAACTGGTAATGCTTGTCTAGGAAACAGAATCTCAGAAACTGATAGTGATCTGGATGAATCGGAATATGCAGATATGCATCCTGTAAATCTATTGTGGACATATAATGCCCTTGCTGAACAAAAGGCAGAATAGTCCTTATAGTTACCATTTTGAATGTTGGTATCCTTACATAATGATTCAATATTTTTAAATCCAGAACTGGTCTGAAGGAATTCTCCTTCTTTGGTACAATGAAGAGATTTGAGTAAAACCCCAGCCCCTGTTCCAGAACTGAAACTGGCATAATTACTCCAGCCAACTCTAGATCTGAAACACATTTCAGAAATGCTTGAGCCTTCGCTGGATTTACTGGGACACGGGAAAGAAAAAATCTTCTTGCAGGAGGCCTTATCTTGAAGCCTATTCTGTACCCTTCTGAAACAATGTTCTGAATCCAAAGATTGTGAATTGAATTGATCCAAATTTCTTTGAAAAATCGTAATCTGCCCCCTACCAGCTGGGCTGGAATGAGGGCCGCACCTTCATGTGGACTTGGGAGCTGGCTTTGGCTTTCTAAAAGGCTTGGATTTATTCCAGACTGGAGATGGTTTCCAAACTGATACCGCTCCTGTAGGGGAAAGATCAGGCTTTTGTTACTTATTGTGACGAAAGGAACGAAAACGATTATTAGACCTAAATTTACCTTTAGATTTTTTATCCTGTGGTAAAAAAGTTCCTTTCCCTCCAGTAACAGTTGAAATAATAGAATCCAACTGTGAACCAAATAATTTATTACCCTGGAAAGAAAGGGAAAGCAAAGTTGACTTAGAAGACATATCAGCATTCCAAGTTTTAAGCCATAAAGCTCTTCTAGCTAAAATAGCTAGAGACATATACCAGACATCAACCCTAATGATATCAAAGATGGCATCACAAATAAAATTATTAGCATGTTGAAGAAGATTAACAATGCTATGAGAATTATGATCTGTTACTTGTTGCGCTAAAGCTTCTAACCAAAAAGTTGAAGCTGCAGCAACATCCGCCAAAGATATTGCAGGTCTAAGAAGATTACCTGAACATAAGTAAGCTTTTCTTAGAAAGGATTCAATTTTCCTATCTAAAGGATCTTTAAAGGAAGTACTATCAGAAATAGCATCAGGGACAGGAAAAACTTCTGGAATAACTACAGGAGATTTAAAAACCTTATTTAAACGTTTAGATTTAGTATCAAGAGGACCAGAATCCTCTATTTCTAATGCAATTAAGACTTCTTTAAGTAAAGAACGAATAAATTCCATCTTGAACAAATATGAAGATTTATCAGCATCAACCTCTGAAACAGAATCCTCTGAACCAGAGGAATCATGATCAGAATCAGAATGATGATGTTCATTTAAAAATTCATCTGAAAAATTAGAAGTTTTAAAAGACCTTTTACGTTTACTAGAAGGAGGAATAACAGACATAGCTTTCTTAATGGATTTAGAAACAAAATCTCTTATGTTAACAGGAACACTCTGAGTATTAGATGTTGATGGAACAACAACAGGTAATGTAACATTACTAAAGGAAATATTATCTGCATTAACAAGTTTGTCATGACATTCATTACAAACAACAGCTGGAGGAACAGATACCACAAGTTTACAGCAAATACACTTAACTTTGGTAGATCCAGCATCAGGCAGCGATTTTCCAGAAGTTTCTTCTGATTCAGGGTCAATTTGGGACATCTTGCAATATGTAATAGAAAAAACAACATATAAAGCAAAATTGATCAAATTCCTTAAATGACAGTTTCAGGAATGGGAAAAAATGCCAGAGAACAAGCTTCTAGCAACCAGAAGCAATAAACAATGAGACTTAAATAATGTGGAGACAATAATGACGCCCATATTTTTTAGCGCCAAAAAAGACGCCCACATTATTTGACGCCTAAATGCTTTTGGCGCCAAAAATGACGCCACATCTGGTAACGCTGACACTTTTGTCAGCACCAAGAATGTCGCAATAAAATGAAGCATTTTCAGCCCCCGCGAACCTAACAGCCCACAGGGAAAAAAAGTCAAATTTTAAGGTAAGAAAAAAAATGATTATTCAATGCATTATCCCAAATAATGAAACTGACTGTCTGAAATAAGGAATATTGAACATCCTGAATCAAGGCAAATAAATGTTTAAACACAATAATTTAGAACTTTATATAAAAGTGCCCAACCATAGCTTAGAGTGTCACAAAAATAAGACTTACTTACCCCAGGACACTCATCTACATGTAGTAGAAAGCCAAACCAGTACTGAAACGAGAATCAGTAGAGGTAATGGTATATATAAGAGTATATCGTCGATCTGAAAAGGGAGGTAAGAGATGAATCTCTACGACCGATAACAGAGAACCTATGAAATAGACCCCGTAGAAGGAGATCATTGAATTCAAATAGGCAATACTCTCTTCACATCCCTCTGACATTCACTGCACGCTGAGAGGAAAACCGGGCTCCAACCTGCTGCGGAGCGCATATCAACGTAGAATCTAGCACAAACTTACTTCACCACCTCCACAGGAGGCAAAGTTTGTAAAACTGATTTGTGGGTGTGGTGAGGGGTGTATTTATAGGCATTTTGAGGTTTGGGAAACTTTGCCCCTCCTGGTAGGAATGTATATCCCATACGTCACTAGCTCATTGACTCTTGCTAATTACATGAAAGAAAGTTAACCATTTTATTTTATTTGATCGCATTTGGCGGTGAAATTGTGGCATGAAATATACCAAAATGGGCCTAGCTCAATAATTTGGGTTGTCTACTACACTAAAGCTGAAATTAACCCTACAAGTTCCCTAATTAACCCCTTCACTGCTGGGCATAATACACGTGTTGGGCGCAGTGGCATTTAGCGGCCTTCTAATTCCCAAAAAGCAACGCCAAAGACATATATGTCTGCTATTTCTGAACAAAGGGGATCCCAGAGAAGCACTTACAACCATTTTTTGCCATAATTGCACAAGCTGTTTGTAAATAATTTCAGTGAGAAACCTAAAGTTTGTGAAAAATTTTGTGAAAAAGTTTGTGAAAAAGTGAACGATTTATTTTATTTGATTGCATTTGGCTGTGAAATGGTGGCATGAAATATACCAAAATGGGCCTAGATCAATACTTTGGATTGTCTACTAAAAAAAATATATACATGTGAAGGGTTATTCAGGGATTCCTGACAGATATCAGTGTTACAATGTAACTATCTCTAATTTTGAAAAAAAAAATGGTTTGGAAATAACAAAGTGCTACTTGTACTTATTGCCCTATAACTTGCAAAAAAAAGGAAAGAACATGTAAACATTGGGTATTTCTAAACTCAGGACAAAATTTAGAAACTATTTAGCATGGGTGTTTTTGGTGGCTGTAGATGTGTAACAGATTTTGGGGGTCAAAGTTAGAAAAAGTGTGTTTTTTTACATTTTTTCATCATATTTTATTTAATTTTTTGTAATAAATTATAAGATATAATTAAAATAATGGTATCTTTAGAAAGTCTATTTAATGGTGAGAAAACGGTATATAATATGTGTGGGTACAGTAAATGAGTAAGAGGAAAATTACAGCTAAACACAAACACCGCAGAAATTTAAAAATAGCCCTTGTCCTTAAGGGAAGGAAATTGAAAAATGGCCTTGTCCTTAAGGGGTTAAGGGAAGATTGCTTTATAAGCAATATACAGGTGAAACTTGAAAAATTAGAATATCGTGCAAAAGTTCATTTATTTCACTAATGCAACTTAAAGGGTAAAACTAATATATGAGATAGACTCATTACATGCAAAGCAAGATAGTTCAGGCCATGATTTGTCATAATTGTGATGATTATGGCTTACAGCTCATAAAACCCCCAAATCCACAATCTCAGAAAATTAGAATATTACATGCAATCAGTAAAACAAGGATTGTACATAGAACAATATCGGACCTCTGAAAAGTATAAGCATGCATACTGTATGTACTCAGTACTTGGTTTGGGCCCCTTTTGCAGCAATTACTGCCTCAATGTGGTGTGGCATGGAAGCTATCAGCCTGTGGCACTGCTAAGGTGTTATGGAAGACCAGGATGCTTCAATAGCGGCCTTCAGCTCTTCTGCATTGTTTGGTCTCATGTCTCTCATCTTTCTTGAAGCTCCCCAGGTCAGAAGAGTTTGCTGGCCAATCAAGCACAGTAATCCCATGGTCATTGAACCAGGTTTTGGTGCTTTTGGCAATGTGGGCAGGTGCCAAATCCTGCTGGAAAATTAAGACAGCATTCCCATAGAGCTCTCTTCTGCGGAAGGAAGCATGAAGTGCTCCAAAATCTCCTGGTAGACGGCTGCATTGACCCTGGACTTAATGAAGCACAGTGGACCAACACCAGCAGATTACATGGCTCCCCAAATCAACACAGACTGTGGAAACTTCACACTGGACTTCAATCATCTTGCAGTGTGTGCCTCTCCATTCTTCCTCCATACTCTGGGTCCTTGGTTTGCAAATGAGATGCAAAATTTGCTCTCATCAGAAAAGAGGACTTTGGACCACTGAGCAACAGACCAGGTCTGTTTTTCTTTAGCCCAGGTAAGACGCTTCTGACGTTGTTTGTTGTTCAGGAGCAGCTTGACAAGAGGAATACGACATTTGAAGCCCATGTCCAGGATCCCTCTGTGTGTGGTGGCTCTTGATGCACTGACTCCATCCTCAGTCCACTCCTTGTGAAAGTCCCCAACACTTTTGAATGGCCTTTTCCTGACAATCCTCTCCAGGCTGCGGTCATCCCTGCTGCTTGTGCACCTTTTTCTTCCACACTTTTCCCTTCCACATAACTTTCTATTAATGTGCTTTGATACAGCACTTTGGGAACATCCAACTTCTTTTGCAATTACCTTTTGAGGCTTTCCCTCCTTATGGAGGGTGTCAATGATGGTTTTATGCACAACTGTCAGGTCAGCATTCTTTCCCATGATTGTGATTCCTACTGAACCAGACTGAGAGACCATTTAAAGGCTCATGAACCCTTTGCAGGTGTTATGGCTTAATTAGCTGATTAGATTGGGACACTTTGAGCCTAGAATATTGCACCTTTTTACAATATTCTAATTTTCTGAGATTGTGGATTTGGGGTTTTCATGAGCTGTAAGCCATAATCATCACAATTATGACAAATCACGGCTTGAACTATCTTGCTTTGCATGTAATGAGTCTATCTCATATATTAGTTTCACCTTTCAAGTTGCATTAGTGAAATAAATGAACTTTTGCACGATTTTCAAATTTTTCGAGTTTCACCTGTATTCCATCTTAGTTTTCATGCTATGGAACAACATTTTACAAATTGTGTGAATGCAATACCGGTTATACCTGGGCATTTCGCATTTATGAAGAGAAAGATAGCCATCTTGATCCACTTGGTTGCCCAGATTCTATGGACTCAAATGCCAAGATTGTGTGGAATATTGTCCTACCCTGGCTGAACAAAGGCTACCATCTATGGCTGCACAACTACTTTAGCAGTTATTATATTTGTTTATCTTTTTATTTTATTTTGAAACTCTAGTCTGTTGCACAGTATGCCAAAATTGCACAAGTTTCCCCCAGAAGCTAACATACAGCAAACAACATAGAGGCACATCATCAGCTATACACCATGATGAAGTGCTGGCCCTTCCACATACTTACAAAAAAGACGTGTACATGCTGTCCACAATGCATGATGAAACTACAGTTCAAATATCTGTCAGGGGAAAGAATGCCCAAATGCAAAAAAACAAAGTGTATTGTTGAGTGCAGCAAATATATGGGGAGTGAAGTTTTAGCTGATCAATACATACAACTATACCTGTTTCACCACAAGACCAAAGCCTGGTACAAAAAAAACATAATTTATGCTTACCTGATAAATTCCTTTCTTTCATGGTGGTAAGAGTACAAGATCCCTTCCTACCACTAAGAGGAGGTTCTATAAAAGCAAAAAAAAAGGTAGGAAAAGAAGTAAGAGCAAAAATATAGGAGCCGGGAAAAAAGATGTGCCATAACATAAAACCCATCACCAAAAACTGGGTGGGGTCATGTGGACTCTTAACACCATGAAATAAATTAATTTATCAGATAAGCATACATTATGTTTTCTTTCATAAAGGTGGTAAGAGTCTACCATCCATTTCTCATTGGAACCAATACCAAGGCTGTGGAGAGTCCACGAGTAATAAAAAGATAGGGTTGGATAAGAAACATTTTTTTTTTCATAAGGAAACTAAATACACAACCTTTAAAAGAAAGTACATATATTTTTTCATTTTTTTCCATGTACTTAAAAACAGAAACAACAGTCTGAAGGACCTTTCTACCAAAAGCTGCCTCATAAGATGCGAAAACATTGAAATGTTTTTTTTGTGAAAGTATGCAAAGAAGACCAAGTAGCTGCCTTACAAATTTAGTCAACGGAAGCTTGACTCTTTAAATCTCAAGACGTAGCCACTGATATAGTAGAATGGACAGTAATCCAATTAGGAGGGGACTTATCTACCTTCAAGTAAGCTTCATGAATTAAAAGCTTTAACCAAGAAGCCAAAGATAAAGCAGAAGCTATCTGAACTAGCTTAGAACCAAAAAAGTGAACAAACAAACTCGGTTTGTCTAAAATCATTAGTAACATTTACATAATATTTCAAGGTTCTAACCACATCAAGATTGTGAAGAAGCAAACGGGCAGATTTGCGCAATAATTAATCAGCCATTACAAGTGGCTGGTTATTGCTACCGCAAGCTCGCAAGATTTCTGGTTAATTTTCTAAAAGTGCCCTAAATGCACTGAAAAACGAGGACATTAAAGTTTTTATTTTAAAAAAAAAATCTAAATTTTTTAAATTAAAAACAACTGCATACTTTCACAGTTTTTTGGGTCTGAAGTTGGTGGGAGTGGGGTGTTTAAAAAATAAAACGGCACTGAACTGTGTGTTCCTATAGATTGCAATGTAAACATATGTATATGCTTATATAGATATATATTTATGTGTTAATATTATGTATATGCACATTAACACATAAATATATATGTATATATTCATATACATATATATTACAAAAATGCTGCCCATCGCTACATGTCGGCATCAGAACGAGGCTCCCATGGGAGCCTGTGGAGGCGTGCTCTTGTGAGTGCAATGCTTCCTAGCAATCGCGTTCGCATTGTGATTAACCTGCAATACCAGCGAACGATAATGTGCTGGCATTACAAAGTGCAACGCATTATCGTAAATAAAATACATTCTGCTATGTGAAGAACATTGAGGGTTAGCGCACTTGAGAATATGCGATCGGGTTTGCACGTGAGTAGGGTGTAAGGTTTTTATTTACACTTTTTTTGCTCAATTGACTTTTATGAGGGAATACGTTATTGCACGTGATATTCTAAATTCAGCTTTTTATGCACGTCGGGTTAGCAAATAAAAGCAGCAGCAGAAGCCTCAGCAATAGCAATAGCAATAGCCGGTCTGAAAAGATTACCTGCCAGCAAATAGGCCCTTCTATAAAAAGGATTCAAGTTTCCCATCCAAAGGGTCTTTAAAAGAAGTGCTATCCTCCGGAGGGATAGTAGTACATTTAGCCAAAGTAGAAATGGCACCATTCACCTTAGGATACATTTTTTAAAAAAACTTGCAGAAGGATTAAATGAACTACCAGGTTTAGACCATTATTTAGAAATAATTCTAGCTACAGCATCAGCCAATGGAAACATTTTAGAATCAGGTTTATAATAATAATCTAAACAAGTGGTAGACCCATCTTTAGAAGCAGACACTTCTTTGATGTCTAATGTAAGCAAAACCTCCTTTAATAATGATCAGCAGAAAAAAACTAAACCTTAGAAGCTTCATTAGATTCACGAGACACAGAAATATTGTTACTAGTAGAAGGCATACCTTGTACTGACCTTTTATTCTTACTTGAAGGAGGAATGACTGAAAACATTTCAGACACTGTAGCATTAATACATTATTTTATGCCAGGAAAGATATGAGCTTGACCTTCCTCTATTGAACAAAAAGAAGGAGCAATAGTACATTTGGAAGCAAGTGCAGCATTAGATTGGTCTGAATGCATTAAAACATTAAGGAACAGATTACGAGTGGGGCGTTAGCAGTTACGCAAGAGTGAAAAGGGGTATATTACAAATGTTTGTGCGCATCAGGTTTACCGCTCGTTATTACAAGTTGAAAGTAAATGTGATCACTTGAGCACAATAGCGATTTACACTAGAATGATTACCCCGTCCTCAGATCTCTGGTTAACTGTTTCACAAAACAAAAAAGTGTCAGTAAATGCATCACAAATATATTACAACGTATAGTTACACTAAAAAATAACAATATCTAATAAAAAATATATTTTAAAATAATAATTGCACAAAAAAAGTTATAAGGGCTCAAAGATATGAGGTCTCAGGTGTTAATAAAAAAGCAGGCAAAGGTCTTTAAGAATGAGATATATACATCACATGTCTAAATATGTATATGTATGTATAGATATATGTTTATATGTGTGTAAATATGTATTTATGTATTTATATGTGTATATATGTATTTACAGACATAGTAATACAGCCATACAAATACAAGTTCTCAATCAAACAAACTGGGAACAAGTCAGGGTTCACAGACTTATGTAATCACCCTAGACATATACAAAACACGAAAGGGGACTGAACTCTCAGACTGGATTGGGTACACATCCCATGACCCTGCAACATGCTCAGCCCTGGGTGCTATAGCACTCTCAGGAAGCTGTGCTGTCTCCAGAGCCACAGGCAGTTAACCACAGACAAGCCTGGGTGCAGGGCTCATAGGGGAAATTACAAAATAAATTAATACAACACACAGAGAAAGTCCAGCACTCGCTTACAAGCTCTCAGCTAAGATTAAAAGCAAAACTGGAAGAGTTAGTTACCGCATCTGGCCAAATGGGACAAGCCCTGGTACCACGTCAAAGTCTCTTCCAAAACCTGGGTCCCTAATACAGCCATACAAATGCAAGCTCTCAATCAAAAAAACTGGAAACAAGTCAGGGTAAACAGACTTATGTAATCACCCTAGACATATACAAAACACGAAAGGGGACTGAACTCTCAGACTGGATTGGGTACACATCCCATGACCCTGCAACATGCTCAGCCCTGGGTGCTATAGCACTCTCAGGAAGCTGTGCTGTCTCCAGAGCCACAGGCAGTTAACCACAGACAAGCCTGGGTGCAGGGCTCATAGGGGAAATTACAAAATAAATAAATACAACACACAGAGTAAGTCCAGCACTCACTTACAAGCTCTCAGCTAAGATTAAAAGCAAAACTGGAAGAGTTAGTTACCGCATCTGGCCAAATGGGACAAGCCCAGGTACCACGTCAAAGTCTCTTCCAAAACTTGGGTCCCTAATACAGCCATACAAATGCAAGCTCTCAATCAAAAAAACTGGGAACAAGTCAGGGTTCACAGACTTATGTAATCACCCTAGACATATACAAAACACGGAAGGGGACTGCACTCTCAGACTGGACTGGGTACACATCCCATGACCCTGCAACATGCTCAGCCCTGGGTGGACTAGCACTCTCAGGAAGCTGTGCTGTCTCCAGAGCCACAGGCAGTTAACCCCAGACAAGTCTGGCTGCAAGGCCCATAGGGAAAATTACAAAATAAATTAATACAACACACAGAGTAAGTTCAGGACTCGCTTAGAAGCTCTCAGCTAAGATTAAAAGTAAGACTGGAAGAGTCAGTTACTACATCTGGCCAAATGGGACAAGCCCAGGTACCACGTCTAGGTCTCTGAGCATGTTGCAGGGTCATGGGATGTGTACCCAGTCCAGTCTGAGAGTGCAGTCCCCTTCCATTTTTTGTATATCTCTAGGGTGATTACATAAGTCTGTGAACCCTGACTTGTTCCCAGTGTGTTTGATTGAGAGCTTGCATTTGTATGGTTGTATTAGGGACCCAGGTTTTGGAAGAGACCTTGACGTGGTACCTGGGCTTGTTCCATTTAGCCAGATGCGGTAACTAACTCTTCCAGTTTTGCTTTTAATCTTAGCTGAGAGCTTGTAAGCGAGTGCTGGACTTTCTCTGTGTGTTGTATGTGTATATATTTATATTTTTATATATATACTAGTCCTAAAGCCCATTCACACGGGCCATTTTTTGCAGTACAGCGGTCCCACCTCTTGCGCTCTCTCCCTCCCCCTCTCTTTTGCTATCTCTCCCCCTCTCTTTTGAGCTTTCTCTCTCCCCCCTCTCTTTTGAGCTCTCTCTCCCCACTCTCGTTTGCGCTCTCTCTCCCCCTCTCTCTTTTGCACTCTTTCTCCCCCATCTCTTTTGTGCTCTCTCTCCCCCCTCTATTTTGAGCTCTCTCCCCATCTCTTTTGCGCTCTTTCTCTCCCCCCTACTCTTTTGCGCTCTCTCCCCTACTCTTTTGTGCTCTCTCTCTCCCCCTCTCTTTTGCGCTCTCTATCCCCCTCTCTTTTGCGTTCTCTCTCCCCCTCTCTTTTGCGCTCTCTCTCCCCCCCATCTCTTTTGCGCTCTCTCCCCCATCTCTTTTGCGCTCTCTCCCCCATCTCTTTTGCGCTCTCCCCCTCTCTCTCTCCCCTCTCTTTTGTGCTCTCTCTCCCCCCTCTCTTTTGTGCTCTCTCTCCTCTCTTTGGCGCTCTCTCTCCCACCCTTTCTTTTGCGCTCTCTCTCCCCCTCTCTTTTGCGCTCTCTCTCCCCCTCTCTTTAGCGCTCTCTCTCCACCCTCTCTTTTGCGCTCTTCCCCCCCCTCTTTTGCGCTCTTCCCCCCTCTCTTTTGCGCTCTCTCTTCCGCCCACTCTTTTGCGCTCTCTCCCCCTCTCTCTTTTGCTCTCTCTCTCTCCCCCTCTCTTTTGAGCTTTCTCTCTCCCCCCTCTCTTTTGAGCTTTCTCTCTCCCCCCTCTCATTTGCGCTCTATCTCTCTCCCCCTCTCTCTTTTGCACTCTTTCTTCCCATCTCTTTTGCGCTCTCTCTCCCCCCTCTATTTTGAGCTCTCTCCCCATCTCTTTTGCGCTCTTTCTCTCCCCCCTACTCTTTTGCGCTCTCTCCCCTACTCATTTGCGCTCTCTCCCGCTCTCTTTTGCGCTCTCTCTCCCCCTCTCTTTTGCGCTCTCTCTCTCCCCCTCTCTTTTGCGCTCTCTCTCTCCCCCATCTCTTTTGCGCTCTCTCTCCCCCATCTCTTTTGCGCTCTCTCTCTCCCCCATCTCTTTTGCGCTCTCCCCCCCTCTCTCTCTCCCCTCTCTTTTGCGCTCTCTCTCCCACCCTTTCTTTTGCGCTCTCTCTCCCCCTCTCTTTTGTGCTCTCTCTCCCCCTCTCTTTAGCGCTCTCTCTCCACCCTCTTTTTTGCGCTCTTCCCCCCTCTTTTGCACTCTTCCCCCCTCTCTTTTGCGCTCTCTCTTCCGCCCTCTCTTTTGCGCTCTCTCCCCCTCTCTTTTGCTGTCTCTCTCCCCCTCTCTCTTTTGCTGTCTCTCTCCCCCTCTCTCTTTTGCTGTCTCTCTCCCCCTCTCTCTTTTGCTGTCTCTCTCCCCCTCTCTTTTGCTGTCTCTCTCCCCCTCTCTCTTTTGCTGTCTCTCTCCCCCTCTCTTTTGCTGTCTCTCTCCCCCTCTCTCTTTTGCTGTCTCTCTCCCCCTCTTTCTTTTGCTGTCTCTCTCCCCCTCTCTTTTGCTGTCTCTCTCCCCCTCTCTTTTGCTGTCTCTCTCCCCCTCTCTTTTGCTGTTTCTCTCCCTTCTCTCTTTTGCTGTCTCTCTCCCTCCTCTCTTTTGCTGTCTCTCTCCAACCTCTCTTTTGCAGTCTCTCATCCCCCTCTCTTTTTCTGTCCCTCTCCCCCCTCTCTTTTGCTGTCTCTCTCCCTGCTCTCTTTTGCTGCCTCTCTCCCCCCTCTCTTTTGTGCTCTCTCTCCCCCCTCTCTTTTGTGCTCTCTCTCCCCCTCTCTTTTGTGCTCTCTCTTCGCCCTCTCTTTTGCGCTCTCTCACCCCCTCTCTTTTGCGCTTTCTCACCCCCCTCTCTTTTGCACTCTCTCTCCACCCCTCTCTTTTGCGCTCTCTCCCCCCCTCTCTTTTGTGCTCTCTCTCCCCCTTCTCTTTTGCACTCTTCACCCCCCTCTCTTTTGTGCTCTCTCTCTCCCCCCTCTTTTGCGCTCTCTCTTCCCCCCTCTCTTTTGCACTCTCTCTCCCCCCCTCTCTTTTGCGCTCTTCCCCCCTCTCTTTTGTGCTCTCTCCCCCTCTCTTTTGCTGTCTTTCTCCCCCTCTCTCTTTTGCTGTCTCTATCCCCCCTCTCTTTTGCTGTCTCTCTCCCCCTCTCTCTTTTGCTGTCTCTCTCCCCCTCTCTTTTGCCGTCTCTTTCCCCCCTCTCTTTTGCTGTCTCTCTCCCCCCTCTCTTTTGCGCTCTCTCTCCCCCCTCTCTTTTGCGCTCTCTCTCCCCCCTCTCTTTTGCGCTCTTCCCCCCCTATATTTTGCTCTCTCTCCCCTCTCTTTTGCTGTCTCTCTCCCCCTCTCTCTTTTGCTGTCTCTATCCCCCCCGCTCTTTTGCTGTCTCTCCCCCCCCCCTCTTTTGCTGTCTCTCCCCCCCCCCTCTTTTGCTGTCTATCTCCCCCTCTCTCTTTTGCTGTCTCTCTCCCCCTCTCTTTTGCTGTCTCTCCCCCCCCCCTCTCTTTTGTGCTCTCTCTCCCCTTCTCTTTTGCGCTCTCCCCCTCCTCTCTTTTGCGATCTCTCTCTCCCCCCTCTTTTGCGCTCTCTCTTCCCCCCTCTCTTTTGCGCTCTCTCTCCCCCCCCTCTCTTTTGCACTCTTCCCCCCTCTCTTTTGTGCTCTCTCCCCCTCTCTTTTGCTGTCTCTCTCCCCCTCTCTCTTTTGCTGTCTCTATCCCCCCTCTCTTTTGCTGTCTCTCTCCCACTCTCTCTTTTGCTGTCTTTCTCCCCCTCTCTTTTGCTGTCTCTTTCCCCCCTCTCTTTTGCTGTCTCTCTCCCCCTCTCTTTTGCGCTCTCTCTCCCCCCTCTCTTTTGCGCTCTTCCCCCCCCTATCTTTTGCTCTCTCTCCCCCTCTCTTTTGCTGTCTCTCTCCCCCTCTCTCTTTTGCTGTCTCTATCCCCCCTCTCTTTTGCTGTCTCTCCCCCCCTCTCTTTTGCTGTCTCTCTCCCCCTCTCTCTTTTGCTGTCTCTCTCCCCCTCTCTTTTGCTGTCTCTCGCCCCCCTCTCTCTTTTGCTGTCTCTCTCCCCCTCTCTTTTGCTGTCTCTCTCCCCCTCTCTCTTTTGCTGTCTTTCTCCCCCTCTCTCTTTTGCTGTCTTTCTCCCCCTCTCTCTTTTGTTGTCTCTCTTCCCCCCTCTCTTTTGCGCTCTCCCCCCTCTCTTTTGTGCTCTTCCCCCCTCTCTTTTGTGCTCTCTCCCCCTCTCTTTTGCTGTCTCTCTCCCCCTCTCTCTTTTGCTGTCTCTCTCCCCCTCTCTCTTTTGCTGTCTCTATCCCCCCTCTCTTTTGCTGTCTCTCCCCCCTTCTCTTTTGCTGTCTCTCCCCCCTCTCTCTTTTGCTGTCTCTCCCCCTCTCTCTTTTGCTGTCTCTCCCCCTCTCTCTTTTGCTGTCTCTCTCCCCCTCTCTCTTTTGCTGTCTCTTTCCCCTTCTCTCTTTTGCTGTCTCTCTCCCCCCTCTCTTTTACTGTCTCTCTCCCCCGTCTTTTGCTGTCTCTCCCCCTCTCTTTCTCCCCCCTGTCTTTTGCTGTCTCTCTCCCCCTCTCTTTCTCTCCCCTCTGTATCTCTCTCACCTCTCTCTATCTCTCTCCCATCTTCCAACGTGCGACTGCGCCCGACCACGCCCCTTCATGCCAGGCCACGCCCCCTTCATGGCCAATCACGCCAGGCCATGCCCCCGCCACGCCCCGGCCATGCCCCGCTAACGTCCGGTCACACCCACTCTTACCGCGCCGCAGATTGGATCACCAGCAGGAGCAGGGACTTCTCTTTTGCGCTCTTCCCCCCTCTCTTTTGCGCTCTCTCTCTCCCCCCCTCTTTTGCGCTCTCTCTTCCCCCCTCTCTTTTGCGCTCTCTCTCCCCCCTCTCTTTTGCGCTCTCTCTCCCCCCTCTCTTTTGCGCTCTCTCTCCCCCCTCTCTTTTGTGCTCTCTCCCCCTCTCTTTTGCTGTCTCTCTCCCCCTCTCTTTTGCCGTCTCTTTCCCCCCTCTCTTTTGCTGTCTCTCTCCCACTCTCTCTTTTGCTGTCTCTCTCCCCCCTCTCTTTTGCGCTCTCTCTCCCCCCTCTCTTTTGCGCTCTTCCCCCCCTATATTTTGCTCTCTCTCCCCTCTCTTTTGCTGTCTCTCTCCCCCTCTCTCTTTTGCTGTCTCTATCCCCCCTCTCTTTTGCTGTCTCTCCCCCCCCTCTTTTGCTGTCTCTCCCCCCCCCTCTTTTGCTGTCTATCTCCCCCTCTCTCTTTTGCTGTCTCTCTCCCCCTCTCTTTTGCTGTCTCTCTCCCCCTCTCTTTTGCTGTCTCTCTCCCCCTCTCTCTGTTGCTGTCTTTCTCCCCCTCTCTCTTTTGCTGTCTTTCTCCCCCTCTCTCTTTTGTTGTCTCTCTTCCCCCCTCTCTTTTGTGCTCTCCCCCCCTCTCTTTTGTGCTCTTCCCCTCTCTCTTTTGCTGTCTCTCCCCCCTCTCTCTTTTGCTGTCTCTCTCCCCCTCTCTCTTTTGCTGTCTCTATCCCCCCTCTATTTTGATGTCTCTCCCCCCTCTCTTTTGCTGTCTCTCCCCCCTCTCTCTTTTGCTGTCTCTCTCCCCCTCTCTCTTTTGCTGTCTCTTTCCCCTTCTCTCTTTTGCTATCTCTCTCCCCCCTCTCTTTTACTGTCTCTCTCCCCCCCTGTCTTTTGCTGTCTCTCCCCCTCTCTTTCTCCCCCCTGTCTTTTTCTGTCTCTCTCCCCCTCTCTTTCTCTCCCCTCTGTATCTCTCTCACCTCTCTCTATCTCTCTCCCATCTTCCAACGTGCGACTGCGCCCGGCCACGCCCCTTCACGCCAGGCCACGCCCCTTCACGGCCAATCACGCCAGGCCATGCCCCTGGCATGCTCCGGCCACGCCCCCCGCACACGTCAGGCCACTCCCACTCCTACCGCGCCGCAGATCGGATCACCAGCAGGAGCAGGGACTCAAAGGCCATGTGTGTTTGTCCTCGTGCTTTCTGTACTGCGCATGACAGCTTCAGACAAACACACTTGGCCTTTTATATAATAGGATATATATATATATATATATATATATATATATATAGTATATATATATATAGTATATATATATATATATATGCACAGGTATAGATGTATATATTGTACCAAAATACCATCAGATAGAGATATATATAAATATGTATTTATGAATAAATAGAACATATTCTGCTATGTGAACAACATTGGAATGTGCAATATTCATATTTTCATATCGTATTAGCGCACTTGAGAATATGCAATCGGGTTTTTGCGCAAATATTTTTTTTTACCCCACTTGTTTTGCTCTATTGACTTCTATGGGGGAATACACATGATATTCTATGTTCCGCATTGATTTAAGCACAAGCGAAAATAGTTAACTTTAAACTTGTAATACGAACACTACTTAACATGCACAAAAAACTTACTTCTATGGGAGTTAGCATGCAAGCTGGAGCGTTAAATACTGCTCCACTTGTAATCTGGTCCTAAGTCAGGTATCACATAAGTATGAAGGAGAGGATACCTCAGCCTGTTTACAAAAAAATACACTTAATATTGATAGAACGGTGTTCAGTTATTTCAGATTCTAGAGGAGGATTAGGCACATATTCAGAAAATTCCATAGTGAAAAACACAAAGAAATAACCCCAATTACAAATGAGCTCTTAGGGATTGAGTAAATAATCCCCCTCCTGGGATCACAACTATAGCTGGAAATGTTAAACAAAATGGAAATGTAAAAGTAACAAAGAAGTGCCAAAACAAGCACATTCGCGTGCCCCATGCACTTACCATTGCATACTCATTCTCGCACCAGCGAGCAGCCAGGAAACACAAACACTGAGATTACGAGTTTTGCGGTAACAGGGCTAACACTTAGTTTATGCTCACCGCTCACCTAAAGTAACGCTGGTATTACAGGTTTTTTTAAACCCGGCGTTAGCCGCAAAAAGGTGAGCGTAGAGCAAAATATAGCTCCACATCTCACCTCAATACCAGCGCTGCTTACGGTAGCGGTAAACTGGCTAAACATGCTCATGCACGATTTCCCTATAGGAATCAATGGAGCAGATCGGGCTGAAAAAAAACCTAACACCTGCAAAAAAGCAGCGTTCAGTTCCTAACGCAGCCCCATTGATTTCTATGGGGAAACAAAAGTTATGTCTATACCTAACACCCTAACATGAACCCCGAGTCTAAACACCCCTAATCTTACACTTATTAACCCCTTATCTGCCACCCCCGACATCGTCGCCACCTACAATATATTATTAACCCCTAATCTGCCGCTCCGGACACCACCGCCACCTACATTATACTTATGAACCCCTAATATGCTGCCCAGAACATCGCCGAACCCTACATTATAATTATTAACCCCTAATCTGTCCCCTCCAACGTCGTCGCAACCTACCTACAATTATTAACCCCTAATCTGCCATCCCCATCGTCGCCGCTACTATATTAAATTTATTAACCCCTAAACCTAAGTCTAAGCCTAACACCCCCTAACTTAAATATAATTTAAATAAATCTAAATAAAATAACTACAATTAAATAAATTATTCCTATTTAAAACTAAATACTTACCTCTAAAATAAACCATAAGATAGCTACAATATAACTAATAGTTACATTGTAGCTAGCTTAGGGTTTATTTTTATTTTTCAGGCAACTTTGTATTTATTTTAACTAGGTACAATAGTTATTAAATAGTTATTAACTATTTAATAACTTCCTAGTTAAAATAAATACAAAACCACTCAAAATACCCCATTTAGAATTCCCTGGTTTATCTACTTTTTCAAATGATATGGGGATAATTTTTATTCCTGGGCTGCCATACTGTCTCAAAGGCAGCGTAGGCCCAGAAAATCAGAGTTCCGAATTTTCATGTATGAAGATTGAAATGAGCAGGCCCCATATTTGGCCCTCTAACGTCCTGAAACCCCCGAAAAACTGTACATGGGGGTTAGTGTTGTACCCTTGGGACATTATTAAACAGAAATATGGGGGTTATAGCAGTAAAACATATAATAATGATGATATCAACAGTGAAAGTGCAGTGTGGGTTGGGAAAATGCAAAAAAAACTAATAAAAAATACTACTAAATTTGGCCAGGTTTGAGTGGCTACAAAAAAGACTGGACATACCCAATTTTGAATACCCTGGGTTATCTACTTTTACAAATGGTATGCCATGATGAGGGTAATTTTCATCCCTGGGCTGCCAATATTGTCTCAAAGGCAACATAGGCCCAGAAAATTAATTTGTCAAATGTCCATGTATGAAGACTGAAATGGACAGGCACCATATTTGGCCTTGTTACTTCCTAAAACACCATAAAACCTGTACATGGGGGGTATTGTTGTACTTGTGGGACATTATTGGGGGTTTCATAGCAGTAAAATATATAAGGATGATGATTAAACAGAGAAAGTACAGTGTTTGTGTGAAAAACGCAAAAAAATCATCTGTCCTTAATGGGGTTAAAGGGACATGAAAATCAAAATTAAACTTTCATGATTCATAAAGACTCTAATTTTAACATACTTTTAAATTCACATATATTATTACATTTTTTTTTTCTCTCTGTGCCCTTTATTGAAAAAACATATGTACATATTCTAAGCAGATGATGATTGTCCTAAATACACATTTGTCATTTATCTCTTTGTCAATGGCTACCCAGATGTGTTCAGCTAGCTTCAAGTAGTAAATTGCTGCTCTG
Source organism: Bombina bombina (assembly GCF_027579735.1). NCBI lineage: Eukaryota > Metazoa > Chordata > Amphibia > Anura > Bombinatoridae > Bombina > Bombina bombina. Next base: position 1,101,696,077 of record NC_069500.1, read on the forward strand.
GAGGGAACTTTACCTATGTGTTTTAACACTTTTGCCAGGGTTTAAACACACAATCACCCAATCAGAGGCTAACACGCACGCCTCAATATTTTATATATGGCTTGTGTGAAATCATTTGTGCAATTTGAATTACAATCTCTTTAATCCTCAATTGCAGACAAAATTGTTTGCAAGAAAATTGAACCTCAGCTAATAAAAACCCAATTCAAACATTCAACAGAAACTATTGCACAATATTTTGTTTTCAAGTATATTATTATTTACTGTAAAATGCTTTTGTTTATTGATTTTCAGACATCTCAATCCTCAATGTAAAAATATCCCATTTTCATACTCTTAAAATTTACCAGAAGGGTTAACTTACTAAGAAGAGTTTTGTGGCACAATTTAATTACTACAAAATTACAACTGAAGCTGCATATATTTCCCCAGTTTGTTATAACGTAATTTCAATAGTTGTTTTTTAACACATTTATTGTCATGGTTGTAATTGTTATTATGTTGCTATAAGAAAAAATATGTAAATTTCAAGCTTTAATTTGGTTGCAGTAAAAATACCTTATGCAAAACATATCATGCTTAGCTGATAAATGAATTTCTTTATGGTGGTGAGAGTCCATGATACATTAGTCCTGGGAATTACTCTTCCTGACCATTAGGAGTAGGCAAAGATTTTCAAACCCCAAAAGATCTATAAATCCCCTCCCAGTGTACAGGTAATTAGGCTGATGAGCAAAAAAGGATCAGGGAAAAAAAGAGGTGCAAAAAACTATCAGAAAAAATTGTGTGGTCTTGTGGACTCTCAACACTATAAAAGAAAACTAAATTTATGCTTACCTGATAAATTACTTTCTTTTACGATATGACGAGTCCACGGATTTCATCCTTACTTGTGGGATATTAACCTCCTGCTAACAGGAAGTGGCAAAGAGCACCACAGCAGAGCTGTATATATAGCCCCTCCCATCCCCTCCACCCTCAGTCATTCGGCCGAAGGTATAGGAAGAGAAAAGGAAAGGCTAAAAGGTGCAGAAGTGACTGAAGTTTACAAAAAAAATATAAAGAAAAACTGTCTAAAAAAAAAGAACAGGGTGGGCCGTGGACTCGTCATATCGTAAAAGAAAGTAATTTATCAGGTAAGCATAAATTTAGCTTTCTTTTACAAAGATATGACGAGTCCACGGATTTCATGCTTGTGGGAAACCAATACCAAAGCAATAGGACATGGATGAAAGGGAGGGACAAGACAGGAACCTAAACATAAGGCACAACTGCTTGAAGAACCTTTCTCCCAAAAATAGCCTCAGAAGAAGCAAAAGTATCAAATTTGGAAAATTTGGAAAACGTGTTAAGGGACAATGAAGTTGCAGCCTTACATATCTGTTCAACAGATGCATCGTTTTTAAAAGCCCATGTGGAAGCCACAGCCCTAGTAGAATGAGCCATAATTCTTTCAGGAGGCTGCTGTCCAGCAGTCTCATATGCCAGGCGGATAATACTCCTCAGCCAAAAAGAAAGAGAGGTAGCCGTAGCTTTATGACCCCTTCGCTTTCCAGAATAAACAATGAATAATGAAGATGATTGACGGAAATCCTTAGTTGCCTGTAAGTAAAACTTTAAGGCACGGACCACATCCAAATTATGCAACATACGCTCCTTCTTAGAAGAAGGGTTAGGACGTAAGGAAGGAAGAACAATTTCCTGATTAATATTCTTATTTGAAACAACCTTAGGAAGGAATCTAGGTTTGGTACGTAACACCACCTTATCAGAATGAAAAATAAGATAAGGGGAATCACACTGTAGTGCTGAAAGCTCAGAAATTCTTCGAGCAGAAGAAATAGCAACTAAAAACAGAACTTTCCAAGATAACAATTTGATATCCATGGAATGCATAGGTTCAAACGGAAACCCTTGAAGAACTTGAAGAACTAAATAATAATGGGTCTATATACAGGCTTAATTCTAGATAGAGCCTGACAAAAAGACTGAACGTCTCGCACATTTGCCAAATGTTTGTGAAACAGAATTGACAAAGCTGAAATTTGTCCCTTTAAGGAACTCGCTGATAACCCTTTCTCCAATCCTTCTTGGAGAAAATACAGAATCCTAGGAATCCTAACTTTACTCCATGAGTAACCTTTGGATTCACACCAATAAAGATATTTACACCATATCTTATGATAATTTTTTCTAGCGACAGGCTTTCTGGCCTGTATCAAAGTATTGATGACCAAATCAGAGAATCCTTGGTTTGATAAAATCAAGCGTTCAATCTCCACGCAGTCAGCTGCAGAGAAATTAGATTTGGATGTTGGAAAGGACCTTGAATGAGAAGGTCCTGTCTCAATGGAAGTTTCCACGGTGGCAGAGTGAACATGTCCACTAGATCCGCATACCAAGTCCTGCTTGGCCACACAGGTGCTATCAGGATCACTGAAGCTCTCTCCTGTTTGATTTGAGCAATCACGCGTGGGAGGAGAGGAAACGGTGGAAACACATAAGCTAGGCTGAACAACCAAGGCACTGCCAAGGCATCTATCAGTTTGGCCTGGGGATCCCTTGACCGGGATCCGTATCTTGGAAGCTTGGCATTCTGTCGAGATGCCATCAAATCCAATTCCGGTCTGCCCCATCTGAGAATCAATGAGGCAAAAACCTACGGATGAAGTTCCCACTCCCCCGGATGAAAAGTCTGTCGACTTAGAAAATCTGCTTCCCAGTTCTCTACTCCTGGGATGTAGATCGCTGACAGATGACAAGAGTGGGCCTCCGCCCAACTGATTATCTTGGATACCTCTATCATCGCTTAGGAACTTCTTGTTCCCCCCTGATGATTGATATATGCCACAGTCGTGATGTTGAATATTGCTCTCAGTTCCAGAATATTGATTGGAAGTAGAGACTCCACTTGAGTCCAAACACCCTCAGCCTTCAGGGAGTTCCAAATCTGTTGTTAGATTTGTCTGTTGTCACTATTACCCACGGGTCTGCGGAAACAAGTCCCTTGGGACAGATGATCCGGCGACAACCACCAAAGAAGAGAGTTTCTGGTCTCTTGATCCAGATTTATCTGAGGAGATAAATCTGCATAATCCCCATTCCACTGACCGAGCATGCACAGTTGCAGAGGTCGGAGATGAAAGTGAGCAAACGGAACGATGTCCATTGCCGCTACCATTAATCCAATTACCTCCATACACTGAGCCACTGATGGCCGAGGAATGGACTGAAGTGCTCGGCAAGTATTTAGAATCTTTGATTTTCTGACCTCCGTCAGAAATATTTTCATGGCTACCGAGTCTATCAGAGTTCCCAAGAAAGGAACCCTTGTCTGTGGGACAAGTGAACTCTTCTCTATGTTCACCTTCCAGCCGTGGGTTCTCAGAAAAGACAACACTGTGTCCGTGTGAGATTTTGTTAGATGATATGTTGACGCCTGAATCAGAATATCATCCAGATAAGGTGCCACCGTTATTCCTCGTGGTCTGAGAACCACCAAAAGAGACCCTAGAACCTTTGTGAAGATTCTGGGTGCTGTGGCCAACCCGAAAGGAAGAGCCACAAACTGATAATGTTTTTCCAAGAAGGCAAACCTTAGAAACCGATGATGATCCTTGTGGATTGGAATATGAAGGTAAGCATCCTTTAAATCCATGGTAGTCATATATTGACCCTCCTGGATCATTGGTAAAATTGTTCATATTGTCTCCATCTTGAATGATGGAACTCTTAGAAATTTGTTTAGACACTTGAGATCTAAGATGGGTCTGAACGTTCCCTCTTTTTTGGGAACCACAAATAGGCTTGAGTAAAACCCCTGTCCCTGTTCCAATTTTGGAACTGGACAAATTACTCCCATAGTAGAAAGGTCTTTAACACAGCATAAGAATGCCTCTCTTTTTATCTGGTTTGCAGATAACTTTGAAAGATGACATCTCCCTCTTGGGAGAAAGTCCTTGAATTCCAATTGATAACCATGGGTCACTATTTCTAGTGCCCAGGGATCCTGAATATCTCTTGCCCAAGCCTGAGCAAAGAAAGAGAGTCTGCGTCCTACTAGATCCAGTCCCTGATCGGGGGCCACCCCTTCATGCTGTCTTAGGAGCAGCAGCAGGCTTTTTTGGATTGTTTACCCTTATTCCAGTTCTGATTAGGTCTCCAGACTGACTTAGATTGGGTAAAATTCCCTTCCTGCTTTGAGGAAGAAGAAGAAGTAGGAGGTCCTCCTTTAAAGTTCCGAAAGAAACGAAAATTATTCTGTTTACCCCTCATTTTAACCGATTTATCCTGAGGTAGGGCATGGCCTTTACCTCCTGTAATATCAGAAATGATTTCCTTCAATTCTGGCCCGAAAAGGGTCTTACCTTTAAAGGGAATTGCTAAAAGCTTATGTTTTGATGACACATCAGCAGACCAAGATTTGAGCCACAATTCCCTACGTGCTAAAATAGCAAATCCTGCATTTTTTGTCGCTAATTTAGCAATTTGAAAAGTGGCATCAGTAATAAAAGAATTAGCTAGCTTGAGAGCCTTAATTCTATCTAAGATGTCCTCTAATGGAGTCTCAACCTTAAGAGACTCTTCTAGAGCCTCAAACAAAAAAGCTGCTTCAGTAGTTACTTGAACAATGCAAGCCGTAGGTTGTAAAAGAAACCCCTCATTAACAAATAATTTCTTTAGTAGACCCTCTAATTTCTTATCCATAGGATCTTTGAAAGTAGCAGGCGGAGGTGTTCAAGCTTAAATTTAAATGACATAGAATCTGAATCTGTCTGAGGTAAAACATTCCCTGAATCAGAAATTTCACCCTCAGACAGTAATTCCCTGATCCCCAACTCAGCACTGTGAGGGAACATCGGAAATAGCTAATAAAGCATCAGAAGATTCAGTATTTACATTAATACTTGACCTACTGTGTTTACCCTACAACACTGGTAATTTAGACAATACCTCTGTAAGGGTAGTTGACATAACTGCAGCCATCTCCTGCAGAGTAAAGGAATTAGACGCACTAGAAGTACTAGGCGTTGCTTGTGTGGGCATAAAATTTTGTGACACTTGGGGAGAATTGGATGGCATATCCTGATTCTCTTCAGACTGAGAATCATCCCTAGGCACACTTACTTTATTTAAAATATGCTTTTTACATTGTAAAGCCCTTTCAGTACAAAAGTTACACAAGGTTAGAGGGGGTTGCACAATAGCTTCTAAACACATAGAACAATGAGATTCCTCAAATTCAGACATGTTGAACAGACTAGTAATACCACAAAAGTAGTTTAAACACTTATTTATAGCATAAAATAAACATTAGAAAAAAATGTGTACTGTGCCTTAAAGAAAAGAAAAAGTGAACAATTTTTCCAAAATGATAAAAAAAAAACATTAAATTATCTCAAAATTTAACCTAAGATCGTTGGTTTATCCAAAAGTTACTGCACCCTGAAGCAAGGGCAGAAATAAGTACTAATATCAACATTTAGCCAATTTATAGACAAAAATACCCTCTGCACCTCGCCTACCTGCCCCTAGGGTACTTCGAAATAACTTTCCAACACTTCAGACCAGCTTGCACAGTACAGGAACCACCAGAGTTACTGCTTGCTGCTGCCTAGCCTGAAGGAAATGCGCATCTGAGCGTGCGGAAATAGGCCACGCCCCTTTAGGTCAATGCCAAAGTAGGCCCAAACACAACCGCATGGAAAGCAGTTTCACACCTAATTATAATCAGCTAGTGCCATACAACCCCTCAAATGAACCAGTAAATAAATATATGAATATCTGAAAAAACGTTATGTATCATTTTTTTATAATGCCCATAGTGTCACACAATGCCCATAAGTCAACCATTACTTAAATAAAATTAGGGATTCCAGTAATACCCTTTATATAACATAGGAATACTGCTTACCCCATTCCCATACAGGGAAATAAATGCCAGCCAGTTATTATATATATCAAGTCTCCTCAGAAAAAAAGGCTGCACATACCTTAATGCTGCTTGTAGCATGAAACCGGTCTCCACACTGAAGATGTCTCATGGTTACCTTCAGAAGTCTTGTGGGAACCAGCGTGGATCTTAGTTACAACTGCTAAGATCATCAACCTCAGGGCAGAAATCTTCTTTCATATCACCCTGAGGAAAATAGTACTCACTGGTACCATTTAAAATAAAAAAAAATGTCTTGAGTGAAGAAACTAAAACTAACACCTCACTTTACCATGTCTTCCTAGTATAACACAGGCAAAGAGAATGACTGAGGGTGGAGAGGATGGGAGGGGCTATATATACACAGCTCTGCTGTGGTGCTCTTTGCCACTTCCTGTTAGCAGGAGGTTAATATCCCACAAGTAAGGATGAAATCCGTGGACTCGTCATATCTTTGTAAAAGAAATTAATTTATCTGGTAAGCATACATTATGTTTTCTTTCACAGGTGGTTAGAGTCCACAATCCATTACTTAAGATTTGTATAGGTTGAACTCGATGGACTACAAAATGTAGCAACTGACCTGGAAAAAAAGGGCATCAATCCGTTTAGGAGGAGACTGACCCACCTGACTGGGTCTTTTAGAAGGATCAGCCAATGTTTCTTGAGGACTTTATTAATAATTTTGTGGTTTGAGTTATATTGTGTTACAAACAGGGGTTGTTTATTCACAAACGTCTCTTTATCTCTACCTTTAGATGAGACAGATGATAGTAGTTGTTCCCTATGCAGGTTTTTGGCTCTCTCATAGCCCTTTGTTATCAATTCAGCCGGGTATCCCTTTTCAATAAATCTACATTTAAGGATCTGTGATTGCTGATTATATTGGTCGATGGTACTGCAGTTCCTACGCAGTCTACAAAACTGGCTGAAAGGAATATTAGTTTTCCATTTTGTTAAATGGTTGCTTGAAAAATGTAAGAAATTATTGCAGTCCACTTTTTAAAAAAAATTGGACGTAGATATGTTCTCTTTATGATCCCAAGAAAGGATCACATCCAAAAACTCTATACTTTCCTTTTGTAGATTATGGGTGAATCCAATGCCCATGTTGTTATCGTTTAGATGTGATACAAAATCTAAGGCTTCTGACTCTGAGCCAGTTCTGAGTTAGTTCATACTTTTTCACATCTATTATTAATTTAGTACACATCTATATCGTATTATATTTCATTCACTTATATATACATGTTAGTCTTACATCGATTATTTTTCACTAGTTATTTATAACAAACACATTACGCCACTCTCCTTATATATATTGATCAACATGACAATTTAGAGATCTATTTGATCGCCACAATCACAAGTCAAAACATTCTATTTAGAGCTGACTGGTGTATTTTGTAAACTTTCATCATAAGCTATCCACTTTGTTCTTATCGATTAACACAGCAACTTAGAGATCTATCTAATCGCCAAAATTATAAGACAAAACATTTTATTTATTTATTTTTTAATTGTACCTACAGATTCTGTATCTTATCGCCAAGAGTTTATGAGGTGTAATTTCACATTTATATAGATATATAACTCCTTGTTGTATTTTTTTGTCTCACTACATTAAGCACTAATATATATAGCAACCAACTATTTGGTGTTTACTACAATCCATAGTCTCCTATTGGTACTAGATACATATGGGCGTAACCTTCTCGCCCCACGTCACCTCAATGGGTAGGGATACATATTGTGGATGGGCTAAGGCGATCATGTGATCATGCGTCATCTCTTCTGACATCCCAAATCACGGCTACAGCCATTTGCTGTTACTCCGATCACATGACGCTACGCCATGACAAAACTATTCGTAGCTTAGGGCACACACCATAGAGTGCAACCTATGAGAATGAGATATAAGGACAGGCCCCCAACATGGCACTAATCTATTGGTTAGGAATGAACACATATGTTAGTTTGTTTACTTCTATATCCACATTTACAGGGAACAATTGAAACTGGCAATCTTCGATCTAATTATGCACTATTATATATTTGTTACAGACATACTGGCAATCAATGGTTTTCATTTGACAACACAAGTTTAACATACAAAATTAGATTAATTAGACACAACACCACCACAACAATTGGGAGTGTGGAGAAAGGAAGGATGTGAAAGGATAATCTGTGTAAAGGAAGGGGAGGGTTCATTTGAACATTAGGTTACTAGGCCCTATATAAAGGGCACCCATACATACAATGAATATACAAGCCTGAGGAAACGGGGTGTTCCCCGAGAAATGCGTCGCTACATTGTATCTTGCTATATGGTATTTTGTGGGGAGATAGGTCATCATCACCCAGCTGTAATTGGTTATACCTTTTGGTATTTTTATTCTGTACAATAAAATACTGATTTTATACTTTTACATAAGTCTGGTGTTGGTGTGACTATCCTCATATCAGTAACCTAAGGGCAGCACAGCCCTTCCTCCTATTCCTACTGCAGTTTCGGCTGGAGATCGTTACCATCATTAGGAGCACTGGTCTGGGATTCAGAAGACAGAGATATCCAGCGTATTTGGGGGAGATCCATACACAGCCAGCTGGTTTGCTGTGGAAAACCAGCCTGCTCCTATTGGCACGAGAGAGTGCCGCTTCCTTTGTGAGTACCCTCATTCTGCTCTTTTACTGGATGTTTTGGTTTTATTGATCCACACATGTGGTGCCTCTGTTCTTGTTTTTGTTTTGACATCACAGAATTGCATCAGCCCTTTGGGTGAAGACAGAGAGTGGCCTTTTCAAGTATTGGGGGACACTTGAGGACATCTGCTGGACTTTCCAGATCTGGTTTGCCCAGATTATTGATTTGTATTAACCAATTTTTTTAACTAACATATAGTATTTTAGAATCCAATATATTTTGTGTGGTTATATATTGTTCTAAATATTGATACTTGTTTCTCTGTCATTTGATACTCCTTTACATGAGTATATATATATATTTTCTTCTATATATACATATATGTAAGAGTTAAGCGCCTCCTATAGAAGCCTAGTGATTGTTCTCATCACGGTGACTTCTTTATTGCTTGACATATGGGATATACAATCCTACCAGGAGGGGCAAAGTTTCTCAAACCTCAAAATGCCTATAAATACACCCCTCACCACACCCACAATTCAGTTTAACGAATAGCCAAGTAGTGGGGTGATAAAGAAAAAAGTAAAAAGCATCAACAAAGGAATTTGGAAATAATTGTGCTTTATACAAAAAAATCATAACCACCATAAAAAGGGTGGGCCTCATGGACTTTTGCCAATATGAAAGAAATGAATTTATCAGGTAAGTTCTTACATAAATTATGTTTTCTTTCATGTAATTGGCAATTCGCTGGAAAACTTAATCCACAACCCAAATCAAAAAATAAGTTTATTCTCATGAAAGAAAAAAACTCAAATCAAAAAGCAGAAGAATCAAACTGAAACAGCTGCCTGAAGAACTTTTCTACCAAAGACTACTTCTGAAGAAGCAAATACATCAAAACGGTAGAATTTAGTAAATGTATGCAAAGAGGACCAAGTTGCCGCTTTGCAAATCTGATCAACTGAAGCTTCATTCTTAAAGGCCCACGAAGTGGAGACTGATCAAGTAGAATGCGCTGTAATTCTCTGAGGCGGGACCTGATCCGACTCCAAATAAGCTTGATGAATCAAAAGTTTCAACCAAGAAGTGAAGGAAATGGCAGAAGCCTTCTGACCTTTCCTAGGACCAGAAAATAAAACAAATAAACTGGAAGTCTTCCTGAAATCTTTAGTAGCTTCCACATAATATTTCAAAGCTCTTACCACATCCAAAGAATGTAAGGATCTTTTCAAAGAATTCTTAGGATTAGGACACAAGGAAGGGACAACAATTTCTCTATTAATGTTGTTAGAATTCACAACCTTAGGTAAAAATTTTAAAAAAGTCCACAAAAACTGCCTTATCCGGATGAAAAATCAGAAAAGGAGACTCACAATAAAGAGCAGATAGCTCAGAAACTCTTCTAGCAGAAGAGATAGCCAAAAGGAACAACACTTTCCAAGAAAGTAGTTTAAAAACCAAAGAATGCATAGGCTCAAATGGAGGAGCCTGTAAAGCCTTCAGAACCAAATTAAGACTCCAAGGAGGAGAAATTGATTTAATGACAGGCTTAATATGAACTAAAGCCTGTACAAAACAGTGAATATCAGGAAGTATAGCAATATGTCTGTGAAACGAAACAGAAAGAGCAGAGATTTGTCCCTTCAAGGAACTTGCAGACAAACCCTTATCCAAACAATCCTGAAGAAACTGTAAAATTCTAGGAATTCTAAAAGAATACCAGGAGAATTTATGAGAAGAACACCATGAAATGTAAGTCTTCCAAACTCTATAATAAATCTTTCTAGAGACAGATTTACGAGCTTGTAACATAGTATTAATCACTGAGTAAGAAAACCATCTATGATTTAGTACTAAGCATTCAATTTCCATACCTTCAAATTTAATGATTTGAGATCCTGATGGAAAAATGGACCTTGAGACAGTAGGTCTGGCCTTAACGGAAGAGGCCAAGGCGGGCAACTGGACATCCGAACCAGATCCGCATACCAAAACCTGTGTGGCCATGCTGGAGCCACCAGCAACACAAATGATTGCTCCATGATGATTTTGGAGATCACTCTTGGAAGAAGAACTAGAGGTGGGAAAATGTAAGCAGGATGATAACACCAAGGAAGTGTCAGCGCATCCATTGCTTCCGCCTGAACATCCCTGGACCTGGACAGGTATCTGGGAAGTTTCTTGTTTAGATGAGAGGCCATGAGATCTATATCTGGAAGACCCTACATCTGAACAATCTGAGAAAACACATCTGGATGGAGAGACCACTCCCCTGGATGTAAAGTCTGATGGCTGAGATAATCCACCTCCCAATTGTCTACACCTGGGATATGCACCGCAGAGATTAGACAGGAGCTGGATTCCACCCAAGCAAGTATCTAAGATACTTCTTTCATAGCTTGGGGACTGTAAGTCCCACCCTGATGATTGACATATGCCCCTGTTGTGATATTGTCTGTCTGAAAACAAATGAACGGTTCCCTCTTTAACAGAGGCCAAAACTGAAGAGCTCTGAGAATTGCACGGAGTTCTAAAATATTTATTGGTAATCTTGCCTCTTGAGATTTCCAAACCCCTTGTGCTGTCAGAGATCCCCAAACAGCTCCACAACCTGAAAGACTCGCATCTGTTGTGATCACAGTCCAGGTTGGCCGAACAAAAGAAGCCCCTTGAACTAAACGCTGGTGATTTAACCACCACGTCAGAGAGTGTCGAACATTGGGATTTAAGGATATTAATTGTGATATCTTTGTATAATCCCTGCACCATTGGTTCAGCATACAAAGCTGTAGAGGTCTCATGTGAAAACGAGCAAAGGGGATTGCGTCCGATGCTGCAGTCATGAGACCTAAAACTTCCAAGCACATAGCCACTGAAGGGAATGACTGAGACTGAAGGTGCCGGCAGGCTGCAATCAATTTTAAACGTCTCTTGTCTGTTAGAGACAGAGTCATGGACACTTAATCTATCTGGAAGCCTAAAAAGGTGACCTGAGTCTGAGGAATCAAGTAACTTTTTGGTAAATTGATCCTCCAACCATGTTTCCGAAGAAACAACACTAGTTGATTTGTGTGAGATTCTGCAGAATGTAAAGACTGAGCTAGTACCAAGATATCGTCCAAATAAGGAAACCCTGCTATACCCTGTTCTCTGATTACAGAGAGTAGGGCACCTAGAACCTTTGAAAAGATTCTTGGAGCTGTTGCTAGGCCAAATGGAAGAGCAACAAATTGGTAATGCTTGTCTAGAAAAGAGAATCTCAGAAACAGATAATGTTCTGGATGAATCGGAATATGAAGGTATGCATCCTGCAAGTCTATTGTGGACATATAATGTCCTTGCTGAACAAAAGGCCGAATAGTCCTTATAGTCACCATCTTGAAAGTTGGTACTCTTACATAACGATTCAAAATTTTCAGATCCAGAACTGGTCTGAATAAATTTTCCTTCTTTGGGACAATGAATAGATTTGAATAAAACCCCAAACCTTGTTCCTGAAAATATGGGATACGTGAGAGAAAAAATCTGCTCACAGGAGGTCTTACTCTGAATCCTATTTGATACCCTTGAGAGACAATGCTCTGAATCCATCGATTTTTGGACAGAATTTATCCAAATATCTTTGAAAACCTTAATCTGCACCCTACCAGCTGAGCTGGAATGAGGGCCGCACCTTCATGAGGACTTAGGGGCTGACTTTGGTTTCCTAAATGGCTTGGATTTATTCCAATTGGAGGAAGGCTTCCCATTGGAAACAGACTCCTTGGGGGAAGGATTAAGTTTTTGTTCCTTATTTTGATGAAAGGAACGAAAACGGTTAGAAGCCTTAGATTAACCCTTAGGTTTTTTTTATCCTGAGGCAGAAAAACATAATTTATGTAAGAACTTACCTGATAAATTCATTTCTTTCATATTAGCAAGAGTCCATGAGCTAGTGACGTATGGGATATACATTCCTACCAGGAGGGGCAAAGTTTCCCAAACCTCAAAATGCCTATAAATACACCCCTCACCACACCCACAATTCAGTTTAACGAATAGCCAAGAAGTGGGGTGATAAAAAAGTGCGAAAGCATATAAAATAAGGAATTGGAATAATTGTGCTTTATACAAAAATCATAACCACCACAAAAAAAGGGCGGGCCTCATGGACTCTTGCTAATATGAAAGAAATGAATTTATCAGGTAAGTTCTTACATAAATTATGTTTTCTTTCATGTAATTAGCAAGAGTCCATGAGCTAGTGACGTATGGGATAATGACTACCCAAGATGTGGATCTTTCCACACAAGAGTCACTAGAGAGGGAGGGATAAAATAAAGACAGCCAATTCCTGCTGAAAATAATCCACACCCAAAAATAAAGTTTAACGAAAAACATAAGCAGAAGATTCAAACTGAAACCGCTGCCTGAAGTACTTTTCTACCAAAAACTGCTTCAGAAGAAGAAAATACATCAAAATGGTAGAATTTAGTAAAAGTATGCAAAGAGGACCAAGTTGCTGCTTTGCAAATCTGGTCAACCGAAGCTTCATTCCTAAACGCCCAGGAAGTAGAAACTGACCTAGTAGAATGAGCTGTAATTCTTTGAGGCAGAGTTTTACCCGACTCAACATAGGCAAGATGAATTAAAGATTTCAACCAAGATGCCAAAGAAATGGCAGAAGCTTTCTGGCCTTTTCTAGAACCGGAAAAGATAACAAATAAACTAGAAGTCTTACGGAAAGATTTCGTAGCTTCAACATAATATTTCAAAGCTCTAACAACATCCAAAGAATGCAACGATTTCTCCTTAGAATTCTTAGGATTAGGATATAATGAAGGAACCACAATTTCTCTACTAATGTTGTTGGAATTCACAACTTTAGGTAAAAATTCAAAAGAAGTTCGCAACACCGCCTTATCCTGATGAAAAATCAGAAAAGGAGACTCACAAGAAAGAGCAGATAATTCAGAAACTCTTCTGGCAGAAGAGATGGCCAAAAGGAACAAAACTTTCCAAGAAAGTAATTTAATGTCCAATGAATGCATAGGTTCAAACGGAGGAGCTTGAAGAGCTCCCAGAACCAAATTCAAACTCCAAGGAGGAGAAATTGACTTAATAACAGGTTTTATATGAACCAAAGCTTGTACAAAACAATGAATATCAGGAAGAATAGCAATCTTTCTGTGAAAAAGAACAGAAAGAGCAGAGATTTGTCCTTTCAAAGAACTTGCGGACAAACCCTTATCTAAACCATCCTGAAGAAACTGTAAAATTCTCGGTATTCTAAAAGAATGCCAAGAAAAATGATGAGAAAGACACCAAGAAATATAAGTCTTCCAGACTCTATAATATATCTCTCGAGATACAGATTTACGAGCCTGTAACATAGTATTAATCACAGAGTCAGAGAAACCTCTTTGACCAAGAATCAAGCGTTCAATCTCCATACCTTTAAATTTAAGGATTTCAGATCCTGATGGAAAAAAGGACCTTGTGACAGAAGGTCTGGTCTTAACGGAAGAGTCCACGGTTGGCAAGAGGCCATCCGGACAAGATCCGCATACCAAAACCTGTGAGGCCATGCCGGAGCTACCAGCAGAACAAACGAGCATTCCTTCAGAATCTTGGAGATTACTCTTGGAAGAAGAACTAGAGGCGGAAAGATATAGGCAGGATGATACTTCCAAGGAAGTGATAATGCATCCACTGCCTCCGCCTGAGGATCCCGGGATCTGGACAGATACCTGGGAAGTTTCTTGTTTAGATGGGACGCCATCAGATCTATTTCTGGAAGTTCCCACATTTGAACAATCTGAAGAAATACCTCTGGGTGAAGAGACCATTCGCCCGGATGCAACGTTTGGCGACTGAGATAATCCGCTTCCCAATTGTCTATACCTGGGATATGAACCGCAGAGATTAGACAGGAGCTGGATTCCGCCCAAACCAAAATTCGAGATACTTCTTTCATAGCCAGAGGACTGTGAGTCCCTCCTTGATGATTGATGTATGCCACAGTTGTGACATTGTCTGTCTGAAAACAAATGAACGATTCTCTCTTCAGAAGAGGCCAAAACTGAAGAGCTCTGAAAATTGCACGGAGTTCCAAAATATTGATCGGTAATCTCACCTCCTGAGATTCCCAAACTCCTTGTGCCGTCAGAGATCCCCACACAGCTCCCCAACCTGTGAGACTTGCATCTGTTGAAATTACAGTCCAGGTCGGAAGCACAAAAGAAGCCCCCTGAATTAAACGATGGTGATCTGTCCACCATGTTAGAGAGTGTCGAACAATCGGTTTTAAAGATATTAATTGAGATATCTTCGTGTAATCCTTGCACCATTGCTTCAGCATACAGAGCTGAAGAGGTCGCATGTGAAAACGAGCAAAGGGGATCGCGTCCGATGCAGCAGTCATAAGACCTAGAATTTCCATGCATAAGGCTACCGAAGGGAATGATTGTGACTGAAGGTTTCGACAAGCTGCAATCAATTTTAGACGTCTCTTGTCTGTTAAAGACAGAGTCATGGACACTGAATCTATCTGGAAACCCAGAAAGGTTACCCTTGTCTGAGGAATCAAAGAACTTTTTGGTAAATTGATCCTCCAACCATGATCTTGAAGAAACAACACAAGTCGATTCGTATGAGATTCTGCTAAATGTAAAGACTGAGCAAGTACCAAGATATCGTCCAAATAAGGAAATACCACAATACCCTGTTCTCTGATTACAGACAGAAGGGCACCGAGAACCTTTGTAAAAATTCTTGGAGCTGTAGCTAGGCCAAACGGCAGAGCCACAAACTGGTAATGCTTGCCCAGAAAAGAGAATCTCAGGAACTGATAATGATCTGGATGAATCGGAATATGCAGATATGCATCCTGTAAATCTATTGTGGACATATAATTCCCTTGCTGAACAAAAGGCAAGATAGTCCTTACAGTTACCATCTTGAACGTTGGAATTCTTACATAACGATTCAATATTTTTAGATCCAGAACTGGTCTGAAGGAATTCTCCTTCTTTGGTACAATGAAGAGATTTGAATAAAACCCCATCCCCTGTTCCGGAACTGGAACTGGCATAATTACTCCAGTCAACTCTAGATCTGAAACACATTTCAGAAATGCTTGAGCTTTTACTGGATTTACTGGGACACGGGAAAGAAAAAATCTCTTTGCAGGAGGTCTCATCTTGAAACCAATTCTGTACCCTTCTGAAACAATGCTCTGAATCCAAAGATTGTGAACAGAATTGATCCAAATTTCCTTGAAAAAACGTAACCTGCCCCCTACCAGCTGAGCTGGAATGAGGGCCGCACCTTCATGTGGACTTAGAAGCAGGCTTTGCCTTTCTAGCTGGCTTGGATTTATTCCAGACTGGAGATGGTTTCCAAACTGAAACTGCTCCTGAGGATGAAGGATCAGGCTTTTGTTCTTTGTTGAAACGAAAGGAACGAAAACGATTATTAGCCCTGCTTTTACCTTTAGATTTTTTATCCTGTGGTAAAAAAGTTCCTTTCCCACCAGTAACAGTTGAAATAATGGAATCCAACTGAGAACCAAATAATTTGTTACCCTGGAAAGAAATGGAAAGTAAAGTTGATTTAGAAGCCATATCAGCATTCCAAGTTTTAAGCCATAAAGCTCTTCTAGCTAAAATAGCTAGAGACATAAACCTGACATCAACTCTGATAATATCAAAAATGGCATCACAGATAAAATTATTAGCATGCTGTAGAAGAATAATAATATCATGAGAATCATGATGTGTTACTTGTTGCGCTAAAGTTTCCAACCAGAAAGTTGAAGCTGCAGCAACGTCAGCCAAAGATATAGCAGGTCTAAGAAGATTACCTGAACACAGATAAGCTTTTCTTAGAAAGGATTCAATTTTCCTATCTAAAGGATCCTTAAACGAAGTACCATCTGACGTAGGAATAGTAGTACGTTTAGCAAGGGTAGAAATAGCCCCATCAACTTTAGGGATTTTGTCCCAAAATTCTAATCTGTCAGACGGCACAGGATATAATCGCTTAAAACGTTTAGAAGGAGTAAATGAATTACCCAATTTATCCCATTCTT
The DNA here is from genome assembly GCF_027579735.1 of Bombina bombina. Lineage (NCBI taxonomy): Eukaryota > Metazoa > Chordata > Amphibia > Anura > Bombinatoridae > Bombina > Bombina bombina. Next base: position 1,101,712,730 of record NC_069500.1, read on the forward strand.
TGGAAATTACTGCAGAAATAGCATTAGGAACAGGAAAAACTTCTGGAATAACCACAGGAGCTTTAAATACCTTATCCAAACGTTTAGAATTAGTATCAAGAGGACCAGAATCCTCTATTTCTAAAGCAATTAGTACTTCTTTAAGTAAAGAACAAATAAATTCCATTTTAAATAAATATGAAGATTTATCAGCATCAACCTCTGAGACAGAATCCTCTGAACCAGAAGAGTCATCAGAATCAGAATGATGATGTTCATTTAAAAATTCATCTGTAGGGAGAGAGGTTTTAAAAGATTTTTTACGTTTACTAGAAGGAGAAATAACAGACATAGCCTTCTTTATGGATTCAGAAACAAAATCTCTTATATTATCAGGAACATTCTGCACCTTAGATGTTGAAGGAACTGCAACAGGCAATGGTACTTTACTAAAGGAAATATTATCTGCTTTAACAAGTTTGTCATGACAATCAATACAAACAACAGCTGGAGGAATAGCTACCAAAAGTTTACAGCAGATACACTTAGCTTTGGTAGATCCAGCACTAGACAGCGATTTTCCTGTAGTATCTTCTGACTCAGATGCAACGTGAGACATCTTGCAATATGTAAGAGAAAAAACAACATATATATAAAAAGCAAAATTGATCAAATTCCTTAAATGACAGTTTCAGGAATGGGAAAAAATGCCAAAGAACAAGCTTCTAGCAACCAGAAGCAATGAAAAATGAGACTTAAATAATGTGGAGACAAAAGCGACGCCCATATTTTTCGCGCCAATAAGACGCCCACATTATTTGGCGCCTAAATGCTTTTTGGCGCCAAAATGACGCCACATCCGGAACGCCGACATTTTTGGCGCAAAATAACGTCAAAAAAGTGACGCAACTTCCGGCGACACGTATGACGCCGGAAACGGAAACGATTTTTTTGCGCCAAAAAAGTCCGCGCCAAGAATGACGCAATAAAATGAAGCATTTTCAGCCCCCGCGAGCCTAACAGCCCACAGGGAAGAGTCAAATTTTTGAAGGTAAGAAAAAATGATTAAATCAAATGCATTATCCCAATATGAAACTGACTGTCTGAAAATAAGGAAAGTTGAACATTCTGAGTCAAGGCAAATAAATGTTTGAATACATATATTTAGAACTTTATAAACAAAGTGCCCAACCATAGCTTAGAGTGTCACAGAAAATAAGATTTACTTACCCCAGGACACTCATCTACATGTTTGTAGAAAGCCAAACCAGTACTGAAACGAGAATCAGCAGAGGTAATGGTATATATAAGAGTATATCGTCGATCTGAAAAGGGAGGTAAGAGATGAATCTCTACGACCGATAACAGAGAACCTATGAAATAGACCCCGTAGAAGGAGATCACTGCATTCAAATAGGCAATACTCTCCTCACATCCCTCTGACATTCACTGCACGCTGAGAGGAAAACCGGGCTCCAACTTGCTGCGGAGCGCATATCAACGTAGAATCTAGCACAAACTTACTTCACCACCTCCATCGGAGGCAAAGTTTGTAAAACTGAATTGTGGGTGTGGTGAGGGGTGTATTTATAGGCATTTTGAGGTTTGGGAAACTTTGCCCCTCCTGGTAGGAATGTATATCCCATACGTCACTAGCTCATGGACTCTTGCTAATTACATGAAAGAAATCCAACTGAGAACCAAATAAATTATTACCTTGGAAAGAAAGAGATAGTAATCTAGATTTAGATGTCATATCAGCATTCCAAGATTTAAGCCACAAAGCTCTTCTAGATAATATAGCTAAAGACATGGATCTAACATCAATTTTGATAATATCAAAAATGGCATCACAAATAAAATGATTAGCATATTGCAGTAAGCGAATAATGCTAGATATGTCAGAATCCAATTCTTGTTGCGCTATATTCTCCAACCAGAAAGTTGATGCAGCCGCAACATCAGCCAAAAAAATTGCAGGTCTAAGAAGATGACCTGAATATAAATAGGCTTTCCTTAGATAAGATTCAAGCTTCCTATCTAAAGGATCCTTAAAAGAAGTACTATCTTCCATAGGAATAGTGGTACGTTTAGCAAGAGTAGAAATAGTCCCATCAATTTTGGGGATTTTTTCCCCAAAACTTTATAGAATTTGCTGGTAAAGGATACAATTTTTTAAACCTTAAAGAAGGAATAAAAGAAGTACCTGGCTTATTCCATTCCTTAGTAATCATATCAGAAATAGCATCAGGAATAGGAAAAACTCCTGGAGAAACCACTGGAGGTTTAAAAACAGCATTTAAACGTTTATTAGACTTAATGTCAAGAGGACTGGATACCTCAATATCCAAAGTAATTAACACTTCTTTTAATAAAGAACGCATATACTCTATTTGAAATAAATAAGTAGATTTGTCAGTGTCAATGTCTGAGGAAGCATCTTCTGTATCAGATAGATCCTCATCAGAAGAGGATAAATTATTATGTTGTTGGTCATTTGAAATTTCATCAACTCAATGAGAAGTTTTAAAAGACCTTTTACGTTTATTAGAAGGTGGAAATGCAGACAAAGCCTTCAGGATAGAATCAGAAACAAATTCTTTAAAATTCATAGGTATATCATGTACATTAGAAGTTGAAGGAACTACAACTGGCAATGTACTATTACTGATGGATACACTATCTGCATGTAAAAGTTTATCATGACAAATCTACAATTTTACAACAAATGCACTTAGCTTTGGTAGAACCGATGTCAGGCAGCAATGTTCCAGCAGAAACTTCTGAGGCAGGATCAGATTGAGACATCTTGCAAAATGTAAAAGAAAAAACAACATATAAAGCAAAATTATCAATTTCCTTATATGACAGTTTCAGGAATGGGAAAAATGCAAATAGCATAGCCCTCTGATAGAGAAAAAGGCAAGAGGCAAACATCAATGGGGTATTGAAATAATGAAAAAGTTTGGCGCCAAATATGATGCACAACGTAACTAAAAACTTTTTTTGGCGCCAATAATAACCGGCAATGACACACTCGCGTCACTAATGAAGCAACCGTGTGTGAGGCTTCGGCGTCAACTATGATGCCGGAAATGACTAAGTTGCATCATAGACGTATTCTTTCGCACCAAAAAAATTCTCGCGCCAAGAATGACGCAATAAAGTTTAACATTTGACGCACCCTCGGGCCTATTCAGCTCGCAATTGGCAAGAAGTAGTCAACTGAAAAAAAAAGTCTAAACCCCAGGTAAAAAAGGAATTTCTTAAAAAAATGTTTATATTCCCAAATATGAAATTGACAGTATGCAGAAGGAAATACATGAACCTGACTCATGGCAAATATAAGTACAATACATATATTTAGAACTTTATATAAATGCAAGTGCCAAACCATAGCTGAGGTGTCTTAAATAATAAAAAACATACTTACCAAAAGACACCCATCCACATATAGCAGATAGCCAAACCAGTACTAAAACAGTTATTAGTAGAGGTAATAGTAAATTGAGAGTATATCGTCGATCTGAAAAGGGAGGTAGGAGATGAATCTCCACGACCGATAACAGAGAACCTATGAAATAGACCCCCATTAGGGAAATCATCGTATTCAATAAGTGATACTCCCTTCACGTCCCTCTGACATTCGCTGTACTCTGGGTGGAATCGGGCTTCAACAATGCTGAGAAGAGAATATCAACGTAGAAATCTTAGCACAAACTTACTTCACCACCTCCATAGGAGGCAAAGTTTGTAAAACTGAATTGTGGGTGTGGTGAGGGGTGTATTTATAGGCATTTTGAGGTTTGGGAAACTTTGCCCCTCCTGGTAGGATTGTATATCCCATACGTCACTAGCTCATGGACTCTTGCCAATTACATGAAAGAAATAGCACAGAGTTCTAAAATATTGATTGGTAACCTCACCTATTGAGGATTCCAAACCCCTTGTGCTGTCAGAGACCCCCAGACAGCTCCCAAACCTGTGAGACTTGCATCTGTTGAAATCACAGTCCAGGAAGGACAAACAAAGGAGGCCCTTGAACAATAAGGTGATGGTTTAACCACCAAGTTATAGAGAGTTGAGTGTTGGTATTTTAGAATATCAATTGTGATATCCAAGTTTAATCCCTGCACAATTTATTCAGCATGCAAAGCTGAAGAGGTCTCATATGAAAACAAGCAAAGGGGATTGCGTCTGATGCTGCGGTCATGAGACCTAAAACTTCCATGCATATAGCCACTGAAGGGAATGATCGAGACTGAAGGTTTCGACAGGCCGAAACCAATTGAATTTGTCTCTTGTCTGTTAAAGACAGAGTCATGGATACTGAATCTATCTGGAAACCTAAAAAAGTAACCCTTGTCTGAGGAATCAAGAAACTCTTTGGTAAATTGATCCTCCAACCATGTTTTTGAAGAAACAACATGAGTTGATTCATGTGAGATTCTGCTAAATGAAAAGATTGAGCCAGTATCAAGATATCGTCCAAGTAAGGAAACACCGCAATACCCTGCTCTCTGATTACAGAAAGAAGGGCACCTAGAACCTTGGAAAAGATTCTTAGAGCAGTTGTTAGGCCAAATGGAAGAGCGACAAATTGGCAATGCTTGTCTAGAAAAGAGAGACCGATAGTGGTCTGGATGAATCAGAATGTGAACATATGCATCCTTTAAGTCTATTGTGGACATATAATGACCTTGCTGAACAAAAGGCAGAATAGTCCTTATAGTCACCATCTTAAAATTTAGGACACTTGCAAAGCGATTCAAAAATTTCAGATCCAGAACTGGTCTGAATAAATTTTCCTTCTTCTGGACAATGAATAGATTTGAATAAAAACCCAAACCCTGCTCCAGAAGTGGAATTGGTACAATTACCCCTGAAAGCTTCAGATCTGAAACACACTTCAGAAAGGCCTGAGCTTTCACAGGATTTGTTGGAATGTGAGAGAGAAAAAACCTTCTCACAGGAGGTCTTATTCTGAAACCTATTCGATACCCTTGAGAGACAATATTCTGAATCCAATGATTCTGAATGGAACCTGCCCAAATATCTTAAAATAATTTCAATCTCCCCCCACCACCACCACCACTAGAACTGGATTGAGGGCCGCACCTTCATGCAGTTTTGTGGGCTGGCTTTGGTTTCGTAAAAGTCTTGGATTTATTCCAACTCGAAGATGGCTTCTAATTGGAGCCAGAGTCCTTAGAGGAAGGAGTGGTTTTCTGTTCTCTATTCTGATAAAAGGAACGAAACCGATTAGAAGCTCTAGTTTTACCCTTAGATTTTTTATCCTGGGACAAAAAACTACCTTCCCCCCCAGTAATAGTGGAAATAATAGAATCCAACTGAAAACTAAACAAATTATTATCCTGGAATGAAAGAGATAGTAACCTAGATTTAGATACCATGTCAGCATTCCATGATTTGAGCCATAAAGCTCTTCTAGCTAAAATGGCCAAAGACATATTTTTAACAGTAATCTTAATGATATCAAAAATAGCATCACAGAGAAAATGATTAACATATTGAAGTAAAAGAACAATGCTAGACAAATAAGAATATTTTTCCCGTTGTGCTAAGCTATCCAACTAAATATTCGATGCAGCCGCAACATAAGCAATAGAAATGGCAGGCCTGAGAATATATCCAGAATGTAAATAAGCTTTCCTAAGATAAGATTCAATTTTCCTATCTAAAGGATCCTTAAAGGGACAGTCTAGGCCAAAATAAACTTTCATGATTCAGATAGAGCATGTCATTTTAAACAATTTTCCAATTTACTTTTATCACCAATTTTGCTTTGTTCTTTTGGTAATCTTAGTTGAAAGCTTAACCTAGGAGGTTCATATGCTAATTTCTTAGACCTTGAAGGCCACCTCTTTTCAGAATGCATTTTAACAGTTTTTCACCACTAGAGGGTGTTAGTTCATGTATTTCATATAGATAACACTGTGCTCGTGCACGTGAAGTTATCTGGGAGCAGGCACTGATTGGCTAAACTGCAAGTTTGTCAAAAGAACTGAAATAAAGGGGCAGTTTGCAGAGGATTAGATACAAGATAATCACATAGGTTAAAAGTATATTAATATAACTGTGTTGGTTATGCAAAACTGGGGAATAGGTAATAAAGGGATTATCTATCTTTTAAAACAATAAACATTTTGGTGTAGACTGTCCCTTTAAAGGAAGTACTATCTTCCATAGGAATAGTATTATGCTTGGCAAGAGTAGAAATAGCCCCATGAACCTTAGGGACTTTTCCCCAAAATTCTAATTTAGCCACTGGCAAAGGGTGCAACCTTTTAAACCTAGAAGAAGGAACAAAATAAATACCAGGCTTAGCCCATTCCTTAGCAATCACAACAGAAATAGCATCAGGAACAGGAAAAACCTCAGGTGTAATCACAGGAGGTTTATAAACAGAATTTAAACATTTACTGGATTTGTTATCAAGAGGACCAGACTGAATATCACTTTAAGTGACGTTATCCAAGATGGCGTCCCTTCGATTCCGATTGGCTGATAGAATTCTATCAGCTAATCGGAATTAAGGTAGAAAAAATCATATTGCCTGATGCAATCAGCCAATAGGATTGAGCTGGCATTCTATTGGCTGTTCCAATCAGCCAATAGAATGCGAGCTCAATCCTATTGGCTGATTGGATCAACCAATAGGATTGAAGTTCAATCCTATTGGCTGATTGCATCAGCCAATAGGATTTTTTCTACCTTAATTCAGATTGGCTGATAGAATTCTATCAGTCAATCGGAATCGAAGGGACGCCATCTTGGATGACGTCACTTAAAGTGATATTCATTCAGCAAGAAGACGTCATTGGAAGAAGATGCTCCGCGTCAGATGTCTTGAAGATGGACCCGCTCTGCGCCGGAAGGATGAAGATAGAAGATGCCCATCTGGAGGACCACTTCTACCGGATTCGTTGAGGACATCTTGCCGCTTGGATGAAGACGTCTCCCGGTAAGTGAATCTTCATGGGGTTAGTGTTAGGATTTTTTTAAGGGTGTATTGGGTAGCTTTATTTTTTAGGTTAGGGCTTTGGGCCTGCAAAAGAGTTAACTGCCATTTTAAGGGCATTGCCCATACAAATGCCCTTTTCAGGGCAATGGGGAGCTTAGGTTTTTTTAGGTAGTAATTTATTTGGGGGGTTGGTTGTGTGGGTGGTGGGTTTTACTGCTGGGGGGGTTGTTTGTATTTTTTTTTACAGGTAAAAGAGCTGATTACTTTGGGCCAATGCCCCACAAAAGGCCTTTTTAAGGGCTATTGGTAGTTTAGTTTAGGCTAGGTTTTTTTGTTTTTTTTTTAATTTATTTTGATAGGGCTATTAGATTAGGTGTAATTAGTTTAAATATCTGTAATTTGTTTTTTATTTTATGTAATTTAGTGGGGGGGGTTGTACTTTAGCTAATTTAATTTATTTAATTGTTATTAATTTAGTTAATTTATTTAATTATAGTGTAGTGTTAGGTGTTAGTGTAACTTAGGTTAGGTTTTATTTTACAGGTACTTTTTTATTTATTTTAGCTAGGTAGTTATTAAATAGTTAATAACTATTTAATAACTATTCTACCTAGTTAAAATAAATACAAACTTGCCTGTAAAATAAAAATAAACCCTAAGATAGCTACAATATAACTATTAGTTATATTGTAGCTAGCTTAGGGTTTAGTTTATAGGTAAATATTAGTTTTAAATAGGAATAATTTAGTTAATTATAGGAATATTTATTTAGATTTATTTAATCTATATTTAAGTTAGGGGGCGTTAGGGTTAGGGTTAGACTTAGGTTTAGGGGTTAATAACTTTAGTATAGTGTCGGCGACGTTGGGGGCGGCAGATTAGGGGTTAATAAATGTAGGTAGGTGGCGGCGATGTTAGGGGCGGCAGATTAGGGGTTGATACTTTTATGTAGGTGGTGGCGGTGTCTGGGCGGCAGATTAGGGGTAAATAAGTATAAAGTACGTGGCGGTGGTGTAGGGGCAGCAGATTAGGGGTTAATAAGTATAAAGTAGGTTGCGGCAGTGTAGGGGCGGCAGATTAGGGGTTAATAAGTATAAAGTAGGTGGCGGCAGTGTAGGGGTGGCAGATTAGGGGTTAATAAGTATAATGTAGGTGGTGGCAGTGTAAGGGCGGTAGATTAGGGGTTAATAAGTATAAAGTAGGTTGCGGCGGTGTAGGGGCGGCAGATTAGGGGTTACTAAGTATAAAGTAGGTGGCTGTGGTGTAGGGGGCGGCAGATTAGGGATGTTTAGACTCGGGGCTTATGTTAGGGTGTTAGGTGTAAACATAACTTTTATTCTCCCATAGGAATCAATGGGATATCGAGCAGCAGCGAACATAAGCTTTCACTGCTTTCAGACTCCCATTGATTTTTATGGCATCCGCTGCCTCCAGGGCGGCGGATTGAAAACAAGGTACGCTGGGCCGGAATAGTGGCGAGCGTTCCTGGTAGTTATTTGATAACTAACAAAAGTAGTCAGATAGTGCCGAATTTGCATTTGGAACATCTGTAGTGACATAAGCATCGATCTGTGTCGGACTGAGACCGACGAATCGTATGTTACGTCACAAAATTCTACTTTTGCCGGTCTGTAGCCTTTGATAAATAAGGCGAATCAAGCTCTCCACAATTACACTGCGGAATTCCAGCGTATTTGCGGTTGACGGCTTGATAAATAGGGGCCATAGCCTTCTGTATTGCATCAGCAATATAATTTTTCATATCAACAGGGATATCATGTACATTAGATGTTGAGGGAACAACAGATACTGTACTAGTACTTATAGAAACATTTTCTGCATGCAAAAGCTTATCATGACAACTGTTACATACTACAGCCGGAGATATAATCTCAGCTAGCTTACAACAGATACACTTAGTTTTGGTAGAACTGTGTTAAGGCAGCAGGGTTCCTACAGCAGCTTCTGAGACAGTAAATGTAAAAGAAAAAATAACATTTAAACAAAAAAATATCTTATTTCCTCATATAGCAGTTTCAGGGATGGGAAAAAATGCAAATGCTAAAATAGGCAAAAAAGCAAATAGCATAGCCCTCTGAGCATAAAGAAGGCAAGGAGCATATAGGAATTGGGGTAAAATAAAACAAAAAATGTTGGCGCCAAGTATGATGCCCGACGCAAAAGGAAGTATAAAAAAATGTTGGCGCCAACAAACATCCGGAAATGACACAACTCGCATCATAACAGATGCAACTTTGCATCAAACAACCTAGTGTCAACTAAGATGCAGGAAATGACAAACTTGTATCATCATAGACGCACATTTGCACCAAAAAATTCTCGTGGCAAAAATGACGTAATAAATAAATAATAAATAATATAATAATAAATAACAGCATTTTGTGCCCTCGCGAGCCTAAATTTGCCCGCAAATTTTTAGAGAAACAAGTCAAATTTGGAAAAAACATAATTTATGTAAGAACTTACCTGATAAATTCATTTCTTTCATATTAGCAAGAGTCCATGAGCTAGTGACGTATGGGATATACATTCCTACCAGGAGGGGCAAAGTTTCCCAAACCTCAAAATGCCTATAAATACACCCCTCACCACACCCACAAATCAGTTTAACGAATAGCCAAGAAGTGGGGTGATAAGAAATAAGTGCGAAGCATAAATATAAGGAATTGGAATAATTGTGCTTTATACAAAAAAATCATAACCACCACAAAAAAGGGTGGGCCTCATGGACTCTTGCTAATATGAAAGAAATGAATTTATCAGGTAAGTTCTTACATAAATTATGTTTTCTTTCATGTAATTAGCAAGAGTCCATGAGCTAGTGACGTATGGGATAATGACTACCCAAGATGTGGATCTTCCACGCAAGAGTCACTAGAGAGGGAGGGATAAAATAAAGACTGCCAATTCCGCTGAAAATAATCCACACCCAAAATAAAGTTTAAATCTTATAATGAAAAAAACTGAAATTATAAGCAGAAGAATCAAATTGAAACAGCTGCCTGAAGTACTTTTCTACCAAAAACTGCTTCAGAAGAAGAAAACACATCAAAATGGTAGAATTTAGTGAAAGTATGCAAAGAAGACCAAGCTTCATTCCTAAACGCCCAGGAAGTAGAAACTGACCTAGTAGAATGAGCTGTAATCCTTTGAGGCGGAGTTTTACCCGACTCGACATAAGCATGATGAATTAAAGATTTCAACCAAGATGCCAAAGAAATGGCAGAGGCCTTCTGACCTTTCCTAGAACCGGAAAAGATAACAAATAGACTAGAAGTCTTTCGGAAATTCTTAGTAGCTTCAACATAATATTTCAAAGCTCTAACTACATCCAAAGAATGCAATGATTTCTCCTTAGAATTCTTAGGATTAGGACATAATGAAGGAACCACAATTTCTCTACTAATGTTGTTAGAATTCACAACCTTAGGTAAAAATTTAAAAGAAGTTCGCAACACCGCCTTATCCTGGTGAAAAATCAGAAAAGGAGACTCACAAGAAAGAGCAGATAATTCAGAAACTCTTCTGGCAGAAGAGATGGCCAAAAGGAACAAAACTTTCCAAGAAAGTAATTTAATGTCCAATGAATGAATAGGTTCAAACAGAGGAGCTTGAAGAGCCCCCAGAACCTAATTCAAACTCCAAGGAGGAGAAATTGACTTAATGACAGGTTTTATACGAACCAAAGCTTGTACAAAACAATGAATATCAGGAAGATTAGCAATCTTTCTGTGAAAAAGAACAGAAAGAGCAGAGATTTGTCCTTTCAAGGAACTTGCAGACAAACCTTTATCCAAACCATCCTGAAGAAACTGTAAAATTCTCGGAATTCTAAAAGAATGCCAGGAAAAATGATGAGAAAGACACCAAGAAATATAAGTCTTCCAGACTCTATAATATATCTCCCTAGATACGGATTTACGAGCCTGTAACATAGTATTAATCACAGAGTCAGAGAAACCTCTTTGACTAAGAATCAAGCGTTCAATCTCCATACCTTTAAATTTAAGGATTTGAGATCCTGATGGAAAAAAGGACCTTGCGACAGAAGGTCTGGTCTTAACGGAAGAGTCCACGGTTGGCAAGAGGCCATCCGGACAAGATCCGCATACCAAAACCTGTGAGGCCATGCTGGAGCTACCAGCAGAACAAACGAGCATTCCTTCAGAATCTTGGAGATTACTCTTGGAAGAAGAACTAGAGGCGGAAAGATATAGGCAGGATGATACTTCCAAGGAAGTGACAATGCATCCACTGCTTCCGCTTGAGGATCCCTGGATCTGGACAGATACCTGGGAAGTTTCTTGTTTAGATGAGAGGCCATCAGATCTATTTCTGGAAGTCCCCACATTTGAACAATCTGAAGAAATACCTCTGGGTGAAGAGACCATTTGCCCGGATGTAACGTTTGGCGACTGAGATAATCCGCTTCCCAATTGTCTATACCTGGGATATGAACCGCAGAAACTAGACAGGAGCTGGATTCCACCCATACCAGAATTCGAGATACTTCTTTCATAGCCAGAGGACTGTGAGTCCCTCCTTGATGATTGATGTATGCCACAGTTGTGACATTGTCTGTCTGAAAACAAATGAACAATTCTCTCTTTAGAGGAGGCCATGACTGAAGAGCTCTGAAAATTGCACAGAGTTCCAAAATATTGATCGGTAATCTCACCTCCTGAGATTCCCAAACCCCTTGTGCTGTCAGAGACCCCCACACAGCTCCCCAACAGTCCAGGTCAGAAGAACAAAAGAAGCCCCCTGAACTAAATGATGGTGATCTGTCCACCACGTCAGAGAGTGTCGTACAATCGGTTTCAAAGATATTAATTGAGATATCTTTGTGTAATCCCTGCACCACTGGTTCAGCATACAGAGCTGAAGAGGTCGCATGTGAAAACGAGCAAAGGGGATCGCGTCTGATGCAGCAATCATAAGACCTAGAATTTCCATGCATAAGGCTACCGAAGGGAATGATTGTGACTGAAGGTTTTGACAAGCTGATATCAATTTTAGACGTCTCTTGTCTGTCAAAGACAGAGTCATGGACACTGAATCTATCTGGAAACCTAAAAAGGTTACCCTTGTCTGAGGAATCAATTAACTTTTTGGTAAATTGATCCTCCAACCATGATCTTGAAGAAACAACACAAGTCGAATCGTATGAGATTCTGCTAAATGTGAAGACTGAGCAAGTACCAAGATATCATCCAAATAAGGAAATACCACAATACCCTGTTCTCTGATTACAGACAGAAGGGCACCGAGAACCTTTGTAAAAATTCTTGGTGCTGTTGCTAGGCCAAACGGTAGAGCCACAAACTGGTAATGCTTGTCTAGGAAAGAGAATCTCAGAAACTGATAGTGATCTGGATGAATCGGAATATGCAGATATGCATCCTGTAAATCTATTGTAGACATATAATGCCCTTGCTGAACAAAAGGCAGGATAGTCCTTACAGTTACCATTTTGAATGTTGGTATCCTTACATAACGATTCAATATTTTTAGATCCAGAACTGGTCTGAAGGAATTCTCCTTCTTTGGTACAATGAAGAGATTTGAATAAAACCCCAGCCCCTGTTCCAGAACTGGAACTGGCATAATTACTCCAGCCAACTCTAGATCTGAAACACATTTCAGAAATGCTCGAGCCTTTGCTGGGTTTACTGGGACACGGGAAAGAAAAAATCTCTTTGCAGGAGGCCTTATCTTGAAGCCAATTCTGTACCCTTCTGAAACAATGCTCTGAATCCAAAGATTGTGAATGGAATTGATCCAAATTTCTTTGAAAAAACGTAATCTGCCCCCTACCAGCTGAGCTGGAATGAGGGCCGCACCTTCATGTGGACTTAGGAGCTGGCTTTGGTTTTCTAAAAGGCTTGGATTTATTCCAGACTGGAGATGGTTTCCAAACTGATACCGCTCCTGAGGATGAAGGATCAGGCCTTTGTTCCTTGTTGTGACGAAGGAACGAAAACAATTATTAGACCTAAATTTACCTTTAGATTTTTTATCCTGTGGTAAAAAAGTTCCTTTCCCTCCAGTAACAGTTGAGATAATAGAATCCAACTGAGAACCAAAAATGTATTACCCTGGAAATAAAGGGAAAGCAGAGTAGACTTAGAAGACATATCAGCATTCCAAGTTTTAAGCCATAAAGCTTTTCTAGCTAAAATAGCTAGAGACATATACCTGACATCAACTCTAATGATATCAAAGATGGCATCAAAAATAAAATTATTAGCATGTTGAAGAAGATTAATAATGCTATGAGAATTATGATCTGTTACTTGTTGTGCTAAAGCTTCTAACCAAAAAGTTGAAGCTGCAGCAACATCCGCTAAAGATATAGCAGGTCTAAGAAGATTACCTGAACACAAGTAAGCTTTTCTTAGAAAGGATTCAATTTTCCTATCTAAAGGATCCTTAAAGGAAGTACTATCTGCCGTAGGAATAGTAGTACGCTTAGCAAGAGTAGAGACAGCCCCATCAACCTTAGGGATCTTGTCCCAAAACTCTAATCTGTCAGATGGCACAGGATATAATTGCTTAAAACGTTTAGAAGGAGTAAATGAATTACCCAAATTATTCCATTCCCTGGAAATTACTTCAGAAATAGCATCAGGGACAGGAAAAACTTCTGGAATAACTACAGGAGATTTAAAAACCTTATTTAAACGTTTAGATTTAGTATCAAGAGGACCAGAATCCTCTATTTCTAATGCAATTAGGACTTCTTTAAGTAAAGAACGAATAAATTCCATTTTAAATAAATATGAAGATTTATCAGCATCAACCTCTGAGACAGAATCCTCTGAACCAGAAGAACCATTATCAGAATCAGAATGATGATGTTCATTTAAAAATTCATCTGAAAAATGAGAAGTTTTAAAAGACTTTTTACGTTTACTAGAAGGAGGAATAACAGACATAGCCGTCTTAATGGATTTAGGAACAAAATCTCTTATGTTATTAGGAACACTCTGAGTATTAGATGTTGACGGAACAGCAACAGGTAATGTAACAGTACTAAAGGAAATATTATCTGCATTAACAAGTTTGTCATGACAATCAGTACAAACAACAGCTGGAGGAACAGATACCACAAGTTTACAGTAGATACACTTAGCTTTGGTAGATCCAGCACCAGGCAGCGATTTTCCAGAAGTATCTTCTGACTCAGTGTCAACGTGGGACATCTTGCAATATGTAATAGAAAAAACAACATATAAAGCAAAATTGATCAAATTCCTTAAATGACAATTTCAGGAATGGGAAAAAATGCCAGTGAACAAGCTTCTAGCAACCAGAAGCAATAAATAATGAGACTTAAATAATGTGGAGACAATAGTGACGCCCATATTTTTTTAGCGCCAAAAAAGACGCCCACATTATTTGGCGCCTAAATGCTTTTGGCGCCAAAAATGACGCCACATCCGGAACGCCGACACTTTTGGCGCAAAAAAACGTCAAAAATGACGCAACTTCCGGCGACACGTATGACGCCGGAAACAGAAAAAAAATTTGCGCCAAAAAAGTCCGCGCCAAGAATGACGCAATAAAATGAAGCATTTTCAGCCCCCGCGAGCCTAACAGCCCACAGGGAAAAAAGTCAAATTTTAAGGTAAGAAAAAATTGATTTATTCATATGCATTATCCCAAATATGAAACTGACTGTCTGAAATAAGGAACGTTGAACATCCTGAGTCAAGGCAAATAAATGTTTGAATACATATATTTAGAACTTTATAAAAAAGTGCCCAACCATAGCTTAGAGTGTCACAGAAAATAAGACTTACTTACCCCAGGACACTCATCTACATGTTGTAGAAAGCCAAACCAGTACTGAAACGAAAATCAGTAGAGGTAATGGTATATATAAGAGTATATCGTCGATCTGAAAAGGGAGGTAAGAGATGAATCACTACGACCGATAACAGAGAACCTATGAAATAGACCCCGTAGAAGGAGATCATTGAATTCAAATAGGCAATACTCTCCTCACATCCCTCTGACATTCACTGCACGCTGAGAGGAAAACCGGGCTCCAACCTGCTGCGGAGCGCATATCAATGTAGAATCTAGCACAAACTTACTTCACCACCTCCATAGGAGGCAAAGTTTGTAAAACTGATTTGTGGGTGTGGTGAGGGGTGTATTTATAGGCATTTTGAGGTTTGGGAAACTTTGCCCCTCCTGGTAGGAATGTATATCCCATACGTCACTAGCTCATGGACTCTTGCTAATTACATGAAAGAAAAGACTAAACCTCAGGTAAGAAAATATTAAAAAAATTACTTCCTAAATCATGATTCCCATACTGAAACTGCTATACTGCAAAGAGACATATACATAGACTTGACTCATTGCAAATATAAGTAAACACATATATTTAGAACATTATATAAATACATAAAGCGCCAACCATAGCTGAGAGAGTCTAAAATAATGATACATACTTACCGAAGACACATATATCCACATATAGCAGATAGCCAAACCAGTACTGAAAACTATCAGCAGAGGTAATGGTATATAAGAGTATATTGTCGATCTGAAAAGGGAGGTAGGAGATGAAACCCTATGACCGATAACAGAGAACCCTTGAAATGATTTCCCGCGAGAGAAACTATAAAAATCAATAGGCGTCACTCTCTTCACATCATTCTGACAAACACTGTACTCTGAGAGGAACTGGGTTTCAGAATGCTTAGAAGTGCTTATCATAGAAGAAAAACAAAAAAAACAAGCACAAACTTACTTCACCACCTCCATAGGAGGCAAAGTTAGTAAAACTGAATTGTGGGTGTGGTGAGGTTTGGGAAACTTTGCCCCTCCTGGTAGGATTGTATATCCCATACATCACTAGCTCATGGACTCTTGCCAATTACATGAAAGAAAAGGTTTTTGCTCCTTACTCTGATGAAAAGCTTTAAATCTACCCTTAGATTTCTTGTCTTGGGGAAGAAAAGCTCTCTTACCTCCTGTCACAGTAGAAATAATAGAATCTAACCCAGAACCAAACAACATATTTCCCTGAAAAGCAAGAGATAAAAGTATGGATTTGGAAACCATATCATCTGACCAGGACGTTAACCATAAAGCCTTCTAGAAAGAACTGCTAATTACATACTCTTAGAATTACTATTATAGGGAAAGTCTACACCAGAATTTTTATTGTTTTAACAGATAGATAATCCCATTATTACCCATTCCACAATTTAGGATAACCAACACAGTTATATTAATATAATTTTTACCTCTGTGATTACCTTGTATCTAAGCATCTTCTGACAGCCCCCTGATAACATGACTTTTTATGTATTATCTCTTAACTATTTTAGCCAATTAGTGCTGTGTTGTTAACTCAACAGGCATGAGCACAATGTTATCTATATGGCCCACATGAACTAGCAATCTCCTGTTGTGAAAAGCAAATAAAAAAGCATGTGACCAGAGCCTGTCTGTAGTGGCTTAGAAAAAGGCAGACATTTAGAGGTTTAAATGTTATAAAGTATATTAATATAACAATGTTGGTTGTGCAAAGTTGGGGAATGGGTAATAAAAGTGTTGTCTATCTTTTTAAACAATAACAATTTTACTGTTGGCTGTCCCTTTAATAATGTAAATCACTGCATCACAAATGAAAGCATTGGCAGACTTCAGTATACCCAAAAGGTTAAGAGAATCTTCACTAACAGAATCATCCAAAACTGCTCCAAAAGACTATCCAACCAAAAAGAAGGTGCAGCTACACAGGCAAAACTAACTGCTGGTTTAAAAAGAAAACCTGCTAGCTGGAAAGCCCTCCTATGAAATGATTCCAATTTTGTTAAAAGAACTATCACCCAAAGTATTGGTAGTGCGCCATCCACCTTAGGAACTTTTTCCCAAAGCTCAACATTAAAAGATGCAAAGGATACATTTTCTTAAACCTATCTGAAGGATTAAAAGGGCAGCAGGTTTAAAAATGAAATCCAAACATTTAACAGACTTATCATCAGATACCTTGGGATTCTGGACACCTAAAGTAAATATTACCTTTTTTTACATGGAATGAATATGACCAACCTTAGACATAAAAGAGGATGACTCAAAATCATAATCAGAAACAGACTCTTGATCATCAGATAAAATTCCACCCTCTGAGGATGAATCAGCTGAACCAGGATCTTTAACATTATGTAATATAGGCTTAGAGCTAATAGAAGGTTAATCATGAACTGACCTTTTACTCTTATTTGAAGGGAGCATAGCCATCAGCATTTCAGATACAGTAGAGTGTACAAAATTATTGAATCCTGGAGAAATATCTGTAGAACTCCCTTGTGTGGAACAAACAGTAGGAGGGCAGATACTTTTTAGAAACAATAGCAGCATAAGTCTGATTAGAATGCATAATAACATTTAAACAAAGCTGGAGGCAACACATCAATATTTCACATTGGTAGGAGAGTGTTTAGCAGAATTAACTTCTAAAGACGTTTCAGAGATAGACACAGAAAGCTACATGATTAGTGAAGACTACAAAATGTAGAAAACACAACCAAAAGTCTATATCCCCCTAAAAGAGCTCCTGAGAAAAGGGAAAATCTTATTCCACCCAAGCAAAAGTCATAACAAAACAGCAAGGCCACAGAGACCAAAAAGAAGGAATAACATGAGCACACTAAATAACTTGATAGCGTGCTCAAAACAGAAAGGGAACAGCACATGCTCAAGAAAAAAACTGACGCACGCAAAAAAAATATGTGCCCTATCCCGTCTAGCCAACATGCATGAACCCTGCAACCCGACATAATCAAACTCAACAACAACACATGGTAATGCTACAAAAAGTATACATGCGCAAAAATTTAAAGGGGAATAGAACCTTATAATTTAAAAACATACATATTAAAAACTGCCCACGGGCTACAGAGTACAATAGTATACAAAAATATAGCCCAACTGGCTAAATAAGTACCCCTAAATAAATAAAAAATCACTTACTCATAGGCACCCAATCCAGAAGATAGCCAAACCAGTGCTAAAAACATAACAGCAGAGGATATGGAATAGGAGTATACCAATGATCCAGCAGGAGGAGGCTAAGGACAGGTCCCCACCTGTGGAAGGCTTGTGACTAAATCCCAAACATCAGGAGAACCTTCATTCTTCACTTTCCTACAACAGAGGCAAAGACAAGGCTAGTTTCTTGTAAGCTGGGAGGGGTTTTATAGAGCTATTTGGATTGGGAATATTTGCCTCCTCCTAGTGGAAAGGAAAGGTAATAGAAAGCGAAAGACCTGAGCACACCCCTGTGCTCCTATGAGCCTACCTAGGTTTGCTCTTCATCAATATTTAAGAGAACCAAGCAAATTTGATAAAATAAAATGGAAATTATGAACAAGTATGACAGTAAACTCAATATAGCATGGTTATGTATGTTGCAGTCTTACGATACATCTCAGTATCTTAAAAAATACACACCACAGTGGGAAAAACATAATTTATGTAAGAACTTACCTGTAAATTCATTTAATTCATATTGGCAAGAGTCCATGAGCTAGTGACATATGGGATATACAATCCTACCAGGAGAGGCAAAGTTTCTCAAACATCAAAATGCCTATAAATACACCCCTCACCACGCCCACAATTCAGTTTAACGAATAGCCAAGTAGTAGGGTGATAGAAAAAGGAGTGAAAAGCATCAAAAAAGGAACTGGAAATATAATTGTGCTTTATACAAAAAAAACATAAAAAGGGGGGGTCTCATGGACTCTTGCCAATATGAAAGAAATGAATTTATCAGGTAAGTTCTTACATAAATTATGTTTTCTTTCATGTAATTGGCAAGAGTCAATGAGCTAGTGACGTATGGGATAGTAATACCCAAGATGTGGTACTTCACAGAAGAGTCACTAGAGAGGGAGGGATGAAAATAAAAACAGCCATTTTCCGCTGAAAAATTTAATCCACATCCAAAAAAATAAGTTTTTCTCATAATTGAAAAGAAAAAACTTAAAACATAAGCAGAGGAATCAAACTGAAACAGCTGCCTGAAGAACTTTTCTACCAAAAACTGCTTCCAAAGAGGCAAAAACATCAAAACGGTAGAATTTAGTAAATGTATGCAAAGAAGACCAAGTTGCTGCTTTGCAAATCTATTCAACTGAAGCTTCATTCTTAAAAGCCCACGAAGTGGAGACTGATCTAGTAGAATGAGCTGTGATTCTCTGAGGCGGGGCCTGACCAGACTCCAAATAAGCCTGATGAATCAAACGCTTTAACCAAGATGCCAAGGAAATGGCAGAAGCTTTCTGACCTTTCCTAGAACCAGAAAAAAACAACAAATAGACTAGAAGTCTTCCTGAAATCTTTAGTAGCTTCAACATAATATTTCAAAGCTCTTACAACATCCAGAGAATGTAAGGATCTCTCCAAAGAATTCTTAGGATTAGGACACAAAGAGGGAACAACAATTTCCCTATTAATGTTATTATAATTCACAACTTTAGGTAAAAATTTAAATGAAGTCCGCAAAACTGCTTTATCCTGATGGAAAATCAGAAAAGGAGACTCACAAGAAAGAGCAAAATAATTCGGAAACTCTTCTAGCAGAATAGATAGTCAAAAGGATCAACACTTTCCAAGAAAGTAGTTTAATATCCAAAGAATGCATAGGCTCAAATGGAGGAGCCTGTAAAGCCTTCAAAACCAAATTAAGACTCCAAGGAGGAGAGATTGATTTAATGACAGGCTTGATACAGACTAAAACCTGTACAAAACAGTGAATATCAGGAAGCTTAGCAATCTTTCTGTGAAATAAAACAGAAAGAGCAGAGATTTGTCCCTTCAAGGAACTTGCAGACAAACCTTTATCCAAACTATCCTGAAGAAACTGTAAAATTCTAGGAATTCTAAAAGAATGCCAAGAGAATTTATGAGAACACCATGAAATATAAGTCTCCAAACTCGATAATAAATCTTCCTAGAAACAGATTTACTAGCCTGTAACATAGTATAACTATGATAAGATCCTGATGGAAAAACGGTCCTTGAGACAGAAGGTATGATCTTAAAGGAAGTGGCCAAGGTTGGCAACTGGACATCCGGACAAGATCCGCATACCAGAACCTGTGAGGCCATGCTGGTGCTGCCAGAAACACAAATGATTGTTCCATGATGATCTTGGAGATCACTCTTGGAAGAAGTACTAGAGACGGGAAGATATAAACAGGTTGGTAAAACCAAGGAACTGCTAACGCATCCACTGACTCTGCCTGAGGATCCCTGGACCTGGAAAGATAACTGGGAAGTTTCTTGTGTAGATGAGAAGCCATCAGATCTATTTCTGTAAGACCCCACAACTGAACAATCTGAAAAAACACATCTGGATGGAGAGACCACTCCCCCAGATGTAAAGTCTGACTGCTGAGATAATCCGCTTCCCAATTGTCTACACCTGGGATATGTACCGCAGAAATCAGACAAGAGCTGGATTCCACACAATAAAGTATCCAAGATACTTCTTTCATAGTTAGGGGACTGTGAGTGCCACCCTGATGATTGACAAATGAATGGTTCTCTCTTCAAAAGAGGCCAATAATGAAGAGCCCTGAAAATAGCACAGAGTTCTAAAATATTGATTGGTAACCTCACCTCTTGAGATTTCCAAACCCCTTGTGCTGTCAGAGATCCCCAGACAGCTCCCCAACCTGAAATACTTGCAACTGTTGTGAGTCCCGGTTGGATGAACAAAAGAAGCCTTTTGAACTATACGATGGTGATCTAACCACCAAGTCAGAGAGAGTCAAACATTGGGATTTAAGGATGTTAATTAGCATGTTGAAGCAAGCGAACAATGCTAGATAAATCAGAATCTGATTCCTGTTGCGCTAAGCTTTCCAACCAAAAAGCTGATGCAGCTGCAACATCAGCCACAGATATAGCAGGCCTAAGAATATAGCCAGAAAATAAATACGCTTTCCTTAGATAAGATTCAAATTTCCTTAAAAGAAGTACTATCTTCCATAGGAATAGTAGTATGTTTGGCAAGAGTAGAAATAGCCCCATCAACTTTGGGATTTTTCCCAAAACTCCAATCTAGCTGCTTGCAAAGGATACAACTTTTTAAACCTAGAAGAAGGAATAAAAGAAGTACCAGGTCTATCCCATTCCTTTGAAATCATATCAGAAATAGCATCAGGAACTGGAAAAACCTCTGGAATAACCACAGGAGGTTTATAAACAGAATTTAAACGTTTACTAGTTTTAGTATCAAGAGGACTAGATTCCTCAATATCCAAAGTAATCAACACCTCTTTTAACAAGGAACGTATATACTCCATCTTAAAGAGATAAGTAGATTTGTCAGTGTCAATATCTGAGGTAGGATCTTCTGAATCAGATAGATCCTCATCAGAGGTGGATAATTCAGTATGTTGTCTGTCATTTAAAAATTCATCAACTTTATCAGAAGTTTTAAAAGACCTTTTACGTTTATTAGAAGGCAGAAGAGCAGACAAAGCCTTCTGAATCGCATCAGCAATAAAAGCTTTTCTATTCACAGGGATATCATGTACATTATATGTTGAAGGAACAACATGCATTGTACTAGTATTGATGGATTCATTCTCTGCATGTAAAAGCTTATCATGACAACTGTTACATACTACAGCTGGAGATATAATCTCCGCTAATTTACAACAGATACACTTAGCTTTGGTAGAACTGTTATCAGGAAGCAGGGTTCCAACAGTGGTTTCTGAGACAGGATCAGATTGAGACATCTTGCAAATGTAAGAGAAAAAAACAACATATAAAGCAAAATTATCAATGTCCTTATATGGCAGTTTCAGGAATGGGAAAAAATGCAAACAGCATAGCTCTCTGAGCATAGAAAAAGTCAAGAGGCATATAGGAAGTGGGGTTTAAATAATTAGATTATTTGGCGCCAAGTATGACGCACAACGCAAAATAAAAAATGTTGGCGCTAACAACATCCGGAAATGACACAACTCCCGTCATGGCAGACGCAACCTTGTGCAAGGAAACCTGGCGTTAACTAAGACGCCGGAAATTACGAATTTGCGTCAACTAATGTAACTTTGTGCAAAAAAAATTATCGCGCCAAAATTTACGCAATAAATATCAGCATTTTGCTACCTCGCAAGCCTAATTTTGCCCGCAAAATTTAATGAAAAAACAGTCAATTTGAAGAAAAAAATATACCCCAGGTAAGAACTTCCTAAATATGTTTCCCAATTTTGAAACTGATAGTCTGCAAAAGGAAATATACATAAACCTGACTCATGGCAAATATAAGTACAATACATATATTTAAAACTTTATATTAATACATAAAGTGCCAAACCATAGCTGAGAGTGTCTTAAGTAATGAAAACATACTAACGGAAAGACACCCATCCACATATAGCAGATAGCCAAACCAGTACTGAAAAAGTATCAGTAGAGGTAATAGAATATGAGAGTATATCGTCGATCTGAAAAGGGAGGTAGGAGATGAATCTCTACGACCGATAACAGAGAACCTATGAAAAGATTTCCTGTGAGGAAAACCATAAAATTCAATAGGTGATACTCCCTTCACATCCCTCTGACAAACATTGTAGTCTGAGAGGAATCGGGCTTCAAAATGCTGAGAAGAGCTTATCATAGAAGAAAATCAAGCACAAACTTACTTCACCACCTCCATAGGGAGGCAAATTTTGTAAAACTGAATTGTGGGTGTGGTGAGGGGTGTATTTATAGGCATTTTGAGGTTTGGGAAACTTTGCCCCTCCTGGTAGGATTGTATATCCCATACGTCACTAGCTCATGGACTCTTGCCAATTAAATGAAAGAAAATAACTTAATAGTGGCATCACTATTAAAGACTGGAAATGCATCTTTAAAAACACATCCTCTTCAATAATATCTCAAGCCTGTCAGTGCTTATTATTACTATTCTCAACAGATGTTACTCAAATATATCTACATTTTGATGGAAATTTGTGAAAAGTGGACATAGCACACTTTCAATGAACCTACTCATTACTAAATTCATATTAGATACATAGCATATTGTTATATTTATAAGCACAGGCTGCCAGATAGCTTTTCTTAAAAAAATGATCCCAATACTTCTTAGGTCCTATTAAATAACACAAGAGCACTCATCACTCTTCATTAGAAGTGGACACACATTCCTACACACCTAGACAGGCTAGAAAGCTCTAGGCTCATGCTCTACAAAAATACACTAGAGAAGCACTGGAAACTTACTCTAATGTATAATTTATTAGGCCATCTAGTTGATGGTCCTACTCAGTCATACGGACTGTCGTAAATGTAGTTAATCCATTTTATACACTGGATTCAAGTTTTATTCAAATAAAACTACCTAATCGATTTAGTTGAATAAAAGTTAAATGTGTTATGAGTCTGATTAGCTATAAAAATATTATTTATATTGAATGGTTATACAAAAACGAAAGTATTTCAAATAAATTAATTCATTTGACCAGGGGCTTTTTAGTTAACACTTTTAAATATTTTCTTCCTCAAAGAGAGGTTTCATATTACCAATTGTATTGATCTTATTGAATAGAAGCTTACATGGCCAAGGTTTCTTACTGTGTATTTGCCCTGAAGCATTTTAAGGCATGTAATCTATTTTTCTTTTACTGTAAAAAATTATTACAAACCAAAGCTTAATCAACTTGCTACAAGCCCTAGAGCTAAATAATTTATACTAGTGAACAGTAATGTAAATACAACAAACACATCTTTTTCAATGTACAAAATGTAGCTATTGAAATATTAGATAACTAGTAACAACAAACCCCAACAGTATCATACAATGGAAGGAATGTCTTCACAGCTGTAAATCCTATATATTATGTTTTTAGCATTTGCTGCTAGTGCTTTCTGTCCACAAGTGAGAATTAGCACATTTTCAGCTAGATTACGAGTTATGCGCGCTATAGAGAAATTAACGAACGCAACAAAAGTTGCGTTATTTAACCCCCTATAGCGCAGTCATTACAAGTTTTGAAAAACCCGACTTGTGCATGCGTTATGGTGCTTTTAAGCTCCATACCGCACTAAAAACAAGCGCTGTTTTGACGTGCTCGTGCACGGTTTCCCCATACACATCAATGGGGAGAGCGGGTCAAAAAAAAGTCTAACACCTGCGATCGCGGAATGAAAAGCTCCGTAACGCAGCCCCATTGATGTCTATGGGGGAAAAAAAATACAGTTTAAACCTAACACCATAACATAAAACCTGAGTCTAAACACACCTAATCTGCCACCCCGACATCGCCGCCACCTAAATAAAACTATTAACTCCTAATTTGCCGCTCCCGATATCCCCCCACTATACTAAAGTTATTAACCCCTATTCCCCTGCACCCCAACATCGCCCACACTATAATAAATCTATTAACTCCTAAACCGCCGCTCCCCGACATTGACGCAACTAAATAAAGCTATTAACACCTAAACCTCTGGCCTCCCACATCACTACCACTAAATAAATCTATTAACCCCTACACCGCCAGCCCCCCATATAGCAACAATCTAAATTAAACTAAATTTAACCCCTAAACCTCACGTAACCCTAAGCCTAACCCTAACCCTAACGTAACCCTAGTGAGAGCTACTTAAATCCTATTGGCTGATTTGAACAGCCAATAGGATTTTAGCAGCTCTAATTCCTATTCGCTGATTCAAATTTTTCAGCCAATGGGAATGTATGGGATGCCATCTTGGATCGCGTACCATTCAGAGTACAGCGGCGACCGTATGAAGAGTATGCTCCATGCCAGATGTCTTCAGGATGGACCCGCTCCGCGCCGCCGTGATCAAGATAGAAGATGCCGCCTGGATGAAGATTGAAGAGGCCGTCTGGATGAAGACTTCTTGCCGCTTTGATGAGGACTTCGGCCGCCGGGATGAAGATAGAAGACGCCGTCTGGATAAAGATCGTTCAAGCGGGACTTCAAAAACTGTAAGTGGATTTTCGGGGGTTAGTGATTTTTAAGGGTTATTGGGTGTTTTTTTTTTTTTTTAGTTTAGGGTTTGGGCAGCAAAAGAGCTAAATGCCCTTTTCAGGGCAATGGGTAGCTTAGGTTTTTGCTAGATACGGCCCTCAATCCAGTTCAGCTGGAGGGGGGCAGATTGAAATTATTTCAGGACATTTGGACAGGTTCTGTTCAGAATCAGTGGATTCAGAATATTGTGTCTCAAGGGTATCGAATAGATTTCAGAATAAGACCTCCCATGGGAAGATTCTTTCTTTTTCATGTTCCAACAAATCCTGTGAAGGCTCAAGCTTTTCTGAAATGTGCTTCAGATCTAGAGCTTTCAGGAGTGATTGTACCAGTTCCTCTCCAGGAACAGGGATTGGGGTTTTATTCAAATCTATTCATTGTCCGAAAGAAAGAGAATTCTTTCAGACCGGTTCTGGATCTGAAGTTTTTAAATCATTTTGTAAGAGTCCCAACTTTCAAAATGGTGACTCTAAGGACTATTCTGCCTTTTGTTCATCAAGGATATTTTCTGTCCACAATAGACTTACAGGATGCTTATCTTCACATTTCAAATCATCCAGACCACTATAGGTTTCTGAGATTTTGTTTTCTAGACAAGCATTGCCAATTTGTCGCTCTTCCATTTGGCCTAGCAACAGCTCCAAGAATCTTCTCAAAGGTTCTCAGTGCCCTTATATCTGTAATCAAAGAGCAGGGTATTGCGGTGTTTCCTTATTTGGACGATATCTTGATACTAGTTCAGTATTTTCATTTAGCAGAATCTCACACAAAACAACTAGTGTCATTTCTTCAAAGGCATGTTTGGAGGATCAATTTACAAAAGAGTTTCTTTTTTAGGATTCCAGATAGATTCAGTGTCCATGACTCTGTCTTTAACAGACAAGAGGCGAATGAAATGGGTTTTAGCTTGTCTAAACCTCCAGTCTCAATCATTCCCTTCAGTGGCTATGTGCATCGAAGTTTTAGGTCTTATGACTGCAGCATCGGACGTAATCCCCTTTGCTTATTTTCATATGAGACCTCTGCAGCTTTGCATGCTGAATCAATGGTGCAGGGATTATACTAAGATATCACAACTGATATTCTTAAATCCCAACATTCAACTCTCTCTGTCTTGGTAGTTGGGCCATCACCTAATTGTCCGAGGGGCCTCCTTTGTTCATCCTTCCTGGACTGTGATCTCAATGGATGCAAGTCTTACAGGTTGGGGAGCTGTCTGGGGGTTTCTGACAGCAAAAGGGGTTTGGAAACCTCAAGAGGCGAGGTTACCAATCAATATTTTAGAACTGTGCTATTGTCAGAGCTCCTCAGGCTTGGCCTCTATTAAAGAGAGAACTTTTCAGACAGGCAATATCACAACAATGGTATATGTTAATCATCAGGAGGGGATTGGCAGCTCTTTAGCACTGAAAGAAGTATCTCGGATACTTTATTGGGTGGAGTCCAACTCTTGTCTAATTTCTGCAATTCATATCCCAGGTGTAGACAATTGGGAAGCGGATTTTCTCAGTCATCAGACTTTGCATCCGAGGGAGTGGTTTCTCCATCCAGATGTGTTTCATCAGATTGTGCTGATGTGGGGTCTTCCAGAAATAGATCTGATGGCCTCCCGTCTGAACAAGAAACTTCCCAGATACCTTTCCAGGTCCAAGGATCCTCAGGCGGAGATGGTGGATGCGTTAGCAGTTCCTTGGTTTTACCCACCTGCTTAGTGCTTACATATTTCCGCCTCTAGTTCTTCCAAAGGTGATCCAAGGGTGATCTCCAAGATCATAATGGAACAATCTTATGTGTTTCTGATAGCACCAGCATGGCCTTACAGGTTTTGGTATGCGGATCTTGTCCGGATGTCCAGTTACCAGCCTTCTGTCTCAAGGGCCGTTTTTCCATCAGGATTTCAAATCTCTAAATTTGAAGGTATGGAAATTGAACACTTAGTTCTTAGTCATAGAGGTTTCTCTGACTCATTAGTGATTAGCACTATGTTACAGGCTCATAAGTCTGTTTCAAGGAAGATTTATTATCGGGTTTGGAAAACCTTTATTTCATGGTGCTCCTCTCATAAATGTTCTTGCCATTCCTAGGATTTTACAGTGTCTTCAGGATGGTTTGGATAAGGGTTTGTCTGTAAATACTTTGAAGGGACAAATCTCTGCTCTTTCTGTCTTATTTCATAGAAAGATTGCTAAACTTCCTGATATTCACTGTTTTGTTCAGGCTTTGGTTCATATTGAACCTGTTATTAAGTCTATTTCGCCTCCTTGGAGTCTCAATTTGGCTTTAAGGATTTTGCAGGCTTCTCCTTTGGATATTAAACTACTTTCTTTGAAAGTGTTAGTTCTTTTGGCTATCTCTTCTGCTAGAAGAGTCTCTGAATTGTCTGCTCTCTCTTGTGAGTCTCCTTATCTTATTTTCCATCAAGATAAAGCTGTTTTGCAGACTTTGTTTAAATTTCTGCCTAAAGTTGTGAATTCTAAGAACATTAATAGAGAAACTGTTGTTCCTTCCTTGTGTCCTAATCCTAAGAATTCTTTTGAAAGTTCTCTACATTCTTTGGATGTGGTAAGGGCTTTGAAATACTATGTTGTGGCTACTAAGGATTTCAGAAAGACTTCTAGTCTATTTGTTATTTTCTCTGGTTCCAGGAAAGGCCAGAAAGCCTTTGGCATCTTGGTTGAAACTTTTGATTCACAAAGCTTATTTGGAGGCGGAGCAGTCTCTTCCTCAGAGAATTACAGCTCATTATCCTAGATCAGTTGCCATTTCTTGGGCTTTCAAGAATGAAGCTTCAGTTGATCAGATTTGCAAAACAGCAACTTGGTCTTCCTTTGCATACATTTACTAAATTTTACCATTTTGATGTATTTGCTTCTTTTGAAGCAGTTTTTGGTAGAAAAATTCTTCAGGCAGCTGTCTCAGTTTGATTCTATTGCCTATGTTTTGAGTTTTTCTAAAAAAATTTAAGAAAACTTAATTATTTGGATTTAATTTCCCTTCCCTCTCTAGTGACTCCACATCTTGGGTATTATTATCCCATATGTCACTAGCTCATGGACTCTTGCCACTTACATGAACAAAAACATAATTTATGTAAGAACTTACCTGATAAATTAATTTATTTCATAGTGGCAAGAGTCCATGAGACCCGCCCTATTTTTTGGTGGATGGTATTTTTTTTGTATAAAAGCATATTATTTTTCCAGTTTCTCTTTTTGTATGCTTTTTTACTCCTTTTTACACCTCACTACTTGGCTATACGTTAAACTAAGGTATGAGTGGTGGGAGGTGTATTTATAGGAATTTTGAGGTTTGGGAAACTTTGCCTTCTCCTGGTAGGAATGTATATCCCAAATGTCACTAGCTCATGGACTCTTGCCAAAAATTTATCAGGTAAGTTCTTACATAAATTATGTTATTCACCATTCCCCAGTTTTGCATAACCAATACTTTTATATGAATATTCTTTTTACCTCTGTAATTACCTTGTATCTACAGTGGGTATTGAAATGAATCACCCCCCCATTAAATTAATCACATTTTGTTGCATTGCAGCTCGAAATTAAGCCAGACACAGTTTTTGTTTATGCAGTTGTAATTAACACCAACATGTCAGACAAAAATAAAGACAATTCAAAAACAAAATCACTGAGTTGGAAAAAGGATCAACCCCTTGTGTCAGTATTTTGTTGAACCACCCTTTGTCTGTTGAGCTTGAGATATGTCGCTAACTTTGTACATCTAGACTGTGCAATATTTGCCCACTCATCTCTGCAGAACTGCTCCAGTTCCGTTACATTTGATGGTGACCGTTTGTGGACTGCAGTCTTCAAGTAATGCGACAGATATTCAATGGGGTTTAAGTCTGGGCTCTGACTAGTCCATGCAAGGACATTCACCTTTTTCTCCTTCAACCACTGTGTGGTCATTTTTGCTGTGTGCTTTGGGTAATTGTCATGTTGGAAGGTAAACCTTCTTCCCATTGACAACGACAGAGAGCAGCAGATTTCCCTCAAGAATTTGACGGTATTTTGCCCCATCCATTATTCCTTCTATCCTGACAAGTGCTCCAGTGCCTGCTGCAGAGAAAAAAACCCATAACAGAATATTACCACCTCCATGCTTTACTGTAGGTATGGTGTTATTTGGATGGTGAGCTGTATTGGATTTCCTCCAGACATATCATTTGGTGTTGAGGCCAAATAATTAAATTTCAGTCTCATCTGACCATAACACCTTTTTCCATGTGGCCTCAGAATCTCCTAGGTGTGTTAGGGCACAGCTCAGTCGTGACTGCATGTGGCCTTTCTTGAGGAGTGGCTTTTTTCTTGCAACCCTCCTATACAAGCCACATTTGTGGAGAATTTGTGATATTGTTGTCACATGCACACAATGACCACTGTTTGTCATAAATTCCTGCAACTGCTTCAGAGTTGCTGTGGGCCTCTTTCTTGGTAGCCTCTCTGACCAGTTTCCTCCTGGCTCTTTCATTCAGTTTGGAGCAACGTCCTGATCCAGAGAGGTTCTGTGTTGTACCAAATACCTTCCACTTCTTAATAATAGACTTTACTGTGCTTCTATGCATTGATAAAGCCTTTGATATTTTCTTGTATTCATCTCCTGACTTGTGCCTGTCCACAACATTATCCCGGAGATCTTTTGACAGTGCCTTGCCACCCATAGCTGATTGTTTGCTTCAGTTGCATTACCAGGTACTGAGATGCTCCAGGAAAGCTCTTTTAATGCTGAGCTAATCAATATGCCCACAGCTGATCACAGTTGAAGGTCAAATGGCTTTGTGTGTGCTGTTGAGAAGGTAATTAGCTACACCTGATTGAGTTTACAAGTAATTTTAGGAGAGGGTGATACTTTTTCCAACTCAGTGATTCTGTTTTTGAATTGTATTTATTTTAGCCTGAAATGTTGGTGTTATATCTTTCACTTGGATGTTATAAGTTGCACTGAGTCAATCATATCTAGGGAAAACAGAAATATTTTGGTAAGTAGTGAAAGCTGTACTTCGTGGTGGGATAAAGGCTCATTTATGTTATCTTAAAAAAAAAGGCTAAACAGAAGGAAATTCAATTATCAAATATGCTTAGGAATGCTTATGGTGCATTTGTCTCCAATCCGAGTAGAGCTCTGTGGGCTAGATATATTAATGCTAAAACTCAGAGATATTTCTCTTAAACAGAAATCTGCTCAAGATAACTTAAAGGGACAGTAAAGTAAAAAAAAAATTAATGATTTAAATAGGGCATGTAATTTTAAACAACTTTCCAATTTACTTTTATTACCAATTTTGCTTTGTTCTCTTGGTATTCTCAGTTGAAAGCTAAATCTAGGAGGTTCATGTGCTAATTTCTTAGACCTTGAAGACTGCCTCTAATCGGAAAGCATTTTGACAGTTTTTCACTACTAGAGGGCGTTAGTTCATGTGTTTCATATAGATAACATTGATCTCCGGCACGTGAAGCTCCTAAGAGCAAGCACTGATTGGCTAAAAATGCATGTCTGTCAAAAGAACTGAAATAAGGGGGCAGTTTGCAGAGGCATAGATACAAGGTAATCACAGAGGTAAAAAGTATATTATGATAACTGTGTTGGTTATGCAAAATTGGGGAATGGGTAATAAAGGGATTATCTACCTTTTTATACAACAAAAATTCT
The DNA here is from genome assembly GCF_027579735.1 of Bombina bombina. Taxonomy (NCBI): domain Eukaryota; kingdom Metazoa; phylum Chordata; class Amphibia; order Anura; family Bombinatoridae; genus Bombina; species Bombina bombina. The sequence continues at coordinate 1,101,743,432 of NC_069500.1, forward strand.
GGTGTTTACTGTCCCTTAAAGACAAAAAGCACTATATGGGGGTCATGTGGGCAGGTCTGCCACATATTTAGCGAGAATTACAAAGCACAAGACAAAGAATACAATTGCGGCAATCAAACAGGGGAAAGAAATATATATTAAAAAAGAGGACATCAAACAGGCCTTTTTCTCTTTTTTTCAAGAATTATATACAGCAGAACCGGTCGATATAGAGCAAAAAGGAACTTTTTGGGCAAATACGAAACTACCTAAATTCCCCCAAGATGCTATAGATACACTAAATGCGCCAATTTCCACTCAAGAAACAGCTAATGCCATTAATTTAGCAAAATTAAATAAAGCACCAGGTCCAGATTGCTTACCTGCTGAATTTTACAGAATTTTAAAGAATTATACCTATTCTTCATAAATTGTTTAATTTTTACTATTCACTTACACCATGCTGCTTCAAATATTTTGCAGCATCGAATATTTCAATAATAGTGATAAAGAATAAAGACCCTGAAACATTATCTGCTTATAGACCAATATCTCTATTAAATACTGATTACAAGTTATTAACATCAATCATAGTCAAAAGATTAAAACCACATTTAGGTAAAATTATCCATGAGAACCAAGTAGGATTAATGTCTGGTAGGAACCCTGTCAAAAACGTACGCAGGACCATGGCTGCGATCCGATATATACAGCGCAGGGTTCGGCACAAGCGTGGAAGCATTTCCTAAGTGCCGTAAGTCAGATAAACTAGCGATGTCCAGAAATAATCGCAAGTACAAATTTCTGGAGTCTCCATTGACTTACGGCACTTTAGAAACTGCAGGCGCCTAAGAAAACGAACTAAAATTTTAAATGTTGCGTAACTGTCTAACACGCCTCCCAAAAATAATCCCCACACGTATACCCCTATATCCGCAATCCCCCCTCTCACTCCTAATAATAAATGTATTAACCCCTAAACTGCCATAGCCCACACCACAATACACCTATTCTATTATTAACCCCTAAACTGCCATAGCCCACACCGCAATACACCTATTCTAGTATTAACCCCTAAACCGCCATAGCCCACATAGCCTATTAAATCTATTAACCCCTAATCTGCCACTGCCAAGGTTGCCGCCACTATAATAAAGTGATTAACCCCTAAACCTAAGTCTAACCCTAACCCTAACACCCCCCTAACTTAATTATTATTTAAATAAATCAAAATAATATTACTTTTATTAACTAAATTATTCCTATTTAAAACTAAATACTTACCTCTAAAATAAACCCTAAAATAGCTACAATATAATTAATAATTACATTGTAGCTATTTTAGGATTTATTTTTATTTTACAGGCAACTTTGTATTTATTTTAACTAGGTACAATAGCTATTAAATAGTTAATAACTATTTAATATCTACCTAGTTAAAATAATTACAAAATTACCTGTAAAATAAATCCTAATCTAAGTTACCATTACACCTAACACTACACTATCATTAAATTAATTAAATAAATTAACTACAATTATCTAAAACTAAATACAATTAAATACACTAAACTATAGTACAAAAAAACACTAAATTACAAAAAATAAAAAAAATTACAAGAAGTTTAAACTAATTACACCTAATCTATGCCCCCTAATAAAATAAAAAAGCCCCCCAAAATAATAAAAATCCCTACCCTATACTAAATTACAAATAGCCCTTAAAAGGGCCTTTTGCAGGGCATTGCCCCAAAGTAATCAGCTCTTGTACCTGTAAAAAAAAGAACAATCCCCCCCCAACATTACAACCCACCACCCACACACCCCTACTCTAAAACCCACCCGATCCCCCCTTAAAAAAAACTAACACTACCCCATTGAAGATCACCCTACCTTGAGCCGTCTTCACCCAGCCGGGCCAAAGTCTTCATCCGATCGGGGCAGAAGAGGTCCTTCATCCAAGCGGCATCTTCTATCTTCATCCTTCCGGCGAGGAGCGGCTCCATCTTGAAGACATCCGACGCGGAGCATCCATCCTGCACGATGACTACCCAACAAATGGCTGGTCCTTTAAATTACGTCATCCAAGATGGCGTCCCTCAAATTCCGATTGGCTGATAGGATTCTATCAGCCAATCGGAATTAAGTCACAAGAAATCCCCCTTTAGACAGCTCCAGACTTGTATAGTGCATATACCCAACAGCATTAATCCTTAGAATATACAGAGCGGTATTGTGAAAACTCACCAGCACCAGTTGATTCAAACGGATGTTTAAGCAGCCTAATCAGCCTCCGGATCGTTCACCACTCTGTGGGTCCCCGGGCCGGCACTATGCACCTTCGACTGCCGTTGTTGAATTGGTAAGTCCCCAACTCTGTGAGCACACCGCCTCTGTAAAATGCCTTCAATGAAATGCCAAACAACACACTCCGGCGGCTTGCGATGACGTCATCAGCCGGTATCGAAACCGGGTATTCCAAGCCTCTGTCCTGGAAGACGCCGAGGTTTGAGCTGGTTGTTAGACAGCAAGCAATAGCACAAAAGAAATCCAGCAAACCTCCCAGGCGTATAATCAATCAAAATTTATTAAAGGAAAACCGTGCAAAAAAAACTTATAAAAAAAGGTAAAACACACAGAAAAAATGTCCCAACACCTGGAACAGATACAGGAATCGGAATTAAGGTAGGAAAAATCTGTTTGGTTGATTTAATCAGCCAATCGGATTGAAGTTCAATCCAATTGGCTGATTGGATCAGCCAATAGAATGTGAGGTCAATTCTATTGGCTGATCCAATCAGCCAATCGGATTGAACTTCAATCCGATTGGCTGATTAAATCAACCAATCGGATTTTTCCTACCTTAATTCCGATTGGCTGATAGACTCCTATCAGCCAATCGGAATTCGAGGGACCCCATTTTGGATGACGTCATTTAAAGGAACCTTGATTCGTCGTTAGTCATCAGAAAGAAGAGGATGCTCCGTGTCAGTTGTCTTGAAGATGGACCCACTCCACGCCGGATGGATGAAGATAGAAGATGCCGCTTGGATGAAGACTTCTGCTGGATGGAGGACCTCTTCTGCCCCGATCGGATGAAGACTTGTGCCGGTCCGGATGTCCTCATCTGCCCCATCGGTACCCGGCTGGCTGAAGACAGCTCAAGGTAGGGTGATCTTCAATGGGGTAGTGTTAGGTTTTTTTAAGGGGTGATCGGGTGGGTTTTAGAGTAGGGGTGTGTGGGTGGTGGGTTGTAATGTTGGGGGGCGGTATTGTATTTCTTTTTTTTTTACAGGTAAAAGAGCTGATTACTTTTGGGCAATGCCCCGCAAAAGGCCCTTTTAAGGGCTATTTGTAATTTAGTTTAGGATAGGGAATTTTATTATTTTGGGGGGCTTTTTTTATTTTATTAGGGTGCTTAGATTAGGTGTAAATAGATTAAACTTCTTGTAATATTTTTTATTTTTTGTAATTTAGTGTTTATTTTTTTGTAATATAGTTTAGTTTATCAAATTGTATTTTATTTTAGATAATTGTAGTTAATTTATTTAATTAATTTATTGATAGTGTAGTGTTAGGTGTATTTGTAACTTAGGTGAGGATTTATTTTACATGTAATTTTGTAATTATTTTAACTAGGTAGCTATTAAATAGTGTTTGCGATGTGGGGGGCCTCGGTTTAGGGGTTAATAGGTAGTTTATGGGTGTTAGTGTACTTTGTAGCACTGTAGTTAAGAGCTTTATATTCCGGAGTTAGCCCATAAAACTCTTGACTACTGACTTTTATATGCGGTAGGAGTCTTGGAGGTAGAGGCTGTACCGCTCACTTCTTCCAAGACTTGTAATACCAGCGTTAGGAAAATCCTATTAAAAAAATAGGATACGCAATTGACTTAAGGGGATTTGCGGTATGGAAAAGTCGCGGAAGAAAAGTGAGCGGTAGACCCTTTCCTGCCTGACTCGTAATACCAGCGGGTGTTAAAAAGCAGCGTTAGAACCCCTTAACGCTACTTTTTAAAGCTAACGTCGAACTCGTAATCTAGCCGTTAGGGTTTATTTTATAGGCAAGTATTTAGTTTTAAATAGGAATAATTTAGTTAATAATAGTTAAATTATTTAGATTTATTTAAATAATAATTAAGTTAGGGGGGTGTTAGGGTTAGACTTAGGTTTAGGGGTGAATAAATGTAATATAGTGGCGGCGACGTTGGGGATGGGAGATTAGGGGTTAATAAATTTAATGTAGGTGGTGGCTGCAGTGTAGAGGGTCAGATTAGGGGTTAATAAATTTAATGTAGATGGCGGTGGGGTCCGGGAGCGGCGGTTTAGGGGTTAAACACTTTATTTAGGTGCGGCGGGGTCCAGGAGCGGCGGTTTAGGGGTTAATACATATAATGTAGGTGGCGGTGGGCTCCGGGAGTGGCGGTTTAGGAGTTAATACACTTTATTAGGTATTGCGGTTGACAGGTAGATAGACATTGAGCATGCATTAGATGTTAGGTTTTTTTTTAAGGCATTTTAGGAAGTTACGGGGCTCCAATACTCAGCGCAAGGCTTGCTACAGCTGCTTTTTATGGCAAGGTGAAAATGGAGTAAGATTTGTCCATTTACGTCACGTAAGTCCTTGCGCTGGATATTGGATACCAAATTGCACGTCTTTTATATGTTAGTCTATGGGTAAAAAAACCTACGTCCGACGGGTGAAATATACGTGCCGCATTTGTATGCGGCGCTGTATATAGGATACCAAAAATGCACAAAAACCGGCCTCGCCGGCATTTGCGGGCAACGTCGCATATGTAATGGGGCCCCATGATTGTATTAGACTTTTTCTGAAATGAATTTAAAAAAACATAATCGAAAGCTAACAGATTTGGCTCTTCTGACTGTAGACGCAGAAAAAGCTTTCGATTTCATAAGTTGGGACCACCTTTCTTGTAAATTAATTAACAGTACACCAATATCTTCAATTATTGTTAATGGATCAACTACCGATTCTTTTCTTCTTCAGAGAGGAATGCGCCAGGGGTACCCATTATCTCCACTTTTGTTCAACATTTCCTTAGAATCACTAGCAATTATGCTATGTCAGCACTTAGAAGGTATTCAATTAGGAAGTCAAAATCTTTTTTTAATCTCTCTAAGTGGATGACCTACTATTATTCCTAAATAACTTAGGGAGAAATCTCCCAAGACTATTACAGGATATTTAAATATTTGGCTACATATCAGGATATAAAATGAATCTCTCTAAATCTGAATTAATGTGGATAAGGAAACCTTCAAAAACATTTATTAATCATCCATTCAGAGAAACTACTAAGATTAACTACTTGGGAATAATTTTAAGTAGGAATCCGCAGGACTGGTACGATTTAAACATGCTTACATTTTTCAGAGATTACAAGAGTAAGTTGTATAGTTGGATGAAACTGCCTATCAACTTCACAGCACGTATTATGCTAATTAAAACTATACTATTCCCCAAACTTTTATATCTGTTACAAAATATTCCAATTTAATTGCGGAAAAGTGATATCGATAAATTCAACTAACCAACCAGATTTATATGGAAAGGGAACCAACCTTGTATTGCATTAAAAAGATTGAATTTAATTTAGCTGCGGGATTGATGTTCCCAAATATTAAATATTACAATCTAGCAACACTGCACTGCTATTGATTGGATTATAGAAAAGGAATATGTTTCGTCCTTCAATGTGAATCTGATTTAAGTGCCCCATTTGATCTAAAGGCTATTCTAAACTGCCCAGTTCCCCAACTACCGGCTAATGTCTATAATTTAATAACTTTTAGTAATATAATAATAGTCTGGCAGAGATGTTGTGTAGAGATTGTCATGAGATGCCGGACATATGCAGGACACAGCAATGATGGTACAACTCTATTTTATTACAGAGCATAGAAACATACATCTAGTCAGGTTGATTGTAAACTAACTGTGACACAGACTACTGGACCTAAGCCCCGCCCCCAAACTAGTGACATCACTTCCTGCTCTCATCACATCTTCCCCCTTTTCAAAGGGTCAAGCATACATTTAAATATAACAAATAACAGGGTATACAAAGAGCATACAACAACATTTTTGAACAGTATCTAGCAACTTGGTTACAGAAAAATAAACAACATTAATTAAATCCTGACTTGGACATCGGGGTAGACTACCCTAGTCCACAGTGACCATGGGATTATTCTGCCCATACTTCCGGTCACTGTTCTAGCTAAAGTCAGTCCCTATATCGGCCGGAAGTTTCACCACTCTTCTGCTTGATGTAACTTTGCATGAAGTGTCCTCTGATACAGAGGAAGGTGAATAAGAGTCCGCTGGAGGCAAAGACATATCCCCGCTGTGATCTTGCTGAGGGGAAGGCACCTCTCTTAGGACAGGGGATCCCACCGGTGGTGGAACTGAGGCACCCAGTTCCAGACTCTCAGGTACAGGCTGAAGATGTCTTCGGTTACGGCGTGTAACAATCCCTCCATCAGTAAGGACTGCATAAAACCTTGGTTCTGGAGAGCGTCCAATTACCGTAGCAGGTGTCTTCCATTTCTTCTCATCATCCAGTTTAATTCTGACACTTTGCCCCGCATTTAGTTCCTGTAAGGGCCTGACAGAATGTCTCCTGTCGTAGAAGAAACGATAGCCCTTTTTGGCCTCTTCATCCCTCCTAAGGACTTCGTCCCGAGGAACAGAGCCAGTCGGCTTGAAGACACCCACTGAGGGTAAAGTGGTGCAAATCTGGCATCCTAGCATCAGCTGTGCCGGGCTAAACCCGGTGGCTTGAATGGGTGTCGCCCTGTATGACAAGAGGGCTAGGTACGGCTCAGATTGCTTTAAAATGAACTTTGTTGTTTGAACTGCCCTTTCAGCCATTCAGTTGGCCTGCTGGTAATGTGTACTTGACGTGGAATGTACAAAGTCATATTCCCTGCTGAAAGCACTGAACTCTGCAGAAGCGAACTGCATGCCATTATCACTCACCAGCTCCATCGGAATGCCCCATCGGGCAAACAAGCTCTTCAGACGAATGATAACGGCTTCACTTGTGATATGATTCAAAGGTGCAATTTCCAAATACCTGGAATAGTAGTCGATCACAACAAGGAACTTTTTCCCGTGCAGTTCACACAAATCAGCAGCTATTTTCTGCCACGGCCCCGCAGGCAGCAGAGTAGAAATCAAGGGCTCCCTTCTCTGAGTAGGCCGGCGTTCCCGGCAAAAGGCACATTTAGACACGTGATTTGCAGTGTCGGAGCTGATCCCAGGCCACCACACAGCTGTAGCTGCCCTTTCTCTGCACTTTGTAATGCCTAAGTGGCCATCGTGAATCCTGTTTAACATCTCCTTCCTCATGCTTACAGGAATAACGATGCGGTCTTGGAACAGCACCAACCCCTCCAGCTCTGTGAGCTGCGACCTCTCTGACTGGTAAGAACTTAAAGACATCCAGGCTGCCCGGCTCTCGGGCCAGCCTCCTTTTATGTACTTTATAACCTCTTGCAGATCTGTGTCCATATATGTCTCTTTCTTTATTTCTTCTAGTTTCTTTGAAGAAATGGATTTTGAGGCCAGAACCGAATCAACATACACTTTCACATCAGATTCGGTTGAGGATTCTTCAGCAGCAGCAGCCAGCGGGAGCATGGATAGTGTATCTGCCACAACCAGTTGTTTCCCCAGCACATGCACTGCCTGAACATTGAACCTGAGTAGTCTCATTAAAAGTCTCTGGCATCTTAAAGGCGTTTTGTCGATATCATAAGAGTTGATTAGAGGGACTAGCGGTTTATGGTCAGTCTCCAGACTAAATTTCTGTAAATCCACTAGATAACGCTGAAAGCGCTCACAGGCCCAAACTGCAGCCAGGCACTCTTTCTCAATTTGAGCATATTTTGACTCAGCAGCCGTCAGTGTGCGGGAACAGTAGGCGATGGGCTGTAGTTTATTTTCATTTAACTGCAGGAGAGCAGCCCCCAACCCATAACTGCTTGCATCAGCACTAACCACAGTCTTTTTGGAAGGGTCGTAGAACCCCAGCACTGGGGCAGACCCCAGCAGGGAGTTGGCCTGCATAAAAGATTTTTCTTGTGAAGGTCCCCAGACCCAGGTAACATCTTTCTTTAGCAACTCTGTGATAGGGTGTAGAACTGTTGATAAATCTGGAAGAAACTTGCCCACATAATTTACAAGGCCCAATATCTGTCTCACCTCATGTACATCAGAAGGACTTTTCATCTGTTCAATAGCACAAATTTTCTCGGGGTCTGGTTTGATGCCATCCCCATTGATAATATGCCCAAAGTAACATAATTCAGTTTTCCTAAAATGAAATTTTTCTTTATTTAACTTCAGCCCAGACTCTTTGATAGCCTGCAGCACACAACTTAAACACTGATCATGCTCCTCCACTGTAGGCCCATACACTAGAATGTCGTCCATGACGACTGCCATGCCCACGTGGTCACTCAGGAGAGAACTCATTTCCCTTTGAAAGATTTCAGGAGCAGAGGATATCCCAAAGGGGAGTCTGCAGAAGCAAAACCGACCTACCGGTGTGATAAAGGTAGTCAGTTTGCAGCACTTTGGATCCAGGGGGATCTGCCAAAAGCCACTAGAAGCATCCAATGTAGAAAAGAACTTCGCCCCAGCCAACTTTGGAGCTATATCTTCTAATGTCGGCAGCGCAAATCTCTCTCTATTTACTGCCTCATTCAACCTTTTCAGGTCCACACAGATGCGCACCTTTCCGTTTTTCTTTGCAACAGGAACAATGGGGGCACACCAATCAGTTGCTTCAACAACCTCTTCAATAACCCCCATAGACTTCATGCGCATAAGCTCCTTCTCCACTTGAGGCATGAGCGGGAATGGAATTCTACGGGGAGTAGAAATACTGTATGGGACTGCGCCACTTTTAAGTGCTATATGGACTGGTTTGCAATTCAGTAGGCCCAATTCGCCAAACATATCTTCGGAGATCTCATTCACTCTGGCCATGAGGCCCAAGTCACAGGCTGCTTTTCTGCTCAATAAATTGCTAACACACTGACCTTGAATCACATGCACCCACATAGTGAATTTCCGTTGCTTGTACTCACAGCTGACAAGAAATTTCCCTGCACAATCAATGCGGCCACCAGGACTATGGACATTTGTAGTAACCTTCGCCAGCTGGGGCTGTCGAGGCAGTTTCATAAATGCAGCAAAAGACATTACAGTGATATCTGCTCCTTTGTAAATCTTAAAATCATCTTTGGCTCCCATTACAGTAAAAACATAATTTATGTAAGAACTTACCTGATAAATTAATTTCTTTCATATTAGCAAGAGTCCATGAGCTAGTGACGTATGGGATATACATTCCTACCAGGAGGGGCAAAGTTTCCCAAACCTCAAAATGTCTATAAATACACCCCTCACCACACCCACAAATCAGTTTAACGTATAGCCAAGAAGTGGGGTGATAAGAAAAAAGTGCGAAAGCATAAAAAATAAGGAATTGGAATAATTGTGCTTTATACAAAAAAATCATAACCACCACAAAAAAGGGTGGGCCTCATGGACTCTTGCTAATATGAAAGAAATGAATTTATCAGGTAAGTTCTTACATAAATTATGTTTTCTTTCATGTAATTAGCAAGAGTCCATGAGCTAGTGACGTATGGGATAATGACTACCCAAGATGTGGATCTTCCACGCAAGAGTCACTAGAGAGGGAGGGATAAAATAAAGACAGCCAATTCCGCTGAAAAAAATCCACACCCAAAACAAAGTTCAAATCTTATAATGAAAAAAACTGAAATTATAAGCAGAAGAATCAAACTGAAACAGCTGCCTGAAGTACTTTTCTACCAAAAACTGCTTCAGAAGAAGAAAACACATCAAAATGGTAGAATTTAGTAAAAGTATGCAAAGAAGACCAAGTGGCTGCTTTGCAAATCTGATCAACTGAAGCTTCATTCCTAAACGCCCAGGAAGTAGAAACTGACCTAGTAGCATGATGAATCAAAGATTTTAACCAAGATGCCAAAGAAATGGCAGAAGCCTTCTGACCTTTCCTAGAACCGGAAAAGATAACAAATAGACTAGAAGTCTTTCCAAAATCCTTAGTAGCTTCAACATAATATTTCAAAGCTATAACTACATCCAAAGAATGTAACGACTTTTCCTTAGAATTCTTAGGATTAGGACACAATGAAGGAACCACAATTTCTCTACTAATGTTGTTAGAATTCACAACCTTAGGTAAAAATTTAAAAGAAGTTCGCAACACCGCCTTATCCTGATGAAAAATCAGAAAAGGAGACTCACAAGAAAGAGCAGATAATTCAGAAACTCTTCTAGCAGAAGAGATGGCCAAAAGAAACAAAACTTTCCAAGAAAGTAATTTAATGTCCAGCGAATGCATAGGTTCAAACGGAGGAGCTTGAAGAGCCCCCAGAACCAAATTCAAACTCCAAGGAGGAGAAATTGACTTAATAACAGGTTTTATACGAACCAAAGCTTGTACAAAACAACGAATATCAGGAAGACTAGCAATCTTTCTGTAAAAAAGAACAGAAAGAGCAGAGATTTGTCCTTTCAAGGAACTTGCAGACAAACCTTTATCCAAACCATCCTGAAGAAACTGTAAAATTCTAGGAATTCTAAAAGAATGCCAAGAAAAATGATGAGAAAAACACCAAGAAATGTAAATCTTCCAGACTCGATAATATATCTTCCTAGATACAGTTTTACGAGCCTGTAACATAGTATTAATCACAGAGTCAGAGAAACCTCTATGACTGAGAATCAAGCGTTCAATCTCCATACCTTCAAATTTAAGGATTTGAGATCCTGATGGAAAAAAGGACCTTGCGATAGAAGGTCTGGTCTTAACGGAAGAGTCCACGGTTGGCAAGTGGCCATCCGGACAAGATCCGCATACCAAAACCTGTGAGGCCATGCTGGAGCCACCAGCAGAACAAACGAGCACTCCTTTAGAATCTTGTAAGAAGAACTAGAGGCGGAAAGATATAGGCAGGATGATACTTCCAAGGAAGTGACAATGCATCCACTGCCTCCGCTTGAGGATCCCTGGATCTGGACAGATACCTGGGAAGCTTCTTGTTTAGATGAGAAGCCATCAGATCTATTTCTGGAAGTCCCCACATTTGAACAATCTGAAGAAATACCTCTGGGTGAAGAGACCATTCGCCCGGATGTAACGTTTGGCGACTGAGATAATCCGCTTCCCAATTGTCTATACCTGGGATATGAACCGCAGAAATTAGACAGGAGCTGGATTCCGCCCATACCAGTATTCGAGATACTTCTTTCATAGCCAGAGGACTGTGAGTCCCTCCTTGATGATTGACATATGCCACGGTTGTGACATTGTCCGTCTGAAAACAAATGAACGACTCTCTCTTTAGAAGAGGCCATGACTGAAGAGCTCTGAAAATTGCACGGAGTTCCAAAATGTTGATTGGTAATCTCACCTCCTGAGAATCCCAAACCCCTTGTGCTGTCAGAGACCCCCAAACAGCTCCCCAACCTGTCAGACTTGCATCTGTTGAAATCACAGTCCAGGTCGGAAGAACAAAAGAAGCCCCCTGAACTAAACGATGGTGGTCTGTCCACCACGTCAGAGAGTGTCGTACAATCGGTTTTAAAGATATTAATTGAGATATCTTTGTATAATCCCTGCACCACTGGTTCAGCATACAGAGCTGAAGAGGTCGCATGTGAAAACGAGCAAAGGGGATCGCGTCCGATGCAGCAGTCATAAGACCTAGAATTTCCATGCATAAGGCTACCGAAGGGAATGATTGAGACTGAAGGTTTCGACAAGCTGAAACCAATTTTAGACGTCTCTTGTCTGTCAGAGACAGAGTCATGGACACTGAATCTATCTGGAAACCTAAAAAGGTTACCCTTGTCTGAGGAATCAATGAACTTTTTGGTAAATTGATCCTCCAACCATGTTCTCGAAGAAACAATACAAGTCGATTCATATGAGATTCTGCTAAATGTGAAGACTGAGCAAGTACCAAGATATCGTCCAAATAAGAAAATACCACAATACCCTGTTCTCTGATTACAGAGAGAAGGACACCGAGAACCTTTGTAAAAATCCTTGGAGCTGTTGCTAGGCCAAACGGCAGAGCCACAAACTGGTAATGCTTGTCTAGGAAAGAGAATCTCAGAAACTGATAGTGATCTGGATGAATCGGAATATGCAGATATGCATCCTGTAAATCTATTGTGGAAATATAATGCCCTTGCTGAACAAAAGGCAGAATAGTCCTTATAGTTACCATTTTGAATGTTGGTATCCTTACATAATGATTCAATATTTTTAAATCCAGAACTGGTCTGAAGGAATTCTCCTTCTTTGGTACAATGAAAAGATTTGAGTAAAACCCCAGCCCCTGTTCCAGAACTGGAACTGGCATAATTACTCCAGCCAACTCTAGATCTGAAACACATTTCAGAAATGCTTGAGCCTTCACTGGATTTACTGGGACATGGGAAAGAAAAAATCTTCTTGCAGGAGGCCTTATCTTGAAGCCTATTCTGTACCCTTGTGAAACAATGTTCTGAATCCAAAGATTGTGAATCGAATTGATCCAAATTTCTTTGAAAAATCGTAATCTGCCCCCTACCAGCTGAGCTGGAATGAGGGCCCCACCTTCATGTTGACTTGGGAGCTGGCTTTGGCTTTCTAAAAGGCTTGGATTTATTCCAGACTGGAGATGGTTTCCAAACTGATTCTGCTCCTGTAGGGGAAGGATCAGGCTTTTGTTCCTTATTGTGACGAAAGGAACGAAAACGATTAGTAGACCTAAATTTACCTTTAGATTTTTTATCCTGTGGTAAAAAAGTTCCTTTCCCCCCAGTAACAGTTGAAATAATAAAATCCAACTGTGAACCAAATAATTTATTACCCTGGAAAGAAAGGGAAAGCAAAGTTGACTTAGAAGACATATCAGCATTCCAAGTTTTAAGCCATAAAGCTCTTCTAGCTAAAATAGCTAGAGACATATACCTGACATCAACCCTAATGATATCAAAGATGGCATCACAAATAAAATTATTAGCATGTTGAAGAAGATTAACAATGCTATGAGAATTATGATCTGTTACTTGTTGCGCTAAATCTTCCAACCAAAAAGTTGAAGCTGCAGCAACATCCACTAAAGATATAGCAGGTCTAAGAAGATTACCTGAACATAAGTAAGCTTTTCTTAGAAAGGATTCAATTTTCCTATCTAAAGGATCCTTAAAGGAAGTACTATCTGCCGTAGGAATAGTAGTACGTTTAGCAAGAGTCGAGATAGCCCCATCAACCTTAGGGATTTTGTCCCAAAACTCTAATCTGTCAGATGGCACAGGATATAATTGCTTAAAACGTTTACAAGGAGTGAATGAATTACCCAAATTATTCCATTCCCTGGAAATTACTTCAGAAATAGCATCAGGGACAGGAAAAACTTCTGGAATAACTACAGGAGATTTAAAAACCTTATTTAAACGTTTAGATTTAGTATCAAGAGGACCAGATTCCTCTATCTCTAATGCAATTAAGACTTCTTTAAGTAAAGAACGAATAAATTCCATTTTGAATAAATATGAAGATTTATCAGCATCAACCTCTGAAACTGAATCCTCTGAACCAGAGGAAACATTATCAGAATCAGAATGATGATGTTCATTAAAAATTCATCTGAAAAATGAGAAGTTTTAAAAGACCTTTTACGCTTACTAGAAGGAGGAATAACAGACATAGCCTTCTTAATGGATTTAGAAACAAAATCTCTTATGTTAACAGGAACACTCTGAGTATTAGATGTTGATGGAACAGCAACAGGTAATGTAACATTACTAAAGGAAATATTATCTGCATTAACAAGTTTGTCATGACATTCATTACAAACAACAGCTGGAGGAACAGATACCACAAGTTTACAGCAAATACACTTAACTTTGGTAGATCCAACATCAGGCAGCGATTTTCCAGAAGTATCTTCTGATTCAGGGTCAATCTGAGACATCTTGCAATATGTAATAGAAAAAACAACATATAAAGCAAAATTGATCAAATTCCTTAAATGACAGTTTCAGGAATGGGAAAAAATGCCAGTGAACAAGCTTCTAGCAACCAGAAGCAAATAAACAATGAGACTTAAATAATGTGGAGACAATAATGACGCCCATATTTTTTAGCGCCAAAAAAGACGCCCACATTATTTGGCGCCTAAATGCTTTTAGCGCCAAAAATGATGCCACATCCGGTAACGCCGACACTTTTGGCGCAAAAACGTCAAAAAATGACGCAACTTCCGGTGACAAGAACGACGCCGGAAATAACAAAGATTTTTTTGCGCCAAAAAAGTCAGCGCCAAGAATGACGCAATAAAATGAAGCATTTTCAGCCCCCGCAAGCCTAACAGCCCACAGGGAAAAAAGTCAAATTTTAAGGTAAGAAAAAAATTGATTATTCAAATGCATTATCCCAAATAATGAAACTGACTGTCTGAAATAAGGAATATTGAACATCCTGAATCAAGGCAAATAAATGTTTAAACACAAATATTTAGAACTTTATATAAAAGTGCCCAACCATAGCTTAGAGTTTCACGAAAATAAGACTTACTTACCCCAGGACACTCATTTACATGTAGTAGAAAGCCAAACCAGTACTGAAACGAGAATCAGTAGAGGTAATGGTATATATAAGAGTATATAGTCAATCTGAAAAGGGAGGTAAGAGATGAATCTCTACGACCGATAACAGAGAACCTATGAAATAGACCCCGTAGAAGGAGATCATTGAATTCAAATAGGCAATACTCTCTTCACATCCCTCTGACATTCACTGCACGCTGAGAGGAAAACCGGGCTCCAACCTGCTGCGGAGCGCATATCAACGTAGAATCTAGCACAAACTTACTTCACCACCTCCACAGGAGGCAAAGTTTGTAAAACTGATTTGTGGGTGTGGTGAGGGGTGTATTTATAGGCATTTTGAGGTTTGGGAAACTTTGCCCCTCCTGGTAGGAATGTATATCCCATACGTCACTAGCTCATGGACTCTTGCTAATTACATGAAAGAAAGTAACCTTCCAATCTTCCTCTGAGCTTGGCCGTTCCACAACAGACCCCACAAAAGACACTTCCTGACCCTCCTGGTCACTGTCCACCTGCATCTCCTTAATGTATTCAGTTTTTCACACCACTTCAAAATGGCCCATTCTTTTACATTTTCTGCATCTTTTATCTCTGGCCGGGCATATAACACTCTGATCATGGGCACGGTAGCACGTGTGCATCGGGCATGCTGTGCCCATCCACTTCTAGGTCTATCCATTATTTTAGATCTACCGCTCACACTGTGCCTTTCACTAGCAGTTTTCCTGGACTGTTGCACTTCATCCACAATACTCTCAGACCTCAGATCAGCACTTTGCTTTTTCACCAGTTCACTCTGGCTGGGCAATCCTAATAGCCCCATCTAATGTTAAATCAGGCTCTAACTGCAGCTTCAGTGAGACTTCAGCATCTGCAATTCCAATAACTATTCTGTCTCTGATTTGCTCTTTTTTAGCAACACCAAACTCACAGAATTCAGCTAGTTCATACAGGCTGCGCACAAATGACTCCACAGGTTCTCCAACACTCTGATTACGTTTGTGAAAACAAGCTCTCTCATGAATCACATTTCTTTTGGGCACAAAGTGGGCACTGAGTTTATCCATAACTATATCAAAGTTAAATTCCTCCCCTTCTTGGAAAGTAAAAGCATTGAACACTGGCTCCACATCTTTCCCCATAGAGTATAAAAGATAATTAACTTGTACTTCACCACTCTCCTTGTTCAGCTTGGAAGCAATCCTGAAGCGCTGAAACCGCTGACGCCATGTGGGCCAAGCTGCAGGCTGAGAGAAGTCAAAAGGCTCAGGTGCGGTAAACTTTGACATCGTCATCGATCAGGAACAGAAGCGCAAGCCAGAACTTCTGACACCATGTCATGAGATGCAGGACATATGCAGGACACAGCAATGATGGTACAACTCTATTTTATTACAGAGCATAGAAACATACATCTAGTCAGGTTGATTGTACTAACTGCGACACAGACTACCGGACCTAAACCCCGCCCCCAAACTAGTGATATCACTTCCTGCTCTCATCACAGAGATTAACTTGGTCCCATTTGCAACTGATTTTTTACCAGTTAGAGGTAATCCTGGTTTTCTACCAGGCTATACTACATAGGATTTTAAAAATTTGGAAAACCAAGGATAAAAATGGGTCAAACAATTACTAATGACAGATTTGACAATAGATTCCTTTAGCAATATCTGCATAAAATTTGGAATAACCTAACAGAGACTTTTTTGATTTTTTACAACTTAGACACTTCCTTTCAGACTTACAAACTAAGTACAAGCCCAACTGGTCACTAGGTCCTATGGGTGGAAGAATTACATTTTACCAAGAAGTTATAAATTCGATCATTATAGTGATGTAAACTATATTATTGATTGCATTCTACTTATTGACTGTTTCATTTATGAATCTTGTTATATGTTGTATATTTGATTAATGACATAACTTGTGAATTATTATTTCTTATTGCTCACTATTATTGTGTCTTTTGCAACCTTACAGTATTGCACGCATTTATATGGAACAAGAACTTAACAAAAATAAACATGACAGAAAATAAGTGTTCAGTAAATACAGATATAAGAAAGGTATATATTATAACTGTGTCAGGAACTAATTTTGATTTACTGTTATCTAATAATTCTAATAATTCAGAATTCTAGATTTTGTTAAAACGCTTCATTATGCTGTAGATGTTATTACATGTTCCAAAATGCTTTGTATCCAAGCTATATAGGCATTTCTATTATATATTCTCAAATGTTATATCATTGCATTGTTTCTTGAAAGACTTTTGAAAATGATGTATTTTAAGCACAAGATTATAGAATCAATTGTGATGTCAAATAGATGAAATGCAACTGTATTTATGTTTTGTTTTCAATGTATTTATGTTAAAAAAATCTAATAAATATATCATTTTAAAAAAGTTGCACGGAGTAATTACAACTGGATAAACAAAAACTATGTCCGTCTTTATTCCAGGCTGCAACAAAATGTGATTCTTTTCAATACCCACTGTAAGCTTCTGCTGACTGAAACTATGTCCGTCTTTATTCCAGGCTGCAACAAAATGTGATTCTTTTCAATACCCACTGTAAGCTTCTGCTGACTGCCTCCTTATCTCAGATCTTTTGACAGACTTGCATTTATAATTAACTTCACATGTGTGAGCACAATGTTATTTATATAAAACACATGAACTAAAGTCCTCTATCTGTGAAAACTGTCAAATGCATTCAGATAAGAGGTGGCTTCAAGGGCTTAAAAATTAGCATATGTGCTTACCTAGGTTTAGCTTTTAACTAAGAATACCAAGAGAACAAAGCACAGTTGATGATAAAAGTAAATTAGAAAGCTGTTTAAAATTTATCTTTGTTCTCTTGGTATCTTTATTTGAATGTAAGCTTAGGAGCTGGCCCATTTTTGGTTCAGAACCTGGGTAGCACTTGCTGATTGGTGGCTACATTTAGACACCAATCAGAAAGTTCTACCCTGGTGTTGAACTAAAAATGGGCTGGCTCCTAAAGGAAGAGTCTAGTCAAAATTAAACTTTCATGATTCAGACAGAGCAGGCAATTTTAAGCAACTTTCTAATTTACTATTCATTTTTTCTTCTTTCTCTTGGTATCTTTATTTAAAAAAAAAAGAATTGCTTTTATCTGAATCATGAAAGTTTAATTTTGACTATACTATTCCTTTAATATAACTATGTTGGTTATGCAAAACTGGGGAATGGGTAATAAAGGGATTATCTATCTTTTTAAACAACAATTCTAAAAAAAAGGGGAAAATATTTAAGAAAATTCAATTTTTAGAGAATACACACAATTAAACTAAAACAATAATAGTTTAAAGTAATAAAAAGGGGTGTACACACTTTTATTGCCAACGGTTTAGATATTAATGGCTGTGTGTTGAGTAATTTTGAGGGAACAGAAAATTTACACTGTTATACAGGCTGTACACTCACTACTTTACATTGTAGCAAAGTGTAATTTCTTTAGTGTTCTCACATGAAAAGATATAATAAAATATTTACAAAAATGTGAGGGGTTTACTCACTTTTGTGAGATATATATAGCAAAATCCCATATAGATCCAGCACCCACTCTATATCCATCAGCCATTAGGGTGCACTTACAAACCAGTAATATACACAATTGTCAAAGAAGGCACTCTTTGTTATTTTTTGAGTGAATAACTTTACTGTAGTAAACGTTTTCAGTATTTCCCCCATCCTCAGACTTACATACAAAGCAAACAAACAAACTTTGATGTGTTACATTAACCAATAGTGCTCCTTACTGTGTAGCGTCCCCATAGCGCAACTGGTCAGTACGACAGCCCTGGAGAGTCAAAATACCAAGTAATCAAAATTAACAGACACGGCAAACTGGCAACAAGTATACTGTCAGAAAAAACAAACATAACATGTGTGTGGATAGCAGCGTCATATAAACCATATGTTCTCATGGTTATTAACAACAATATTTATACATTGAATTTGCATTACGGGTACCTCTAATTATATTAAAGTTGATAAGTCCAACAAAGTCTTGTATTAACCCACTTGACATGAGCATTGTATTGGCAACACTAGTGACTCTTAGTAATATTAATGAGCCAATGAGTACCCGGATACATACTGATCTGCAGTGTAGAACTCGTCATACTACGTCAGCATAATTGTAGATAACAGAATGTACCACAACCGACCAACCATAGTAGGATGCGCTGTATGCCTGTATAAAGAGGGACCATCAGTCAGCTAAGTGAAGAATGATGTGTATACTACCGGTCATCAACATTACTATTACACTGTCACCGATGTAAATAACCATATACTGATTATCTGTGGTTCCTATGTCCCTATGTGCCTCAATACATTTACAAAGATTTATTCTAAGGGGAATCCAGCGCTACTTAACTGAAAAAAAGAGAGAATCAGACCCTACTGTCACTAGTCCTCATATTTAAATAGCACCCTGGTCGATCACATACAGAGGTCACTTGTGAATATTATGTGGATATTGGTCAATGCTTCTATACCCAATTAGCTCTATTGTCTTGATACTGGGGAAGCCAAGTGTGCTGTATACCTTACACAGACTCCATCTATAAAAAACACTGCATATCTAGGTATACATTTAGCCCTTTAGGTACCAATGTGTCGAGCCTGAAGATCCACCTGCTCTCTCTCTGCAACAGTATTTTACCCATCACCTCCCCTCAATAGAGGAGAGACGTGGTCAATAATGATAAATCTAAGGTCAGTCATGGCATGGCTTGCCTGCACAAAGTGCCTGGCAACAGGCTGGTCAGACTTGCCACTATTAATGGCTGCTCTAATGGCTGACCTATGGTTGGCCATCCTAGTCCGGGCATCTTCCTGTGTTTTACCCACATAAAATTTACTGCACGGGCAATGGAGCATATACACTACATACTTAGTTGTGCACGTGATTCTCTGTCTGATTTCAAATCTTCTATTAGACCAAGGGTGTGTGAAGTATTTGCTCTGGGTCATCCCAACTGCATGTGGTGCATCCACTTTTTGTGGTGTTTAACCATGTCCTAGTGGTATAACTAGGTTTGTTATCAGGACGCATCAAAAGGTCACGTAAGGAGGATGCCCTCCTATACTCAACTATAGTCAAATCCATCCTCTCACATGGTAAAGTACCATCAGTGGAGATGATTTTCCAATGGTCATGTAAGTTTCTTGGTAGGTCCACTTTTTCAGGGGTAAAGGTCGTTGTAAAGACAAATCTCTCTTTGCTGGAATCAGACTGTTCCTTTTTTTTCAATGCTTCGACCTGAGTCATATCCAATGCTTCCTTATAAGATTCTCCCATCTGCTGGTTGTTGTATCTGTGTCTCACAAACTTGTTCTTTATCTCTTTGAGTTGTACTTTCTTTGTGGTCTTGTCACTGTTGTTTCGGGCCACTCTCTTGAACTGTGACTTTGGTAAGGCCTTTTTGAGATAGGGGGGATGGCAACTTGTACCTTGTAAAATGGAGTTCCTGTCTGTATCTTTTTGAAATAGTGTGGTCTGTATTCTCACACCTGTTTTATGGATATGTAAATCAAGAAAGTCCACGACCTGTACATTGGATGTGATCTTAAATTTTGGATTGTTATTAGCTGTATTCATCTCCTCAAACCATTGATCTAGTTCTAGCTCATCCTTTCTACCTCTCCAGATCAAGAACAGATCCTCAATATATCTGCGGCATAATCTTATTCTTTGATCATGAAATAGATTGGTACCCCAGGTCTCAAACTGTGCCATATAGAGATTGGCATAGGATGGGGCCACATTGGACTCCATCGCTGTACCTGATACCTGGAGGTAGAAGGTATTCTAGAATCTGAAATAATTGTATTTTAGACAATATTCCAGCAGTTAGAAGATGACGTCCAATGGCGGTCCCACATATGGTACAAGAGTAAGCCTTCACGTATAGCCACCATCCCCTCCATATGGGGTATGACGGTATATTAGCTAGTAACATCTAATGTTACCAAAAGCTCATCTCCTCTCAGATCTTCCATAGCCTGTAATAGTTTTACCAGTTCAATAGAGTCCAGTAAGAAGGAGCCCATCTGTCTAACAAGCGGTTGCAGTAAGTCATCAAGAAAAGTGGCTAGTGTCTGCAGGATCAATTCATGTGCAGACACTATTGCTCAGCAAGGTGGTCTCATGGGGTCTTTATGCACCTTTGGTAAGGTGTAAATGATGGGAGTATTTTGAAATTCAACCATCAGATAGTCATAGGTTGTTTTGTTCAAGATTCCTTTCTCCAACATTAACCCCAGATACTCATCAATAGTTCTTTTGAACTCCATTGTCGGGTCTTTTGGCAGTCTGCGGTATACTGTAGGATCATCTAGCTGTGATAGAATCTCAACCCTGTAGTGTTCATAGTCCTGAAGGACTACTTCTCCCCCCTTATCAACCTCCCTGATGACCAGTTTGGAATTACTTTGTAGACTCTTTAATACAGTCCATTCTTCTTTGTTTAAGTTATTTCTTACTCTAGTCGGGTTATTGGTTATTTTCTCAAATTAATTTCTTATCATACGACAATAGGTGTTTATACTAGCATAATTAGTTTTCGGGTCAAAGTGACTCTTCTTCTTGAATTTTTCAATTGTGCCATCCTTGTTCCCAAAATGTTCTTTAAGCCGTAGTTTTCTACTGAATTTGTACAGATCAAATTCACCTGGCCTTGCAGTGGGCACAAAGGTTAAACCCCTCTCCAGAACACTTTCTTCTATCGTTGTTAACTGATGTGTACT